>NC_077242.1:64647596-64968596 GCF_947179165.1 Solanum dulcamara
TGTATTGATCATTTGTATATATGTGACTTTTTTAGATCAAGAACAAGCAGAACAAACCCGAAAAGGGAAAACTCTTGCATTTTAGAGTTATTGAAGCTCGAATTCTAGGTAGGTGATGCTTTTGTTTCCCGTATGTGTTTCATGTACTTGTTAAATTGCTTCATTGTATCTCTGTATGTATATGAATAGGGAAGTATACTATCAAATATGTGAAATGATCACTTACTAGCCTGTTTTGTGATAAACCTGTTCTTGGTGATATGATGTGGACTATTGTTGGTGAATAGTGATTGACTTGCATAGTTGGATCGGGTGTCTTGTTCTAACACATAATTGAATTGGGTGTCACATTTCGACACACATTTGGACCAGGGGTCACTTTCCAACACAAACATTGGATCAGTGTCACGTTCTGACACAAATTAAGTGTTTACAGGTCCCATGAGAGGACCCTTATATAAAGTTGCATAATATTGACATTTTGAATTGTGGTCTTGTTGAGTACTGATTGACATAAAAATGATTAAGCTTATTCTGTATATATATACTTACTATGTTGAGTTTACTTGTCCATGATCCGCTTAATAGCTAGCCGCGTGATCTGACCAATACACTGTTGATTTTGTGTACTGATACTACACTTGCTCTGTCTTTTGTTGAATAAAGGGCATATTCAGCCGGCTGCGGGGAGACCTCGCTTAGTGGAGTAATTTGGTTCGAGTTCAAGGTTAAGCTATTCTTTCAAGCTATCGAAAACTCTCTCTATCTTTTGTTCTAGTCCTTTTTCCAGGACTTAGACGTTCAGACAATGGTTTAATTGCTAATGATTTCCTATTTGGAGTTGCACTCCCTTTCTAGACTTGTTAGTTTTAAAGTTTTGGTACGATGACTTTCAATTTCTAGGATGTTTTTGCGCATGTTAAGTTTGTTGATTAGATTTTTTCTGAGTTTACGAGAACTCAGTATTTCTTATTGATCAAACCTGCTTCCGCAATCTTTAAATTGTGTATATCTCACAAGTGTTGTTAGCTTGGGTTGTAGAAATGGTTCTCCAACCGGAGAGTTTGTGTGGGTGTTAGTCACGGTGGGTCGGGGTCGTGACAATTTCAGTACTTATGGACGAAGGTGTGTCTTAGTTTGAAGATCAAATTTCTTTTATTACCTTATTTACTGTTCAAATCTTATTGCTTTTTTTCATGATATTTTCCAACTGCTACAAAAGATTTGTAATCTTTCTTTTAGCATTAAACAGTGTTAGTTTGGTCAATTTGATATTATCCCTATTTTTCTTAAATTTTTGGGCGGTTTAAATTGCCTTCTCATTCTTGTTTGAGTCGCGAGTTCTCGTTATGTTCGTCTTGGTTTAACTCTCATATTCTGTGCATCTTCGAGTTTAGATGTTTTGTTTCAATCGGGTATTAGTTATCATGTTCTAGGATTTCTTAGATAAATGGTAAAAATTCTCTTTGTTTTGCCTAAAATCTAGCTACTCCTTTAGTTTAACATATGAAAGAGTTCTTGGCTTTTCTTTATCTTTCCAAGTTGCAATCTTCAGCCCATGATTAGTTATTGCTCTATTTTGTTCTTCCTTTAAGTATGCTTATCGTTCCTACTGTATATAAGTCATTTGTCTAGTATGGAGATTAGTTATTTACCGTTGATCTAATTCTTATTTTGTGCATTCGTATTCTAGTTTCAGATTCTGTGTTTTGACTTGTTCTTATGTTCTAAAGTATATACTGATCTATGCATGGAGGGTTTTCTATTAAGCTAAGTGATTGCTGCCTCTTTAAACGTTTTGTCACTCTTTTAAAAGGTTTTGTGTCTATTAAGTTTAGTTTCCAATGAATAATGCATGCCTAGCTCTCTGAAAATCCTATGTTCTACCCATTAGACTTGGGTTATTTATCATGTGTGTTAAGCTTTTGATGAAGATGTGAGATCAATTCTGTCCCAACTAATTTGGTTGATGATCATTTGTTGCAGAGTATCATTACGGTTGATTGTTAATCCTTATCTTCCTTCTATGCATGAATCCCCCTCCCCTGGACTTCAAATTACTCTCTTTGCATTTCAAATGGGTCATGGAGGCCCAAACTTCCTTTCATTCGAGTCTACCTCGTGAAGGTCCAATGGAAGCAGATGAACACGTTCCGAAAGCTGATATTACAAGTGTTGGAGCAAAAACGGACTGATATACAGGAAAATAGGTGGCTTATACACTGATATATAGTGTACATACGGCTGTGATACAGGGGAATTGCGCCTAAGGCCCAAAACGCAGGTGGCCCAACAACTTAGTTCAGGCGTACAAAACCAAGTGTTGGGCCAAATTTTCATATTTTATTTATTTATATTTAATTTTGGTTGTAAGAATTTATTTATTTACGCTTTTTATATTTGTCTAAATGTTGATTGTAGTTAGGTTTAACTTCTTAAATTCTCCTAAAAAAGGAAACAATTCTTTTATAACTAATTTATCCTTTTAAAATGATTTTACCTAAATGTTATCTTTTACTTAGTCATTTTCACCAAAATTCCTCCTTTCAAGATATTTCAAAGTGTTTCAAATAATTAAATATTTTCAAACGAACTTAAGTGTCTCTTCTTTAAATATTTTTCTAAATAGCTAAATGATTTACATTGTTGGATAAACGTATGTTAGCGGCTATTTGAAGTGCTAAAACCTTCTTAAAATAATAATATGAACCTCGTACCCTTTTCTCTAAAAATTTTAAGACTTATTTATGTTAAAGTCTTTTAAATTAAAGTTTTATTAATTTTTTAAAAAAAATTAAGTGGCGACTTTTTTTAAAATTATTTTTTTCCTAAATCAATGTTAAATCATCTTTTCAACGACACAAAATACAAACTCCAAGAGTTCCAAAACAGGGAAACATGCATAAAACCCAAACAAACGACCTTACGAACAAACTTTCAGTGCAAGCAAGTCATAAATGACTTGGAGTCACTATAGAAAAGCTCTAAATCGTGAAAAGATTGGAAAATGGAAAAATGATATGGAGGGTCATTACAATTAAGTTAAACCTAGTGAAAATGGTGTAAATTGTTGCCCATGAGGCGCAACTTGTTCTTTGGACGTCTTTGAGCTAAGTCTTGCCTCTAAGGCAAAATTCATAGATCATCTTATATATCAAGACACATGGGGCAGTGTCAAATCTTTCCCATGGGGCTTACCTTGTCGTTTGGAAGTCTTTCGGCCAATAAGTCTTAATTCTAAGGAAATAGTTATAGAGTATCTCATAAATCAAGATCTCTTTCCCATGGGGTGTAACTTATTCTTTTGAAGTCCTTGGACTACGTATTGCTTCTAAGGCAAGAATTATAAGGCATCTGATAAATCAATACAGAATATAGTAGTATCAAGTCTTGTCTATGGGACGTAACCTATTATTTTGAAGTTGTTGAGTTTTTGCCCTGACTTTCCTAGAACTTGGGTTTTCCTTTTCCTAAAAGAATAACCCAGAGTCTCCATATTTGGCTAGTTCTTTTTATTATAGGAAATAGTTTATGACTCTATAAATAGAGGTCCATTCATCCACAATGTAATCCTAGGGGCTATGAGAGTATATTTAGGGGGAGAATTTGTGAGACACAAGTGTTACGTTAATATTTGTGTGAACCTCTTTTTATTCTGGATGAACTGTGTGAGGTTATTTCTCTAGATATTATGTACTCTTTTTATATAATGGATTGCTCATCTCCTCTTGTGGATGTAGGTCAATTGACCAAACCACGTTAAATATTTATCTCTTTTGGTATACTTCTCATTTGTCTTCTTACTCATGATCTTTCGAGGTTTGTTTTGCAAACTTCCGTATGACACCTAATTATTTTTGTCCCTAACAAGTAGTATCAGAGCGAGGTTTAAAAGGGGGTGTTCATCTTGACAAGTTCAATTTTAGTCGCAACCTATTTGACAGTAATGAAGAATATTTTCTTTGAGAAATTTTATTAGAGAGGTTATCTGTGTGAGACATAAATTTGATAGAGGAGATTTTGAAGATGGAGATGCAACCTGTTGAAGATTATGTGAAGAAAATAGAGTAAATTTATTTTTTCAGAAATTCAGGCCAAGGGGGAGAGTTGTTGAGTGTTTGCCCTGACTTTCCTAATATCATTGGGTTTTTCTTTTCCTAAAAAGAAAACACAAAGTCTTCATATTTGGCTAGTCCTTTTTCTTGTAGGAAAATATTTATAACTCTATAAACAGAGGTTCATTTCTTCTAACATGTAGCATCCACAATGTAGTCCTGGGGGCTTTGAGAGTTTTGTTTAGGGGGAGACTTTGTGAGACACAAGTGTTACGTTAACACTTGTGTGGACCTCTTTTTATTCTGAGTGAATTGTGTGAGGTTATTTCTCTCAATATTATGTACTCTCTTTTATATAGTGGATTGCTCATTTGCTCTTGTAGATGTAAATCCTTTGATCGAATCACGTTAAATATTTTTATCTTTTGGTATATTTCTCGTTTGTATTCTTACTCATGATTTTTTGAGGTTTTCTTTGCTAGCTTCTACATGACATCTGATTATTTCCGTTCCTAACAAAAGTTATCAGCCTAAATCTTGCATCTAAGGCAAGAGTTATAGAGCATATAATCAATCAAGACACAATGTGATAGTGTCAAGTCTTTTTCATGGTCATAACATTTTTCTGTGTTGCTTCTATGGCAAGAGTTATAGAGTATCTTATAAGTAAGACATACTAAAATAGTGTATATTGTTGGCCATAAAGCATATGTTATTTTTTTTTATCTGTAACAAGTCTAATCACATATATTAGCTCACCCACGTCAATTGTACATATATGAATTGATCCTCAGAACTTAGCCCCATAACACACATTTGCCCTAAGTTTATATATAACCCTTTGACGTGATTTCGTATCTTTTTAATAATTGTCCAAATTTTCGAAGAGTTATGGAGGGGAGAACAACATAGTATTTCTTCATAGAAGTTAAGGGGAGTTACTTGACAATCGTGATGGATTATAGTATTAATCAATGTTATTGTTATTTTATGTTGTATATGACACATTGAATTTTTATTGTTTTTTAGTATTTTAATAAGAAGTAATCTGTGGAGTGTAAAAATATAAATGCCTTGCATGTATAAAGTGCAAGAAAGTTCTCTTATTACTATAATAGTTGATAATACTTGATATATCTTATAAATAAGTTATGTTAATTGTCTATATATGAGTTTAGAAAGATAAATGCATGCTACAAAATTATTTATTCTCTTTTTAAAACAAAAGGCACAAACAATAAATTTCAACAATTCTTTTTAAAAAAAAACAATCATAAAAATAAATACGTAAAAAGTATTTGTAATTTTAATTTGTCTTTTAACAATTATATTTTGATATCCTTTGCTGTGATATACCTCATAGAAAGTATAATTGTGAATTTTCATAGTATAGAGGTGCAACTGTCTGATTTTAAAATATAAAAAACGTATCCCATATTGAGTCATATTACGAGAGTATTTAATGTAACTAACCCTATTATATATGGTATGAATGACAAGCGATTTATAATCAATTTCAAGTCAATTTTTTTTTTAAAAAATAATCGGTCATTATTGCTTTGTAAGATTATATACAATACAATCTATTTAAATTAATACTTGATAATTAATAAACACTCTAAGATAATATTTTTTTCCTATTTTGACTTGAGCTAGTGAAAAAAACCACCAATTCTGATAAGATAATAAGTTAATATATTTTTGGAAGACCCTATAAAAATTCATGGTCCCATTAATACTATAAATTAATAATTTTTTAAAATTAAAAAATATTAAGATAATTTAGTGAAATATGATTCTACTGTTTTGTGTTTTTTATTTTTAATCTTCTTGAACTACACAAAAAAATTGTGAAGAGTTCTAAACACAATAAGTGTTTCCTTACGTGTAAGTAGTTTCAAAGGTATTGTGTCATATTCAACTTTATCATCAACATTGTTTTCTCTGATGGTATTGTAACGACCTGTTAACGTTGTTATGGATAAGCCAATGAGGAAGGAATTTGGGTCAGAAAACTTCTGAGTAGTAACTTAGAAAATTTGAGCCTAGGCCAGATTTAGTCCGATAATGGATGAGATATGTAATTATCATCTTGATGGTTTGAGTTGATAGCCAAGACACTAAGGAGCATGTACGGTTTTACGAAATCGAATTCGGATGAGTAGAACTCTCGTAATTGATCTTGGCATGAAGGATTGATTTTAGAACGTAATGGTTTGAGGGTATGTTGAAAAATGAAGGTTTGGGACTCAAGTCTCGAGTTTCTGTCCCCGTGCAACCCACCATAGCGGGTTTTTCCCTTAATGACGGGGTAAGTGGTGCCATGGTAGGGCAGTCGTTGATTTAAACGAATTAAGTCCCAAAAACGTTAATTTCTACAATTCTTGTTTTTGAAGAGCAAAGGGATGAACTAGGACTATTCCGTTCGGTTCCCACCCATTGTTGCGCCAAATGTAAGTTAAATACTCCCCTAACTCTTATTTTGATTCTTAGAAACTAGAATCCATGGTAAATATCTTAGAGAGGGTTCTAGGCTTGGATTTAATGGTGGAAAATAGCCCTAGATGGGTGATAGGATCATGAAAGTGGCCAATGTTAGAATTTTAATGTTATCCGGGTATTGTAGGCCATTATTTGTTGATTTCTTGTAATTATTGTTGTTTTTAGACCAAGAACAAGGTAAGAGACTTCAGAAAGGAAAAACTAGAGTTCCCAAAACTTGGTTTCAAGGTAAATGATGGTTTATTTCTTATTTGTGTTATGTGTGCCTGTTAAACTGCAATTGATATTGCATGTATGCATGAGATAAGGGAAAGATGTAATGGACTTGATGAAATGACTACATTGATCAATTGCATATAATGAACTTGTTACTTGATTGTGCAAGTATGTGAACTGTTTGTTGTGGACTGTGATTGTGATATTGGATCGGGTGTCACATTTTGACACATACATTGGACCGGGTGTCACGTTCCAACAAATATATTGAATTGAGTGTCACCTTTTGACACATATATTGAATCGGGTGTCACTTTCGACACATATATTGAATCGAATACCATACCGGTACAAATTAACAATTTGAGTATGGATCTCATGAGAGGTCTATTGTTGACAGTTGTATTGAGTTTGAGATTGTGAGCTGTATAATGCTTATGAATTGATAATTGGTAACATGTTTCCTTATATGCCTGTTGTCACGCCTCGGGAGGGTACCCTAGACGTGGCCGACACTCAAAAACTATTCCTGGCCTTCAAGCGAACCACTTGGTCCAATCACACTTTCATTCAGTCACATTCTATCAGCAAAAAACTCAACTCATAAGAATACTATTCATAAATAAGGTCAAAGGCCAACCACATCTCCAATCAACAACTAGTAAAAATGAAACTAGTCAAAACGAAACCATTCAACATCATGCACATTCTAGTCTGTGAAGCCTCTATCAACAATCTAAGAGGTGTCAATGACAGTTTCATGGCTACCACAAATCAAAATAAAGGAAAACTAACTCTAAGCTGAAAAGATAACTGCGGTATCCTCCGAAAACAAGGAAGACTCACCAACTAGCTGGAAGTGAATGGATCTTCAACGGTGCGTCTATTAATGACCTCTAGTACCTGTCTCTGCATCATGAAATGATGCAGGCCAAATAGCGTCAGTACGTGGAATGTACGAGTATGTAAAATGGTCAAATGAAATATGCATCAAGGTGGGATCGAATCAACTCAGAATCTTAAATCAAAAGAAGGAACAACTCAATCAAGATGTCTTGAGTCTAAACAAAATATGATTTAGACAAGACCAATCACATACAATCCAACCCAATCCATCCCAATCTGACTCAGAGTACTATCAAGACCTATATGGGAGTTTCTCTTATCCGACAACCATCACTTATGAGCCAGTGATAGTACAACAAGTCGACGTTGTTGCCACGTTTGTTCATACCTTGCCCGGGTAAGAAAGAATCAACAAATCATGGATCTATAACCAATCAAGTCCTATTATTTCAGGATAGTAATTTGGGAAGCATCTGACTTTAACGGTCCAATCTCATCCTATATTTGGCGACGTAGTTATTGGATTTGAGTTATTACTTACTCTTACCCAATTCGATGCTCGATACTCCTCCCAAAACTCAATGCTCATAAAACTCTATCCAATCAATTCAATCCTATCATATCAACAAGTCTCATTTGGACCCTTGTCAATTCATCAATTCTATCACAATCAAACATTTTGACCGATCATACTATCCAATCAATCTCAATCACATTTTTCAAGAGTAGTTTAGATATGCATTTATGAAAACATGTAATCCTATCCAATCATTTCTCCATTCATTTAGCAAATCTTTTGGGGACTCATCAAGACTCCAAATCATCAATTAAGTAGACTCAAAATATTTAAGTTTATAACAAAAAATATATATTTAACAACTCATATCAATCAACTCTTAGACATAACAAAATATGTATAACAACTCATATCAAACATGAAACTTTTATCAATTTCTCAACTTATCAATATCACATAACAAAATCAAGTTAATAGATGTATAAACTCATTAGGACATAAATCTATCAAGAAAACTCACTTCCTATGAATATTCAATCTCAAAGAAGATGTAGGGAACATGGTGAATTCAATCCATGTTTTGAGTAGCCTTACATACCTTAGAGTATATTTTGAAGAAACCTTGATGTTAGGTCTTCAATGGAAACTTGAATCGTTGAGTTTGAGAGAATTTTGTTGGAGATAATTTGAGAGAGAAGGAGATGAAGATTAGGGTTCTCTGGAGAGGCAAAAGACTGAAAAATATGATCCAAAATGTGTCAGTTGTATATATAGATATTAGGTAATTTTACCAAAATATCCCTGCAAAATCTGGAAAATTGGCCAAAGTTCACTGCTGCGGACCTGTCACAGACCTCTTTATTAGACAAAGCATAATGTTTGATTCCGAACTCGGAAAAATTCAATCTTAGTGAAGTTGGAAAGAAGACTGAAATACCTTTAATTTGATAGGTCATGGGCCACCCAATTCTTTATATTTTAGGAGATATGGGCGTTTTAAGTTGACCCTTATACGAACTCATTCGGAAACTTAGCCGAGAGGAATTCTTTGGACTTAGCTTGATTTTTGGAATCCCTTATAACCCTAAATCACATCTAATGAACTTTATATAATTAGGAATTGATCCTAACTCATATGTTCAACTCGAAGTTACCGAGTTCGATCCTCCACGCACATGAAGAGTGGTTCGGGTCTTGGCATAGAAATTTTTAAGGTGTTACACCTGTCTTTACTATGTTGTAGTTATTTATGCATGTTTCACTTACTGGTTGGCCGCTTGATTCTACCTGTACAGCATTGTTTATGTGTATTGATACTACACTTGCTCTTTCCTTGTTGAGTACATGACATATTCAGGCGACTGTTGATAGACCTTAGCTAGGAGACTAGTAATTGTTTGAATCTAAGGTGAGCTAGCTCTTTCAGGCTGCCGTGGATTCTCCGAGAATCTTAGTCCAATCTTTTCAGACTTAGACCTTTTAGATTTTGTTTTAAATTATTGTTCTTTTGGAGTTGCATCTCCTAACTCTTAGACTTATTACTCAATAGTTTTGGCACAATGACTTTCAGATTCTAGGGGGAGGGGTTGGCTTCCGCATGTTTTGACTTTATTATTTCTGTGTTTGAATTTATTCCTGAGTTTATGGGAACTCAGCTTAAAACTTATCTAAAAATTGTTTCCACATCTTTTTATGCTTACTGCTGTATTAAGATGCTAGTTTGGAGTGTATTTTTGATTCTCTCATCAGAGGGTTAGTGTGGGTGCCACTCACGGTCAGTTTGGATCGTGACAGGTTTTCATAATTTCTTCTAAACTCTGAACTATTGAACATGTATCATTTAAACCCGGGTAATTCAATAGGCTATTAACATCCATTTGATTGTGGTAATCGAGATCATTAATCATGACCTCAAATTCATGTATGTCGTTTTCATAAGTGGATTCATTTAAATTCCATGAGATCTTATCTCCTGAACAAATTTTGCAATGTCGAAAACAATTTTCTGTTGTCTTGTTGCTGAACATTTGTCATCCAAGTAGTGATGGCAAAATTGATAGCATCCAAAATATTAATCTGTCATGGATCAGTTTGTCCCAATTCATATCCTTCTAATATCCGATAAAATCTATTATGATAATACATCTTGAAAGTTCTTATTTTCCCAACATCACAAGGTTGAATGTTTGATATCATATTGGGTACAAGAAAAGTAATTCAACATTTTATAGTCCTTCAATATTTTTTGGATGTGTTGCCATTGTTGGGTACGATTTGAAGAAAGGTTCTATGTTGCTTATATAGTTTATTTTCTCATCATCATATATTGAATGTTTTTAGTAAAAATACAATGAATAATATTTGATTATTAAGAAACAATGAACATTAAAATGATTTATCAAATACAATGGATAAACAATGAACATTACAATGAATCATTTAATCAAAAAAATTATGATGAACCATACAATACATATTGTACTTTATGTATAATGAATTTATTTTTTATATTAATTCAATAAATATGAATCATTTGACGTAATCAAAATTAACTTTTATTGAATCTCAAAAATACTTTTTAAATTAATAAATATTAATTTATCAATTAAGTAGTACATTTATAAAATAATTAAATTTCATAATCCTGACAATATTAATTTAGAAAAGTTCTAATATATAACTTGAATAACTTTTATATTACTTTGAGTGACCAAGTGTTAGCTTCTCATAGCACCTCATAGAACCAAGTAAAAGTTGCCAACTTTAAGATTGAAACTCAACAAGTAGGTCTATGCTTGTACCCCGCATTAGTTGAAAACATTATGCAGTGATTAATGTTCTTTAAATTTTTTCAGTGATTAATATAGTGGGTTAATATTGTAGTATCACCACTCATGTTGCTGGCTGACCAACTTGCTAATGCTAATAAAATTGTCAAAATGGGGTTGAATTGGTGATTGAATTGAGCTCAGTTGAAGATCATCATATCATATCATATTAAAAGTGGAAAGGTGTTAAATTTAAAGTTGAATTATGAAAATGTCATTCAATTTTCTTAATTATAAAAGTTGAATGACTTTTTAACTCTTCAAAAAAATACTTTACCTATAAGTTGTAATAACGTTTTTGTACAAAAACTGTAACCTGCATATCTCTCTTCAATTACTATCACCATTATACTCTTTTAAGCAACATAATTTCCACAATAAATTCAATTCTAAATATGAAAGCAAATGAAAAGACATTTATTCATTAATAATAATCTTTTAAAAGAAACTGATATATCTTACATTTCCGACTATCCATATTTTTTTATTCCTCAGATACATATTTTCTTCTAATGACAATATTGTGCATTTGAATTTGGTTTAGAGAGCATAAAGCTCATACTATATGTTATTTCAAGCATTTCTTTTCTTTTAGTTCCTTGATTTTATGCTTATCATATAAATTATATTCTTTAATTGATGTTTAAGTGTTTGATCTCTCACATGAAAATATACTGCTAAAATTTGAGGTAATTTTTTAATTTCAGGTGTAAAGAGGACGTGATGCTTTTGCACACAGTTGAATAGAACTTTAGTAGAAATTGCACCAATACAAATGAGGTATGCGGCATGTCTTTCAAACAATTTTTGCAATTCTTTTGCATGAGTAATTTTTAATAAATTTGATTGTGTACTAAACTTCCCTAAAGCTTCCTCACATTTTAAATCAAAATAATCTCTTTTTATAATAATCTCATCATGCATGTATGATCTTTTCTATTGAACTTATTGTATTAATGCACCGAAACATTTTAATAAGTTAAATGCATGTGTACTATTCTACAAAGTAGAACCTCTTTGATACCTTTAGTTTGACATGAGTTATTGAAATTATGTTTTGTTTTAGTCTCCTAGCTTTCGGGATAAAAAGGATAACTTACTTTTATCCCTCAACAACATCGAGCAAAGGAAATTGAAAAAATCTCTAGAAAAGACATATTCTAACAAATGAGGTAATTTAATTTAATATGGAGGAGTACTTAGAAGTCAAAATATGAACAACATTAAAATTTATTTTTTGATCTAGATATGAAAGAGGAATAACAATTTTAAAGAGGAAAACATAATTGAAATTGAATGTGAATATAATACACTCTGCAAAAGAGATTAGTAGTTAGTGGTTAAAAATTTTCACTTCCCAATATTTCTGTTTTATAACTCAAAACTATTAGAGTATATATAAATTGTATTATTATAATAATAAGGCAAATTTCTCCTAAAGTTGGCATCAACTTTCACTTAGATATCTAAATCAGGAGATGTTCATTTTAGACATCTCATGTAGGAGTCGGCTGTGTCATGTTGATACTTTTTACACAGTTGACATTTCGTGTGTTTTGCATCTATTTGAGGCGTGTAAAAGCTCTTTTTTAATCTGATGTGGCATCACACTTGGCCTATAACGGTAATATGCCTCACATCTATGTATTTATACTCTTTCTTCTTCAATTTTGCCCTAAATTAGCTTCTTTCTCTGATTTGAAGAAGAATCAGTTTTCTCTTTTCTTCTTTGTTTTTCTCTCTTTCATGTCGAGCTTCTCCAACTTTTCCATGGCCTCTTTGGATAAATGTCGATATTGTAAATATGGTAATGAAGCACTATTAAAGACTTCTTGGACCCAACTAAATTCATGTCGTAGATTTTTTACTTGTAAAATTTCAAAGGTAAAGTAATTCTTTATTTTTCTTAAAGTTAATTAAATAGTTAATTGTGGGCTTCTAATTTTTTTTCTGATTGATTTTGTAGAAAATTGGTGACTGTGATTATTTTTATTGGTATGAAGATGACACCCTCCTCAAGCAAATAAGGTGATTTGGGGTTTGTTGAAGAAAGTCAAGGCTTTTAATGAAAAATAAATCGAGCAAGAAATCTATTTATTATTGGTGTCATCACTACTGGGTTGGTAATGTTTGTAATATGGACATTGTAGCCTAATTGTTAGAATGTGTTGTGTTGTGTTGTGCAGGTATAGGTGGTGGTCTATAATTAGGTATAGATGGTGGTCCAGTATTATTTTGATGTTGTTGTTGCTGTAAAGTTGTCTATGTATGAAATGAAATGAAACTAAACTTCATGTGTTTGGATGAAATGAAACTTCATGTTGTTGTTGTTCCTGTAAATTTCTAGCTAGGTCACATTTATATGTATTTTGATGTTATTGTTGTATACAATTCACAACTTTGTTGTCACTCAAAATATAAATAAAAATGTTCTAAAAACACAGCAACACTCGTGGCAATTTAATACCAAAAACATTTAACAATATCACAATGTAACTCAAAAACATGCTCCACAATGAGCTCAAAATTAATATTATGCTAAATACCAAGATCAGTAGATATATTTAACAAGGCTAAAATCCTCAAAAGTGTTTAATAGTACCAGAATAAAGCAAAAATAACAATTGTTTGGTGATTACATTACATAGCAAAAAGTATTCAAAGCTGGTGTTGCTGTTACTTCTTCTTTTTTTTTGTCATTTGCTGCAATTGGGAGGTAGTGACAACATCTCTGTTTTTCTATCTCAAGCCTCTAGGCTTAAAACCAAGGTCTATGACTGTTGAACTTGCATCCTTAAAATTTGAACCTGTTGGTAGAATTCTCTGACTTGAAGTTCCTGGCTGTTTTTGCAGAAAAAGAGAAACCAAATTTAGTAAGTAAGATGCACTTGTGAAGATTAATTTGTAATCAAAGAAAAAAATAACATACATTGAGTATTTGGGTTTCACTTGCGCTTGTGAAGATGCCAAATCCAATATTACTTGATCCACTATTAGTTGGCTTTTTTGACCCCCCCCCCCACTTGCAGAATCTTCTCAAGTTGCAATCCCTCCTCTCTTTTGTCCAATAATCTATTTTTTTATCGGAGGTAGTTGACTTCTTATTCCTCTTTGTAATAGGAATACTTGTATCCACATATGATGAAGGTTGGCTTGATCTTGTAGATTCACTCACCCTCTTAACTCTACTTGTAGCAGTACAAACTGTTGTTGAAGAAGTATGCTTGCTTGATGTTATTGATGCAGGTTGACTTAATGTTGTTGGTTCAGGTTGGCTGGATATTTTTGGTTCAGGTGGGCTACTTCCTTGTGAGCTTTGACCAGTAAATTGTGAATTATGGCTAGCTGCTTCTGAACTTTGAAGTTCATTAAAAATTCAACAAGTGATTAAAAAGACACAAGCAAGTATAAATTATGTTATCTTGTAATATCTTTTGTCACGACCTTATTGTTTACACATGGAATAAGTTTGTTTCACCCCTTGTTTAGATATTTTTCCATACTTTTTTCTTGGTTCATCTTTGCTCTTTCTTCTATTTCTTGCAGGTCGCCAGACATTGGTTTAGGTTTAGGAGGTTCAATCCTTGAATTGTTAGTTTCAGGCCACATCTTCATATTTGAAATTGGTTGGATGAAATGACTATAAGTCTTTAAGAAGGTATCCTTCTTATACCAATGATCCACAAGAGGTTCAGGCTCCTGTTCTATGTGGCACAAAGTAGAAATAGCATGTTGGCATGGAATGTCTCTCAGTTGCCAAGTTCTACAACTACAAACTCTATTAGCCAAGTTAACTGTATGCCTATACTCCCCTTCTCTAATCTCAAACCCAACATTAGTATTTCAAAGCACCTTGCATGTCCTAGACTTTTTCTTACTTTCCTCTAAGATAAGTCTAGCCATAGGTGCAATATTAGATATCCAGGTGTTGACAAACTTAATCATATCCATAGTTCTAGTCATTATCTTTCTCCTAATTTCCTCCAACATGGTTATTATAGATTTATGTATACATGATAAGATCCATAAGTTAAAGGTCTCACACATGTTATTTTCAACCACATCACATTTGGAAAGCTCTTGAAAGAATACCCTAACCCATGACACGTTTGGATAATGCAATAAATTAGTACAAATATCCTTACCAAGTTTGCTCATTTTATGAAGCTTCTCTTTGAACTTTACTTCAAAACTTGCCTTTGAACATCTCCAGAATTATTTTCTCCTTTCCTCTCCCTTCCAAGTTTGATTCCAATTAGATCAAATATATCTAGCACACCTTCTAACTTCAGCATTTGGTAGCAGTTCATCAACAACTGCATGAAAAACCTGCAAAGAAAACAAAATGCAATTCAATACTTAATAGATAATTTAGTAGCTTTAGCAAATATAATAGATAATTACCTTTTGCAGATCTGCCATCACAGTAAGACCCTGTCCAGTACTCAACTACATGTCCTCTTTCAAGTAATTGATAAAGAAACTCCAACTATGCTTAGTTTCCTTATCTACAGCTGCCCAGGCTATAGGAAATATATGATTGTTTCCATTCTTGCCAACTGCTACTAGAAGCTCACCCTTGCAAGCACCTTTTAAGAAATATCAATCAAATCCTATTATTCTTCTACATCCTTCCTTCCACCCTTCAATACATCCAAGCACACATAGAAGTATACAAACAATTTTTTTCCTGGTGCAGTTTCTCTATCCATTCTTACCCAAATAAAACTACTAGGATTGATCTATTTTATAACCTCAGCATAATCACATAATCTTGCAAATTCCATATTTCAGTCATCCATGGATTCTATAAGAATCATAAGCTTTGCCTTGAAACAAATGGTCCTACCCACATACAATACTAACTTCTCCCTGCACAATTCTTGTATTTCCAAATCTTTAAGGATGGTTGTTTAGTTATTTCATCCTTGAATTTGTTTGCTAGGAATTTACTTGTACATATTTTTTTCTTATTTGATGGAGAACGTTTATGTACAGGATGATAGTTCTAGATCAAAAAGTTACCAGAATCTCTATCAATTGCACCATAATACAATCATTTGTATTTTTCTTTGAATTTACATTTAGCACTCACTCTATAAGTTTCATTAGGCTTTAACTTAATCTGATAATTGTATTCTACTGCATAATTTGTCAAAGCCTTTCTAAATTGTTTAGCATTTTTTAAAATCATTCCAAGCTCAAAAATAGCAACTTCACATTCATCATCATACCTGACCTTTTTACTCTTCCTCCTTCCTGGTTGATCAACACCCCTAACAGCTTCTACATCTAGCACATTTGTGCTATTATTGTTGACACCGAATTTTGACCATCTACAACGCAAATTAGCTGTCAAATTTCTTTAAATTTTGAACATTTTGAAATAATTAGCTTTTATAAAAAAAAAAAAAATATTTTCATGTTATTCTTAACTATTTTTATCTTTTTATAAATTTTAGTATAATATACATATTTCTATATAACTATATCTTTGATTACTATTTATGTAGTTATTCAAAAATTATCTCAAAAAGATTTTTTTTTACTAAACAATGTTAGTTAGGTTAGTTTAATTATATTTTGTATTTTTGAATTTTTTTAGTCTTCTTCTATAAAATAAAAAGAAAAAAAAAATCCTACTCTCCCACATCGAAAATCCTTGAGGGATTTGGGGTTTTTGGAGCCTATATAAAGGCTCATATTCTTTTTAAGAGAAGGAGAAGGGAGAGGTTTTCTTTAACCACTCCAAAGTTGGAAATTTTCTTAACTTGATTAGGATTTTGGACTCTTGTCCCAAGGCTAAAAGTTGTGAAAATTTCTAGCTTTCAATCTATATTTTTTTTCAAGGAAAATAGGAGATTTAAGTCAAAATTTAGGCTAAGAACAGTGTTCTTAGAACATCAAACCCACGAAGGTTTGAGTCTAAATTTTTAATTTTTCTTTTTGTGGATTGGAGCTCCGTCAAGATCTTAGGTGGTGGTGAAATCGTCTTCCGCTCGTCGTCTTAAGTCTCGCTGCCCGAAAAAAGGTAAAATCTTTTCTTAGCTTTATTTTATTTAATTATTTCATATTATTTCATGTTTTATAGTTAGTTGATTTGTAATCTTGTTTTTCTTAGTTAGCATGTATTAAGAATAACTAGATTAGTGATAAAAATTCCTTATAGTTAGCATGTGTTAGGATTAATTAGCTAGCATGTGTTAGGATTATCTAAAGAAAACATTTAGTTTTGTTCATTATTTTTTCAAGTAGTTTTCCTCGACAATATAGATTTTTATGTTTTCAAAATCTTCTTTTAACATAATGTAGATAATAAAATATGCTTAAGTTATATTTAGTTAGAACCTTCATGGTCTAATTGATTTGATTCTTTCTTTAAAATTGAGATAGTTAGCATGTTGTTAGTCACTTATAGGGTGCCCATCAATTTAATAACTCAAAATGCCATGATATATTCCTTGATTTAGTTTAAAATGAGTAAATGCTTATGTAATTTTATTTTTGGTGCATGTGATATCAATTCGAGTCAATCTTTTGGAGTTCATCCTTTCATATCGTTGAATTTTGAGTCTCTTATCATCTTGATCAAATGACTGAAAATTGATACATGAAAAAAAAAGGTAATATCCATGATTTGAATATTGATATTGAGTTGTATACACAGAATACAAGTAGAAAACAGTGCCGTATATACTGATATACAGTGTGTATACAATTTGATATAAAGAAATAATGTTATATACACTGTATATATACTATATACAGTGTATACGCAATGATATATAGTATGTGCAGGGGAAACAACACTGTATATAGTGTTATATACACTTTATATACATTTTATATACACTGTATATAGTACGTATGCAGTGATATATAGTAGATACAGGGAAAAACACTATACATAGTGTATATACAGTAATATGAAGCAGCTACAAGGAATAAAAACTATATACAATGTATATACAGTCTGATACACAGTGATATACAATGATATACAGTGATATACAGCATATGCAGGAAACAAACACGTGGTATATGGTGTATATACAATTCAATACAGTGTATATACAGCTGCGATATATAATGAAATTGGGCTTAAGACCCAAAATGCAGATGGCCCAATAACTTAGTCTAGACGTACAGAAACTAAGTGTTGGACCAAATTTTCATACTTTATTTCATTTATATTTCATTCGGGTTGTAATAATTTATTTATTTATTTACGTTTGTTTATACTAACGTAGAAGTTGATTGGTTTGATTTAACTTAATTGAATTCCCCTTAGGATAAACCAATTCATGTTAATTTATTCTTAAAATGATTTTCTACATTTACTTTATCATTGATAAACTTTTTACTTTTATATATATATATATACATGTATATTATAATCAAATGTTTAAGTTTTATCACATTTTTTTCTACAAAATAATTTCAAAGTCTTCATTTCTTTTTAAATTAATATTTCTCAAAGTTAGTCAAATAATTTTTAAATCGTTGGATAACCGCATGTTAGCGGCTATTTTAAGTGCTAAAACCTTCTTAAAATAGTAATATAAACCTCGTACCCTTTTTCTCTAAATTTTTAAGACTTAAATCTGTTAGAGTCTTTTAAATTAAGTTTTCTTAATTTCTTTAAAAAATTAAGTGGCGACTCCTCTTTTACTAAAATTAATTTTTTTCTAAAAAGATGAAATTAATTTTAAACCACGTCCATTTTTCGACATAACAGAAATGGCGACTCCACTGGAGACTTAATTAGGTTCTAACCATTAGATTTGACTAACCTACTTGACTAACTATTCAGGAATGTAATAATTAGTAATTTATTTTCTTTATCTGCGCATTAAATGCTTAAATTATAATTTTCTTTCTTTATTTGCGCCTTATATGTTTAAAATTATAATTATTGAATTGTCATCACATGCGTTAATTCCGCCAAATGGCAAATAGTTTGCATTAGGATTAAGGGCAGTTACGTAGTCACCTGCGACTGTTCCTATAGAAAATAACCATTACTTCTTGAATTAATAAATGGGTAGTTGGTTCGTGGTCGTCCAACGCCGTTTAGCGTAGAGCGAAACTAAATCCCTATTTAAGCATTGGCCTAAGTTGACCTAACACCCAAGGCGTGTTTGGCCCATTAGAAAGACCACCTTGAGTCCTAAAGGCCTATGGCCCTATCGGACATTCATACTTATCTGCTTAAATTTGAAGGTTTTATATGTCGTTTGGCAAACCATTGTTCCTTGGGTTGGGAGTTTATTTTAGTAGCTTAGTCTAGTAAGAAAGGGACCTTTTCAAGTTGCTATTTTATCCAAAAAAGGTTGAGGTTGAGAAGTCAAAGGATTTTCCACGAAGGCTTAGTTAGGATGGTACCCCTACGTGGGACTGATTATTTATATCCCTTTTCTCCATTATGTATCTCCATTCAGTTTATTAATAACATTTGTATAAATATAAGTTTTGGGGCAATGGAATGTTTCAAATGATGCTATACATCCTTCAAATCGTTAGGCCTACCCTTGACACAAAAGGATCACATATCTGTTTAGAACACACAATAACTGTTTATCTGTTATATGTTATAACTGTTTGAGTGAATGCGTTGCTTTACTTGAAGGCACTCTAACCCACTCTTATCAAGTCTCTACCAAGTCACAAATATCAAAATCCCACAAAGCACAAATATCAAGTCACTATCGAAAGTGCGACCAAATGCTTCTACAGTCTTTAGTTTCACCACAAAAACTCAAATTTGACTTTCAAGTCCTAAAACTTACTCTCTCCTCTCAAAAAGGGTTGATTTATCATCTCGAGTCGGGAAAAGTATTGAGCTTGTCAAACTACGTAGGCTTGGCATCTTCTTCGTGAGATACATAGGCAGTCTTTCAAGGTTTGACCTATATCTTTTAAAAAACTTGTTTTTCCCCTTCATATTTTCTACAAAGAGATACCAATATCACATCAATAGATGTCGAGAGGCAACCTTGAAATATGCAAGAATTTTTTTGATTCAACGCAAATCATCTTTCTTGATACACAAAACCCTAAATTCGATAGGCAAATTCCTGTCTATTTTATCATTTTTCAATACTCGTGGGTTACCTTATCTTCAAATAAAGCAACTCTTATGTGTTTATCTTACCCATGTGTGATATTTTGCATTATCTGTTATAAATGCACACTGACATGTTTGCCTTTTGAGTTATTTTCTGTACAGGTAGTTATAATTGATCTGTATTGACAATCTGGACGAGCATCCATACTTCACGAGATCTAAAGTGCCTGAAGAATCCTTCCCCGATCAAAATTCAATAATAGAAAAAAGGAAAATGACTGGCAATAATAAGGACACTAGCCTGACTGAGATTGTTGTAACGGACCCTGTCGTCATTGAACAAAATGAGTTGATTGCACAGTTGATGCAACAGATTATCGAGATGAGGGCTGAGATACAGAAGAATCGAGATTTGTCAAACTTGGTTATCGCCGCCAACACATCGGTTCCGAGCAAGGGAAGGTCTCCTCTCCATCTTCATCCTCAAAATCCTCTAGAAATCATCCCAAATAATCCTCATATCGTTCCAACTCAGAAATCACCAACCATTGATTTAACCACACCTAACCCACATCACTCTAGCTCATAATACCAAGAACCACCGCCCTCATAAGACCTAAATGCCAATAATTCTCAGACATTCCTCCTATTTCAAGGATCAAACGTCAACAAATCCCAAGCGTTCCCTCCCTTTCAAGGCCCAGACATAAATAATTCTCAAGCATTCCCTCCCATATACCACACTCCTTATCAAAACGCTCAAAACCCACCTACCACTTAACCCCTACATCCAAAAACCACTTTCTATATTCCAACACAACCGGAATCATATCCTCCTTACACTACATATTCCGAGCCTGATCACAATAAGGAGAAGGAGAAGGAGTGGAGAACCAAAGAGGAAATAACCAAGCAGAGTATGAAAGAGAAAATTGTAAAAGCTATGAAAGAGTTTCACTATACCCCGGATATTGTTGGGTTGAATTATGAAGATCTGTGTATCCATCCAGATCTGGACCTTCCGGAAGGGTTCAAAGTACCTAAATTTGATACTTTTGGAGGAACCGGGAATCCTTTGGCTCATTTGAAGGCATATTGTGATCAACTCATAGGAGTTGGGAAGAATGAGGCTTTATTAATGCATCTCTTTAGCCAAAGCTTAAGTGGAGAGGCCTTGGAATGGCTCACTTCCCAGGAAATGAAACAATGGTCTAATTGGAACACGTTGGCTAAAGATTTCATCGAAAGATTTGCTTATAATGTGGAGATTGTTCCCGATCGTTACTCTTTAGAAAAACTCAAACAAAGGTCTACTGAAAGTTATCGAGAGTACGCCTACCGTTGGAGAAAAAAGGCTGCCAGAGTTCGACCTCCCATGACTGAAAAAGAGATTATTGAAGTCTTTGTACGCATTCAAGAGCCTAAATACTATGAAAGAATGTTGTTGCTCGTAGGAGCAAAATTTACCGAAGTAGTCAAAATTGGTGAGACCATCAAAGACGGTCTTAAGACCGAAAGGATTACCCGTGTAGTTGTTCAAGCTGGGTCCTCAGGTTTGTTCAAAAAGAAAAAAGAAGATGTGTCATTTATTTCACATGCGCCTCATAGAAGGACACAAATATCGTCTAATTTTAGCTCCAGAAAAGCCTCACCCTCCAAAACCTATCCCCCATCTCCACAAAATATCTACCCAATTTTCTACATCCAACCAAGTTATCAAACTACGCCTCTTAATTACCTACCTCCACACTATCAAAATGCTCCTCTTGACTACCAAACTCTATAATACCCAAATTACAGAACGTCAGCACCTACTCATCGAAATCCTCTGAACTATCATCAAGTTCCTCCACCTCCACAAAATAATTATAACTTTTCTCGCCTAAACCTTGAGAATAAATCCTCTTGAGTCTTTACTCCTTTGATTGAGACCCGAACACAACTTTTTGAGAGATTAAAAGCGGCTGGCATGATACAAACAATCGACCCAGAGAACATCAATGTGAATTCCAAACTTTATAGACCATATCTTTATTGTGCTTATCATTCTGGAGGTGCTGGACATATCACCGAAGATTGCATCAACTTGAAGCATAAAATTCAAGACCTAATAGATCAAAAGGTTGTCACTATCCAAACTACCAGTCCTAATATCAATAATAACCCCCTTCCTAATCATGGAGGGGTGACTATTAACATGATTGAAGTTGGAAAAGATTGGAATACAGAAAAGCCGATAGTCCCAGTCAAACCTGACAATTTTGAAAAGTCTTTTCCTCATATGCATCAGTCATTTTCAGTGCGAAAGTCTGCCAATAATGTTAGGTTTGGGAGAAAGAGTCAGTGATGCTGTGATGATCGAGACGTTAGGCATACGAAATGCCAAGGCAAAAGAATAAGTGTCTAATTGGACCTACAATCCGCTCTTGGTTTCTCGCTCATCTTGATAGATAAAGACAAATTTTATGTTATTTTTGAAAAGCCGGTGGTAGTCTGGATACCCACCATTTATGTCACATTTGTGTTGTTATGCTTTAATTCCCCTCGTAATGTTTTGAAAAAGGCAAATTGGTCTAGGACCATGGCCAAAGTTTTATTTCTTTATTTCAAATGAAAGACCTCTTTATTGCGAAAATTCATTTTAAATACTTTACCTTCATTATCTAACGGTCTTTATTTATTTATTTTAGTAAAAATAATTTAAAACCTGTCAATATTATGTCATGTCACAAGCTGAATGATCAAAATGAAGTGAATAATGAGTTCAAAGAATGTAATGAGACTGAAATCGTTAATCTGGCAGATGACAAATGTGTCAAAGAAACCAAAATTCATGTCCATTTGACAAAGACTCAGAAGATGCATCAATTTTCTTTGACAATACATCAATACATTCATGTGATGATATATCACGGTTATACACTGATTTGTCTTTTACAAGTTGTCGATCAACTCAAATGTTGTCAAGAGATACATTGTTTAAAAATTTAGAATTTTCTTTTGCATCTTTCCTTGTAATTGCATCATTTGCTTGTAATCGTTTATATGCTTGTTTGTTTTAAATTAACCATCCCATTTTGATAATGAACTACGTTTGACCTGAATTCTCAAGAATGAGATACGTAGGCGGCCTATGTCGGCTTCGGTCGCCCATTTATCTATTTTCAATATCCTTTTTTGATGTTTGAACTACGTTTGACCTGATTCCTGCCTCAACGGGATACGTAGGCGCCACAATAGTTCGGTCATATCTCCCGTAAATAGAAACTGGGACAGAATTTTTGAGAGGGACTCAAAAATTTCAAAGATGATCTTTCTACAGAAGAAGTCAAGACTGAGGTGCATCAAAAAGCTACTGGGACAGAATTTTTGATAGGATCTCAAAAATTCTACAAATCTCTTATTGGTAGACATCTAACTGGGACAGAAATTTTTGAGGATGACCTCAAAAATTTTATCCGATATCAACAGGAGGTTTTTACTCGACTTCAAGTTTAACGTTGGCCTCAAATAATCCCCTACATTGTTGGAAGGTCAATGTCAACCTCAATAATCTCTAGCACCATCAGAGTTCAGAGTCAAAACTTTCTAGCTATGTCAGAATTTCCCAAGAATCCTTAAAAAATTTGTGAACAAGATATTAAGCCTGCTCAAAGCTTCGGATCAAGGACGTTCATTTAAGTTATGCGTGACATGACATCTGGCAGTGACCCTTTCCAAATTGCTTTTCAAAAAACTAATCTTTCTTAAAGCTTTTAATACACTAAACATTTTGCATGAATATATTTTAATCTTATATCTATCGAGAAGTGGGGAATCAGAGCAAGCGATCAAAGATAGAAAGACAAGGAGAAAAAAAATGGAGAATTCAACACAGATCAATTCATTCAAAACTAATAATTTTTCTGTGGATGCAGATTATATAAGATCACCATATCCCTCTTTTCAGCAAGTACAAAGAAGTTAAAAGAACAAAGAGTTTTCAAAGTGATAATTTTGTCACCAGGATTCATCAGACGAAAAAGAGACGTTCAAAAAATGAACAACAATCCCTCGTTCAAATCTCCAGCAAGCCATAAGCCACAATAAATATAGAGTGTTCGGAAATGAGCATGATATTCACACACTAATGTCAAAGTGATCAAGCACTTTGTACATATTTTCAAGAATTTTCCCAAAGATTTTTGCTCAGTCGTTAGTTAAAACGATAATGTGTCTATTATTTGTTTTCTTTTGAGTGCAGAAAAATGCAAAGGATCTACTTTCAATGCAAGCGTCCATAATGACGTCAAATTATATTCTCCATCCTCAAAGATGTCTAATGGGCACGTATAATGCCGCATACAATGATATAATACAATATACAATGATATGATGTCATATACGATGATTTAATCCCGTATACGATAATATTATTTTTTCATATTATATTACCGGAGGTGGTAATATCATTGCCAAGAGGGTCATTCATATTTTATTATTCGTATCATATTACCGAAGGTGGTAATATCATTTGCCAAGAGGGTTATTCATATTTTATTATTCGTATCATATTACCGAAGGTGATAATATTATTTGCCAAGAGGGCCATTCATATTTTATTATTCATATTATATTACCGGAGGTAGTAGTATCATTTGCCAAGATGGCCATTCATATTTTATTATTCGTATTATATTACCGGATGTGGTAATATCATTTGTCAAGAGGGTCATTCATATTTTATTATTCGTATTATATTACCGGAGGTGGTAATATCATTTACCAAGAGGGCCATTCATTTTTATTATTTGTATTATATTACCAGAGGTGGTAATATCATTGCCAAGAGGGCCATTCATATTTTATTATTCATATTATATTACCGAAGGTGGTAATATCATTGCCAAGAGGGCCATTCATAATTTATTATTCGTATTATATTACCGGAGGTGGTAATATCATTGCTAAAAGGGCTATTCATATCTTATTATTTGTATTATATTACCGGAGGGGGTAATATCATTGTCAAGAGGGCCATTTATATTTTATTATTCATATTATATTACCAGAGGTGGTAATATCATTGCCAAACTAGTCATTCATATTTTATTATTCGTATTATATTACCAGAGGTAGTAATATCATTTGCCAAGAGGGTCATTTATGTTATAATACCATATATGATGATATAATGCCATATACGATGCCGTATACGATGATATAATACCGTATGCGATGATGTAATGCCGTATACAATGATCTAATACCGTATATGATGATATTATTTTATTCATATTATATTATCGGAGGTGGTAATATCATTGCCAAGAGGGCCATCATTCATCATTCATCATTGCCAAGAGGGCCATCATTCATAATTCATCATTGCCAAGAGGGCCATCATTCATCATTCATCATTGCCAAGAGGGCCATCATTCATCATTGCCAAGAGGGTCATCATTCATCATCTATCATTGCCAAGAGGGTCATCATTCATCATTGCCAAAAGGGCCATCATTCATCATTCATCATTGCCAAGAGGGCCATCATTCATCATCTATCATTGCCAAGAGGGCCATCATTCATCATTCATCATTGCCAAGAGGGCCATCATTCATCATTCATCATTGTCAAGAAGGCCATCATTCATCATCTATCATTGCCAAGAGGGCCATCATTCATCATCTATCATTGCCAAGAGGGCCATCATTCATCATTGCCAAGAGGGCCATCATTCATCATTCATCATTTATCATTGCCAAGAGGGCATCATTCATCATCTATCATTGCCAAGAGGGCCATCATTCTTCATTCGTCCTACTGATGGATATATCAATCTATATCCTACCAATGGATCTCCATTTGTCCTATCGATGGACACACATATTTGTATTCTACCGATGGAACATCAATCAATATCCTACCAATGAATCTACATTCGTCCTATCGATAGACACACATATTTATGTCCCATCGATGAAATATCAATCTATATTCTATCAATGGAGTAACATATATCCTACCGATGGAATATCATTATCCTACCAATGGAATATCATCATCCTACCAATGGATCTCCATTCGTCCTACCGATGGACGCACATATTTATATCCTACCGATGGAATGTTAAGTTGGATCCTATCAATAGAATATCATTATCCTACCGATGTAATATCATCATCCTACCAATGGATCTTCATTCGTCCTATCGATGGACGTACATATTTATATCCTATCGATGGAACATTAAGTTATATCCTATCAATGGAGTAACATACATCCTACCAATGGAATATCATTATCCTACCAATGGAATATCATTATTCTACCGATGGATCTCCATTCATCCTACCGATGAACATGCATATTTGTATCCTACCGATGGAACATCAATGGGTCTTCATCCTTGCGATAAAGCATTATCATTCCTATCAATGGAATATCATCATCATTAATGGAGCACTATCATCCTATTGATAGAACATCATCATCATTATATTGCATCATATCTATCCATCATCTACAGTATAAAATCAAAGGAAATTGAAGTCAAATGTTCCAAGAGATGAATACGTACCGACATGTAACGACACTACCTCTTTATTTGAATTATATTTTATACTAATGGATTTTGTCTCAGTGTTTGGCGAGATCATCTAAGAGGATAGATTCTCAATTAAACCACAGGTGCGGATGACATCAAGAAGGATGCAGCACAACGTGGAACTTTTTCTTAGCAGCGAACTAAGGCATAGTCCGAAGAGGAGTATCAAACTCTTAGAACACGAGTTGGAAGGTGAATTCCACCACAATAAAACCACACCCCTATCAGAAGGCATTTGGATATTTCTTTGAGGTTTATCAGTTTCTGTTTTGCATCTGAAAAATTTCGACTCTCACCATAAGCAATTTTTCAATCCGAGTGACAATGCACCGAGAACTATGGAAATTATGTCCTTGTAAGTCTTAATTATGGGTGTGAAGCTAGCCACATTCATGGCTAAGAGGTTGCAAACCTCTTTTTCATACTCGATTCAATTGTCACTCCTCACAACTGAAGGTTATCTCAGCATAAGAGATTTTCTAAATTTAAGGATATATAGGCGAGCTCGATATTGAAAACTCGACTGTACTCCAATAAACTTCCTCATCTCATTCTCAAGAATTCTGGTTTCTCCATAATTCGACGTTAGGATAACTTTTGTATTCTTTCAAAAATCATGCCAAACCTCCTTTTGGAAAGCAGAAGATATGGCCGGTCAAAATTTGATTTGTCAATTTTCTTTGCTCAGGATCTCTTTCATCGACCCTACTCAAAGAAAGAGACAGCTGTTGACACCGAATTTTGACAATCTACAATGCAAATTAGCTGTCAAATTTTTTTAAATTTTGAACATTTTGAAATAATTAGCTTTTATAAAAAAATAAAATATTTTCATGTTATTCTTAATTATTTTTATCTTTTTATAAATTTTAGTATAATATAAATATTTCTATATAACTATATCTTTGATTACTATTTATGTAGTTATTCAAAAATTATCTCAAAAAGATTATTTTTTTTACTAAACAATGTTAGTTAGGTTAGTTTAATTATATTTTGTATTTTTGAATTTTTTTAGTTTTTTTCTAAAAAATAAAAAGAAAAAAAAATCCTACTCTCCCACATCGAAAATCCTTGAGGGATTTTGGGTTTTTGGAGCCTATATAAAGGCTCATATTCTTTTTAAGAGAAGGAGAAGAGAGAGGTTTTCTTTAACCACTCCAAAGTTGGAAATTTTCTTAACTTGATTAGGATTTTAGACTTTTGTCCCTAGCCTAAAAGTTGTGAAAATTTTTAGCTTTCAATCTATATTTTTCTTCAAGGAAAATAGGAGATTGAAGTCAAAATTTAAGCTAAGAACAGTGTTCTTAGAACATCGAATTCACGAAGGTTTGAGTCTAAATTTTTAATTTTTCTTTTTGTGGATTGGAGCTCCGTCAAGCTCTTGGGTGGTGGTGAAATCGTCTTCCGCTCGTCGTCTTCAGTCTCGCTGCCCGGAAAAAGGTAAAATCTTTTCTTAGCTTTATTTTATTTAATTATTTCATATTATTTCATGTTTTATAGTTAGTTGATTTGCAGTCTTGTTTTTCTTAGTTAGCATGTATTAAGAATAGCTAGATTAGTGATAGAAATTCCTTATAGTTAGCATGTGTTAGGATTAATTAGCTAGCATGTGTTAGGATTATCTGATGAAAATACTTAATTTTGTTCATTATTTTTTCAAGTAGTTTTCCTCGACAATATAGGTTTTCATGTTTTCAAAATCTTCTTTTAACATAATGTAGATAATAAAATATGCTTAAGTTATATTTAGTTAGAACCTTCATGGTCTAATTGATTTGATTCTTTCTTTAAAATTGAGGTAGTTAGCATGTTGTTAGTCACTTCTAGGGTGCCCATCAATTTAATAACTCAAAATGTCATGATATATTCCTTGATTTAGTTTAAAATGAGTAGATACTTATGTAATTTTATTTTTGGTGCATGTGATATCAATTCGAGTCAATCTTTTGGACTTCATCCTTTCATATCGTTGAATTTTGAGTTTCTTATCATTTTGATCAAATGATTGAAAATTGATACATGAAAAAAGGTAATATCTATGATTTGAATATTGATATTGGGTTGTATACACAGAATACAAGCGGAAAACAGTGTCGTATACACTGATATACAGTGTGTATACAATTTGATGTAAAGAAATAATGTTATATACACTGTATATATATTGTATACAGTATATACACAATGATATATAGTATGTGCAGGGGAAACAACACTATATACAGTGTTATATATACTTTATATACACTATATATAGTACGTATGTAGTGATATACAGTAGATACAGGGGGTAAACACTATACATAGTGTATATACAGTAATATGCAGCTGCTACAAAGAATAAAAACTATATACAATGTATATAAATTCTGATACACGGTGATATATAGTGATATACAGTGATATACAACATCTACAGGAAACAAACACGTGGTATATGGTGTATATACAATTCAATACAGTGTATATACAGCTGCGATATATAATGAAATTGGGCTTAAGGCCCAAAATGCAGATGACTCAATAACTTAGTCTAGACGTACAGAAACTAAGTGTTGGACCAAATTTTCATACTTTATTTCAATCATATTTAATTCGGGTTGTAATAATTTATTTATTTACTTACGTTTGTTTATACTAACGTAGAAGTTGATTAGTTTGATTTAACTTAATTGAATTTCCCTAAGGATAAACCAATTAATGTTAATTTATTCTTAAAATGATTTTCTACATTTACTTTATCATTGATAAACTTTTTACTTTTATATATATATATATATATATATATATATATATATATATATATATATATATATATATACATGTATATTATAATCAAATGTTTAAGTTTTATCACATTTTTTTTCTAAAAAATAATTTCAAAGTCTTCGTTTCCTTTTAAATTAATATTTCCCAAAGTTAGTCAAATAATTTTTAAATCGTTGGATAACCGCATGTTAGCGGCTATTTTAAGTGCTAAAACCTTCTTAAAATAGTAATATAAGCCTCGTACCCTTTTTTTCTCTAAATTTTTAAGATTTAAATCTGTTAGAGTCTTTTAAATTAAGTTTTCTTAATTTCTTTAAAAAATTAAGTGGCGACTCCTTTTTTACTAAAATTGATTTTTTTAAAAAAAAGATGAAATTAATTTTAAACCACGTCCATTTTTCGACATAACAATTATCACTATCAAAGTCTGAGCTATCAATATACTCTTTATCTCTTCCTAATCTGCCAACATATCTGTCCTTTTTATTTCTTCTAATATCTTCAAAGCCTCTATCAATACCAGCTTCACCTATTGGTATTTCTTCAGGTACTTTCTTTTTTCTTCTAAGATTAAGATTTCTTTTGTTTCTCCTTTCAGTTCTAAGGAATCTCAATTCTTCATCAACATCTGAACCAGCTTCATCAGGAGTGACATTTATATCTGAGTCACTACTAGGCAGATCTGACTCAACCTGAGCCTCATTTACATCTGAAATAACCCCAGTCTCATTCACATCTAAAACAACCTCATTCTCCACATTTCTATCAATATTTACATCCACAGATTCATCAACAGAGGCTGGCCATGCTAAAAGACCAAGTGGAGTTGGCAATTCCTCTAACTCATCAATTTCATAGACCACATAGACATGGAGGTCATCACTATCTATTAAGTCTTTCACATAGTCTAACAATTGAATATTAGAAGTAACTTGGACAAATGCTGTAACACCCCTCAAAATGTTTCCCTAAGATTCAGACCCTTCTTGTATTCGGATAGGGTCGAACTCGAGTATTGTGGAGCATTTGCATGAGTAAGATGAGTCATTGAGAAATTTAGCAGCGTTAGAGGTGATGTGGGGTCATGAAGGACTCCTAGGACCAAATCAAATCCAAAAGATTCGTCGTGGCTAAGTTTGAGGAGGAGCTCGCATAAGGGGTTGACTTCTAACAACCCTATCTTTTGAAAGACGACAATCTGGGCGGCCCACGATCCATCAAATTAAAGTTCGTCGAGTCTTCTTTCCAACGCCACCAAGAATGTAATTTTTGGAGTTCAGAGTCGAAAGATATGGTGATCCTAAGATGAACTAGCACAATAGAGATTTTCAGGCCTAGGTTGCAATTGTTCGAAAACTGGGCTTGGCGCCGCAGTGGCGCGACGCGCCATTATCGCGCCAGAAACATGCCTCAGTAGTTTAGGCTTTGGCGCGGCGCGCCACTATAAGGTGTGTAGGTTTTTTCAAGCCAATTTCCAAAACCCAGAAAATATTGGCCTAGGCGCCGTAAGGGCGCGACGTGCCACTATCGTGCCAAAAATGTGCCTCAGTAGTTTAGTTCTTGGTGTGGCGCGCCACTACGAAATGTGCAGGTTTTAGGCGTAATCAGCCTGACGCTGTAATGGTGCGACGCACCGCTATCGCGCCAGGTGCATTTTTGCCTATTTTCCAGAACTTTTGAGAAGGGGCAATTGGGGAAATTACCCAAATTATATATGTATCACCCTATACTATTTTGAGATCATATTTTCAGCCCCCACTCTTTCTCTAAAAAGCCCTAGGAGTTCCTCTCTCTCTCTCTCTTCTTCTTCTCCATTTCCAACAAGAAGAGTTCCAAGAGCTTCAAGATTTGAGTCCTCCATTGAAGACCCAACATCAAGGTTTTCTCCAAGTCTTCGCTAAGGTATGTAAGGCTATCCACAACATGGGTTGAGTCCACCCATGTGCCCTACTCTTGCTTTGAGGTTAGATGTCCATAAAAAAATGGAGTTTCTTGGTAGGGTTTATGCTTGAATGAGTTTTGTCCCCTATTTATTTGATGCTATACGTGTCGATGTTGTTGAGCTAAGAAGTTCCTAAAACCCTAATGTTAGTATGAGTTGATGGAGATGACTTGTTATTATGTTTTGTTGATCTCTTTAGCCATGTGATTATGTTGCTTAAGTCAATTTCCTTAAATGTGTTGCTCTACTTGAATTGTTGAGCTAAAGTCATAGAGTTGTGATGAGTCTTGAGGAGATGTCATAAATGCTTATCTAAATGAGGCTTGATTGAGTTGATTTGAGGATGGAATTGACGAGTGGACAAGGTCCTAAATGAGACTTGCCATTATGACTTAATTGAGTTGAAATGAGAACCGAGTTGATGAGGTGGCAATGTACCACACGAAACTAGCTGTGAGGGCTTATTTGAGATGATTGGAGGAGATTTATGAGCATGGAGTCATGAGAGGAGTATCGAGCACCGAGGCGGGTGAGAGTACAGTCCATACTCAAACCCCAGAAACTACGCCGCCAACGTAGGTAGGGATGGAACCGTTAAAGTCGGATGCTTCCTGTGGGATCGAACCGTTAAAGTCGGATGTTTCCCATTTTATTGTCCTGAAATGATAGGACTTGACTAATCGATGGTATCCATGATTAGGGAGGCGTTCATGCCCTGGCAAGGTATGGACGGACGTGGCAACGACGTCTAATTGTTGTACTATCACTGGCTCATAAGTGATGGTTGTCGGATAAGAGAAACTCCCATTTAGGTCTTGATAGTGCTCCGAGTCAGTTGAGTTGAGTGGCTTATGAGTTTGTCCTGTCTAAACTATCTCTTGTTAGACTTAGGGCATTGGAGTGAGTTGTTATATGCCTATGAGTTAGTCCCGTCTAAACTATTCTCGTTAGACTCAGGACACTTGAGTGAGTTGTCATGTATGTATGAGTTGAGTCCCTGAGTTGATATTGATGTTTGTTTGATGTTGTTTCATCCGGCCATTTTACATACTCGTACATTCCCTGTACTGACGCCATTTGGCCTGCATCGTTTCATGATGCAGAGACAGGTACTAGAGTTCATCAACCGGCGCTCCGTTGAAGATCCACATACACTTCCAGCCAGTTGGTGAGCCCTCCTAGTTTCCGGAGGATATTGAGCTTTCTTGTATAGCTTGGTTGTCGTTTCCTTTGTTTGTTGTTGGTAGCCATGTGCTTGTCATTGACACCTTCTAGACTTTGATAAAGGCTTCATAGACTAGAGTGTGGGCAAGTCGGATTGCTATTTTTGAGAAGTCTTGTTATATTTACTTGATGAGTTGTTATGATTGAATCCTCCTTTGAGTGAATGCGATTGAATGATAGTGTGACTGAATCAGGTGGTTCGCTTGAAGGCCAGAAATGGCTTTCGAGTGCCGGTCACGTCTAGGGTACCCTCCCGGGGCGTGACAAATGCATTGCTAATTTCAGTAAAAACCTTTCATATTTATGCATCCAAGGTCTTTAGTGTATGAAACAAACTCGACAAGTCTAAAATGATCTTTATCAATTGCAATGACAAATACATCTATTTCTCCTCTGTAAGTAGGGTTAGGGTTTGCGATAACATTACCCCATGATGAAAACATGTCAATATATAGTCGTTCATATCTCAAAAAGAAGACCCCCAACACAAGAAAATACCCAAAAGTCCCTTACTTTATCGGTGCAATTTCCAAAAAAAAACCTAGTTACAGAATGCTAATAAAGAGAGTGGAAACAACTAGAACATACAACTTCTTCAAGAATGAAACATACAAACACAAGAAGTAGTTGATAGAACCTTCGATTTCTCCAATGTCAAAAGGCCCGATAAAATAGCAATCTCCAACACTTGATTTCAACCTTTAAAACTAAAAATTGGCAACATAAACTAACATAATAGTTAGTACTAACTAAGAATTGAATGAAAATCAAGAAAGATTGAAAGTTCATATTCTTACCTAGGGTTTTGATCGGAGAACTGAAGCCGAGAAAATGGGAGTTGAAAGATCAACTTTTTACCCTTTAAATTTGGAGCTAATATGACGTGGAAAGAATAATGAGTTGGCATGATATAATTGGCCAACTAATCCATGTGGACGAAATTGTAATACACGCGCTTGAGTTCAATAACAGATTATTTAAAAAGTGTCAATATGACACTACAGACCCCTACATAAGGTGTCTAAAATTAACATCTCCTGATTTAGGTGTCTAAATAAAAGTTGGTGTCAACTGTAGGGGGTCACCGATGAGTTTTAAAGAATAAACGTGTAACACACTATTACTTTATAGTTCAATTACGTCATATTGATATATTATGAGAAAGATGCATATAGAAAAGACATGTACAGAAGTCCTAACAAATAAATCGACACTTACGAAAGATTATCAGATCTCTCAGACATAGACAATATGATGGCACTTTGATTCTATTTTATAACTCCTAAATATTTCTAATAAAAATTTTATGCAGCCAAAAAAGTATTATTTTTAGATAGCAAAATATAATGTCAAACAGGGCTACACGTGTAGCGTTGCCCAGAGACTAGTTTTTAAAATGAGTTAAAGACTTTAATGAGTTAGAATACACTCAATTTTAAATTTTTTCATGCCCAACTCCTAAAATTCTGGAGGGATCACTTGTATTTGAGCTCTTTTAACAGCCCTATGCCCAGACATTCATCAAGATTGATATTAACATACAACAACAACTCAGTGAAATCCCATAGCATGGGGTCTGGGGAGGGTAGAGTGTACGTAGACCTTACTCCTACCAAGGTAGAACGGCTGTTTTCGGGAGACCCTCAGCTCAAAAGAAACATAAAAAGAAGTCAGATAAAGCTAATAAGTTCAAAGAAATATGAGAAAGCAAATATCGAATAACACAAAAAATGAAAGCGACACAGATAAAGTGTAGTGGAGTAGAGTAGAGTGGAGTAATCAAAGTACAGAAGTACAAAAAGTAATATAGAGATAATAACAGAATTCAAAGCACAAGAAATTCTAGTGCGCTAATGTTCCTACTAATACGGAAGACTAACGAGACTATGTACTAGCCTTCTACCCTAATATGGGTCCTCCACATCCTCCTATCTAAGGTTATGTCCTCATTTAGCTGAAAATGCGCCATGTCCTGTCTAATCACCTCTCCCCAATATTTTTCGGTCTACCCCTACCTCTTCTGAAACCATCCATGGCCAACCTCTCACATCTCCGCACTGGGGCATCTGTGTCTCTTCTCTTCACATGTCCAAACCATCTCAGTCGCATTTTCCGCATTTTGTTTTCTACCGAGGTCACCCCTACCTTGTCCCGAATAGCCTCATTTCTAATTTTGTCACTTCTGGTATGCCCACACATCCATCTCAACATTCTCATCTCGGCTACTTTCATCTTTTGAACGTGGGAGACCTTAACTGGCCAACACTCTGCCCCATATAACATAGCCGGTCTAACCACCACTTTATAGAAATTGCCCTTAAGTTGTGGTGACACCTTCTTATCACATAGCACATCGGAAGTGAGCCTCCATTTCATCCACACTGCCCCAATACGATGTGTGACATTCTCGTCAATCTCCCCGCCGCCTTGCATGATAGACCCAAGGTACTTGAAACTACTTTTCTTTTGGATGGTCTGGTCATCAAGCTTAACTTCCGCACTAACCTCCTGAGGTGTCTTGCTGAACTTGCACTCTATGTATTATGTCTTGTTCCTACTTAGCTTAACCCCTCTAGATTCCAAGGTATGTCGCCAATCCTCCAGCTTAGCGTTAATTTCACTACGAGTCTCATCGATCAGGACTATGTCGTCTGCAAAAAGCATACACCATGGCACCTCACCTTAAATTTGTCGCGTCAATCCATCCATCACCAAGGCAAATAAAAATGGACTAAGGGCTGATCCTTGATGCAACCCATCGCGACTGGAAAGTGCTCTGTGTCCCCTCCTACTGTCCTTACCCTGGTTTTGGCACCTTCATACATGTCCTTGATCACCCTAATGTACGTCAGAGGTACACCTTTAGCCTTCAAACATCTCCATAGTATCTCTCGTGTCACTTTATCGTAAGCCTTCTCTAGATCGATGAATACCATATGCAAGTCCCTCTTCATCTCCTTATACTGCTCCACCAGTCTCCTCATAAGGTGGATGACTTCTGTAGTTGAGGTCCCGGCATAAATCTGAACTGGTTCTCTGAAATAGACACGTATCTCCTATCCCTCATCTCCACCACTCTTTCCCACACTTTCATAGTATGGCTTAGAAGTTTGATATCTCTATAGTTATTGCAGTTCTGGATATCCCCCTTGTTTTTGTATAGCGGAATCATTACGCTCGACCTCCATTCTTCGGACATAGTTGCCGTCGTAAAGATGACATGGAATAACCTAGTCAGCCACTGCAAACCTATCGAATTTACGCTCTTCCAAAATTCTTCAGGGATTTCGTCAGGTCCGAAGATCGATATTAACATATGGAAGAATAAAGAAAAGTACAATCAGACTTTTGATCTTTAGACGAAAGATATTTTTCAAAAACCCAAAACAGAAAATTCTGCTTTCATTTTCTCTTTCTTTTGACAACCACTCATTCGACCAACAAATTGTGCAGAAATAATTAATGTATGTTACAAGTTAGAATAATCAACATATGTTAGCAATAAAAAAAGGAACTTGTTTGACTAGTTTCATGTACTCCAAAAGAAGAAAAATGTCCTTCCATGAACACTTGCACTCCTTATTTTCTCTCATTCTCTCAGTCATCAACTTCTCCACCATGGAAATGAAGAACAATCATTACCTTCTACTGCTCTTTTTATGCTTCAGTATCAACAGTAATCTCTGTCTCGGAAGGGACAGCATTTCTGCGACTAAATCTCTTTCTTTCAGCGAAACTCTAGTCTCTTCAGGAGAGATGTTTGAGCTTGGTTTCTGCAGACCAGGTAACTCTTTAAAATATTATCTAGGTATATGGTACAAGAAAGTTATTTTATCTCAAACAGTAGTTTGGGTAGCAAATAGGGATAAACCACTTGATTATGGTGCTGCTAAGTTGGAAATTAGTCAAGGCAACCTGGCGATTCATGATATAATTCAAGGCATAGTTTGGTCAGCACTTGCTGAAAACATCAATCGAAATATTTCAGTTACTGCAGTTCTTCATGATAATGGAAATTTGATTTTGAGTGATGTGTCAAAGGCATCAACGCCCTTACTACTTTGGCAAAGTTTTGACAACCCAACACACACATTTTTGCCTGGTGCTAAGCTTGGATATGACAAACGTACACAACGAAAACAGGTCCTGGTTTCATGGAACAATTTGAGCGATCCAGCACCAGGATTGTATTCTCTAGAAATAGACCCAAAGCATGCCCAGTTTGTTATAAAATGGAATAGGACTACAGAGTATTGGGAAAGTGGTTCATGGGATGGCCACAGATTCAGCTCAGTGCCTGAGATGACGTCAAACTATATATATAATTTAAGCTATATCGACAATGAGAATGAGTCATATTTAACCTATTCCCTTTACAATAGTACAATCTTATCAATATTTATCATGGATGTCTCGGGACAAACTCAGCAACAAACATGGCTCGCTAATGACTTTGGTTGGAATCTATTCTGGTCTCAACCAAGACAAATTTGTGAGGTTTATGCTAAATGTGGGGCATTTGGAGTTTGTCATGAAACTATTCCAACCTGCAATTGTTTGAGTGGTTTCAAGCCAAGATCAGATACAGAATGGAATTCTAATGATAACTCTGGTGGCTGTGTAAGAGACCAAAAGGTGCAGTGCAATGCAATTATTGAAGACAGAGATAGTTTATGGATAAGTTCAACTATGAGAGTACCTGATTCTCAAAATTCTAAAATAACAGTACAGGAAGCCACACAGTGTCGATCTGTATGTTTCTACAATTGCCATTGCACTGCTTATACTTATGATGGTTCCGGCACCTGTTCCATCTGGACAGGGGATCTGTTCAATCTGCAACAACTCAGCTTAAATGAGAGAGAAAGGACCATATTTGTCAAGCGTGGTTCACCAGAAGGTTAGAATAGCATAGTATAACATAGCTTGATTCTTTATTTCACCATGGTACTCTGTTTGCACTAATTCTCCTTTTCCTTTTCCTTTGTTGAGGAGTTTGTTGCGCAAAGAATCTTTAAAAAGTATTAATGATAGGTTCGGAGGTCCACTGAATATTTGCTCAAAGTCGTTCAATATCTAACATGGTTTTGGCTTTCTACTTTCAGCTCCAACTAAAGCTAAGAAATCCATGAAGCTAAAAGCAATCCTTTCGTCCATAACAGCTTTGACATGTCTACTCATAGGCAGCTTTAGCTACATTTACTATAGAAGAAGAATGGACACATATATCTCACTGGCACAAAGCTGAAGGAGAGGCGAAAGTATTGATGAGTGAAAACAGTGATGAAGCTATTGATGTTCCATACTTTCACTTGGAGACCATTTTGGCAGCTACAGACAACTTCTCAAATGCACATAAGCTTGGACAAGGAGGATTTGGTCCTGTTTACAAGGTTAAAATTTCATTCCTACATCTATGTGGGCTGGCATGGCCGCATTTACATATAGTAATGAGATGAAATAAAATTTGCAGGGTATCTTTCCGGGCGAAAAAGAAATTGCTGTAAAAACGTTATCAAGTCATTCAGGACAAGGCATAGATGAATTTAAGAATGAAGTGACTCTAATTGCAAAGCTTCAACATCGAAATCTGGTGAGGCTATTGGGCTATTGCATCAACGCAACGGAACAAATATTACTTTATGAATATATGCCGAATAAAAGTTTAGATACATTCATATTTGGTGAGTTAGCCTTATTAAGTTCCTTATTCTCAAAGTCGTGTAGTATTATTGACATACTAAACTTTTTCATGGTAATGGTGCAAGATGGAACACTAAGTCAATTATTCGATTGGAAGAAACGTTATGACATCATATTGGGCATTGCACGGGGTCTATCTTATCTTCACCATGATTCACGACTAAGGATCATTCATAGAGATTTAAAAACCAGTAACATTTTATTAGATGAGGAGATGAACCCGAAAATTTCAGATTTTGGCTTGGCAAGGATTGTAGAAGGAAAAGTAACAGAAGCAAATACAAAGAAAGTTGTGGGGACCTAGTAAGTACAATATCCCTTCCTTTCATTTATTTCTTACAAAAGGAGCTTGGGATAAAATATTATACTCAATATTTTGTTCACTTTGTAAAATCTAGTGGCTATATGTCTCCTGAATATGCACTGGATGGATTGTTTTCCATCAAATCAGACGTATTCAGTTTTGGAGTAGTCGTACTTGAGATAATCAGTGGAAGAAGGAATACAGGATTTTATCAGTCAGAAGAAGCCTTAAACTTGTTGGGCTATGTAAGCGAAGAAACTTACCATGACTTAAATATTTTATCTTCTTCTTAGCTTTGTTTCTCTGATAGAAAAATTATCACAGGCATGGAAATTGTGGACAGAAAAATCTGAGATACAATTAATAGACAAGTCATTACTAGAATCATGCAACACAAGTGAAGCAATAAAATGCATGAATGTTGCTCTCGTGTGTGTACAAGAAGATCCAAGTCATCGTCCTAATATGTCAGATGTTATTTTAATGCTGGGAGGGGAAGGTATTAACCTTCCAACACCTAATAGACCAGCTTTTGTAATAAGGACGCACACTTCTGGCACATCTTCTTCTTCCTCCGATAAGAGATACATCGTATCCAACAATCAGGTGACGATTACAGTTGAAGAAGGACGTTAGCAGTAATAGTGAAGCCATTTAATTCGCATGGAAAGGGCTAGGGGTGACACTAGGACTTAAAAATGAGCCATATTGTACTCGTTTTATCCTAGTTAACCACTACTTTGGTCTTAAAAGAGTCTACGGATCATCGTGCGTTGGTATTTGGTCAAATGTCCTCTTCTCTATAAAAGTAAGGACAAAAGGTGGAAAATGTAGGAAAAACTTTCAAGTGTTTGTACTCAAAACATATATAATTTTTCTTTAGAATGTAATAGGCCTTAGCAATCAAGTACAAGAGTAATTCGATTATTCTTGATGACTTCAAATGTATAATAATTCAAATTCTTATTAGCAGTGTAATTTTTCTTTCTTATTCAATATGCTATTGGCCCAACAACCTCCCCCAAAAGAGAGAAAAATTTGTCCAAAATATGCAGGAAAAAAGCATTGATGAAAGAAACAAAGGAGTTGCAATTGAAGAACAAAAATGCAAAACAAAAGTCTGAAGTATTAATCAACAGAATGTGCAAAGAAAAGGTTGATTCACTATTGCATAGGCTTTTCTAACAAACTGTGTTTATTTAAAGCCACATTGTTGAAACTTCTATCACTAGCTTTTTCTGCAGTCCTGTTTGCCCAGTATGTGTAACAGATATAAATTAAGTTTCTTCCCATTATATGCAATGAAATTTAACCTAAAAGAAACTTTGGATTAGTTCATGAATGAGGTTCTTAATTTAATTGAAGATCTAAGAAATGAGCATAAACGAGACCACACAACTCTTACATTTCATAAAATCAATTTTCGTCTGATTATTTCTTTACGTCTTTAGTTCAAGTGATGAAGGGTCTTGTAGAGAAAAACATAACATAGTAATAAAAGTAACAAAGTAAAGTAAAACAGCCAAGGAGGAGTCACCTTTAATGTTAGAACAAGTTCTTCTTTGTTACATTTATATGCAATAACATATTGTTGAACTTTCCAAAATTAATGAAATCCAGTAGCTAGAAGATCTTGATGGATATGTACTGTTATGACCCACCACTTGATCTTGAAGAAGGAGGAAGAACCAAGAGTCTTGGAGAGGTTTGTAGAAAACTCTAGTTTCTTGTGGAATATTGTAGAGAAGTCTTGAAAGACATAGAGTTCTCTAAAATTCTCTAGAGTGTGAGAATTCTAGAGTAGGGACTTCTTTGTAAGTATGGAAGAACTTGCATAACAATTTTTATTTACATTTAAGCTCCTTAGGAGTAGTATAAATACAAGAGGCATTCATTTGTAACAAACCATCCAGAAATCCAGCATTCTTCCAAGCAATACAAAGCTTTTTTCATAAAAGCTCTCGTCTTTCTTAGAATCTAGCGTTTCCTTAGCGATCTAGTCTTAAAGGCTTACTTGAGCTTGCAAGACCGTAAAAGATTCATGAGTAAGTTGTCAAGTACCGCACAGAGATCTTAGTTGAAGTCTAAGTCCATGACAACATGGTATCAGAGCCAGGTTCTACTAAGCGAAATGGCAAGTGAGGGAGACATCAACACCACTACCGCCACTAACGTCAAGCAAGATGTTGGAAGGAAGCACCGCAATGGAAAGAAGAAATCTAAGAGGAATGAGGAGGTGTTGCTAGAGCCTACACCAAGCGAAGCCCTAACATCCTACTCACCCCTCGGCCACTGAGGTGAGTGACAATGAGCGAGGTGAGGAGCCCATGGACGTCATGTCTGGCATAGAGTGGATCGCAGGGGTGGATACTTCTCGGCAGGCCGTAGAGATATTGGGCAAGTTCGACGGTAAGTTCAAGAATCTAGAGGAATTCACCCTTGAGGAGAATGACAACATCCGGAAGGAGTTAGATATGCTAAAGGTGGCCGAGTACGAGATGAAGGAAATGATCACTTTCTTAGGGTGTCGGCTCATGGACGCGCTAAGCACATTAGAGACCATGAAGGCCTAGATGGCAGCACTCAAGGGAGACATAGAAGCGGAGAGATGCGTGATGTACAGTGCAGACAGAGAGGCCAAGATTGAGGCTCCAAGCCACCTATGTTCAAAGGTGCCCGTGATGCACAAGAGGTGGAGAACTTCCTTTGGCACTTGGAGAATTACTTCAAATGTAACAAATTGAAGAATGACGAAATGAGGATCAACACAACTATGATATATCTCTCGAAGATGGCCATGTTGTGGTGGAAGTGCAAGGAGTCCTAGATCGAGAAAGGTCTATGCACCATCAACACTTGGGAACAGTTTCGGGATGAGTTTAAGAAGGCCTTCTTCCCCAACAATGTCATCTATGAGGCCAAATGCAAGTTTCGGGAATTGAAGCAAATGGGTAGCATACGGGTCTATGTGAAAGAGTTCACTATCCTTACGCTTCAAATCCCCAACCCCATGGATGAAGACATGCTCTTCTACTTCATGGATGGGCTGCAAAGTTGGGCCAAGACAGAGTTGGAGCGTTGTCAGGTTAGCACCATCGATGAGGCCATCACCCAAGTCGAAGCCCTAACAGACTTTAGGCATGATAGGTACGATAGAAGCAAGGGAAAAGAAACAAGGAGTAGTCATGCCAAAGGTGGGGGAGATTGTAGCAAGAGTAAGGAGAAACACTCTCCCACCAAGAAACATGATGCCAAAAGGTCCGATGGCAGAAAGTTCAGACGACAGGGCTATGCTGAGAAGGAGTAGACCACGAAGGGTAGCGACTTTTATATATGTGGAGGTCCTCACGGCTATACTGGGTGCCCAGAGATGAAGAACCTTAGTTCCATACTGAGGGAATGAAAGGACAAGAAAGTGGACCAAGTGCAGAGTTCGGGAATGACCTAGCTAGGCATGATCGGTCTATGCGAAGCTATCACGAAGCAAGCTGAGAAGGTGGGAGATTACTCCCCACAGTATGTTGACATATCCATCAACAGACGACCAACTCGTGCTATGGTGGACTCTGGAGTGGAAGCCAACATTATGACCAAGACGGCAACAACAAGTTAGGGCTAAGTTATGGACGAAGCAACACCCGCCTGAAGATGGTCAATGCCTCAATAACTCCTGTGTGCGGAGTTGCTCATGGAGTGGACATCACATTGGACAATTGGCAAGGTAAGACCAACTTCATTGTCACCCCTTAAGATATCTTTGATATAATACTTGGGCAGGAATTCTTCCAACGGTACCACACAATGATCGATCCTTACCTCCAACAACTCTTGGTGATGGAGCGAGAGGGACCCTGCATGATACCTCTAGTCAAGATGACCAGGAAGAAAGGGCAAGCCCAACTATCGGCCATGCAGCTTGTGAAGGTCCTAAAGAAGGGGGAGCCGACGTTAATAGCCAATATTGCGAGCGCAGATGAAGAAAATAGTTCTAAAGAGGCATTGCCACCTTGTACAGAGAAGGTGCTTGAAGAAAACAAAGACGTTATGCCCGAAGAGTTGCCGAGACACTTACCTCCGAGGCGCGAGGTAGACCACAAGATATAGTTGGAATTAGGAGCAAGGCCGCCCGTATACCCACCATACCACGTGGCTCCACCCGAGTTAAAAGAGTTGATGAAGCAGTTGAAAGAGCTTCTCGAGGCCGGTCATATTCGTCCATCCAAGGCACCTTATGGCGCACCAATTTTATTTTAAAAGAAAAAGGATGGCTCATTGTGCCTATGCATAGACTATTGGGCGCTTAACAAGGTGACCATGAAGAACAAGTATCCCATCCCGCTCATTGCCGACTTATTTGATAGACTTGGACAAGCCAAGTACTTCACCAAATTGGATCTAAGGAAGGGCTACTACCAGGTAAGCATAGCGGAGGGAGATGAACTGAAGATAACATATGTGATGAGGTACGGAGCTTACGAGTGGTTGGTGATGCCCTTCGGCTTAACCAATGCACCCGCTATCTTTTGAACACTAATGAGCAAGATCTTCCACCCCTACTTAGATCAGTTCGTAGTAGTCTACTTGGATGACATAGTCATCTATAGCAACATCTTGGAGGAGCACGTGGTGCATTTGAAGAAAATATTCCAAGTCTTGCGCGAGAATGAGCTTTTCATCAAGCGGGAGAAGTGCGAGTTCTCCCAACATGAAGTGCACTTCTTAGGACATGTTATCAGCCAGGTAAAATTACGGATGGATGAAGCAAAAGTTTGGGCCATCAAGGAGTGGGAGGTACCCATAAAGGTAACTGAACTTAGATCGTTTCTTGGGCTCGCTAACTATTACCGCAGGTTTATAAGTATCTATTTCGCCAAAGCCGCTCCATTTACCGAGCTACTGAAGAAGAATAAGTCATGGGTTTAGAGTGACGAGTGCAAGAAGGCCTTTAAAGACCTTAAGACTGTCGTGGCAGAGGAGCCGATCCTAACATTGCTTGACTTTGCCAAGGAATTTGAAGTGCACACGGATGCCTCTGACTATGCCATTGGAGGAGTATTGATGCAAGATAGGCACTCTATTGCCTTCGAGAGTTGCGAGTTGAACGAGACAGAACGCCCGTACACCATGTAAGAGAAGGAGATGACGGCCATCGTCCATTGCCTACACACGTGGAGGAACTACCTACTTGGCTCCAAGTTCTTGTTCAAGACCGACAATGTGGCCACTAGCTACTTCCAATCACAAAAGAAGTTCATGCCGAAGCAAGCTAGGTGGCAGGACTTCTTGGCCGAGTTCGACTATGAGTTGGAGTACAATCCAGGCAAAGGCAATGTTGTGGACGATGCCTTGAGAAGGAAGTTCGAGTTGACTGCCATCACTACAACAAATTGTGACATCCAAAATGCAATCAAGAATGGTCTGAAGCACGACCCAGAGGCAAAAAGGCTTATGGAGTTAGCCATTCAGGGAAAGACAAGGCGTCTCTTGATAGAAGAAGGACTCTTGCTTATCGCTGGGCGAAGGATCTATGTGCTAAAATTTAGAACAATTAGGCGGCGGATCATGAAGGAAAGCCATGACACATTGTGGGATGGGCATCCAGGGAAGCGTCACACAAAGGCATTAATTGAGGCAATTTACTACTGGCCACGCATCCGAGATGATATTGAATGCTATGTGCAGACTTGTCTTTTGTGCCATCAAGACAAGGTGGAGCAACGTTAACCAGGAAGACTCTTGGAGCCCCTGTCCATAGATGAACGTCCATGGGAGAGCATGACCATGGGCTTCATCACTTGTCTGCTGAAGTTCGATGGACACAGGACGATTATGGTCGTAGTGGACAGGTTCTCCAAGTATGCTAGCTTCATGCCCGCCTCACAAGTTGCACCGCTAAGGAGGATGCCAAGCTATTTTTCAAAAACGCGGTGAAGTATTGGAGATTGCCAAGGCACATCATTAGCGACAGAGACCCACGCTTCACCGAGAACTTTTCAAGGGAATTGTTCGAGATTCTTGGCACAAAATTACATTTCTCCACTAGTTTCCACCCACAGATAGACAACCAGATGGAGCGAGTCAATGCCCTGCTAGAATTCTACCTAAGGCACTTTGTGAGCTTCCATCAGAAGGATTGGGTGAGGCTATTGGAGGTAGCCCAATTCTTATATAACCTGCAGCGGAGTGAGGCCACAGGATGGACACCATTTGAGCTAGACACATGCCAATGACCACAAACTCCACATTCACTACCGACCGCATTTGAGGGCAAAAGTTTGGGGGCTTATCACATGGCCAAGAAATTTAAGAAGCAGCTCGACACTACCAAGTCTTATTTGGAAAAGGCAACGAAAAAAATGAAGAAGTTTGCCGACTGCAAGTGTCATCCCACGAATTACAAAGTTGGAGACATGGTCTTGGTCAAGTTCAACCCAAAGAAGTTTAAAGCATTGCGAGACGTGCATCAAAACTCGGTGTGAAAGTATGAGGGCCTATTCAGGATCATTGCCAAGGTTGGAAAGATCTCATATAGGTTGGAGATACCACCGCATCTTAAGGTTCATCCTGTCTTCTATGCTAGTGTCCTCAAGCCGTACCATAAGTACAAGGATGATCCTATACGAGGAGAATCAAGTTGGGCGCCACTCACAATTACTGCCTCCCATGATCGAGACATCGAGGCCATTATGGACTACCAAGACAAGAGAAAATGGGGAAAACAGGCCACTTTTATGTTCCTAGTCCACTGGAAGGGACAATCTTCGGAGGAGGCCACTTGGGAGAGATATGAAGACCTGTGGCAGTTTAAAGACAAAATCCGGGAGTTCTTGCAGCAGCAGTGTGCCATGGTTGTCGCCACATCAGTTGGGGGAGAATGTTATGACCCTCCACTTGATCTTGAAGTAGGAGGAAGAACCTAGAGTCTTGGAGAGGATTGTAGAAGACTCTAGATTCTTGTGGAATATTGTAGAGAAGTCTTGAAAGACATAGAGTTCTCTAAAATGCTCTAGAGTGTATAGAGAATTCTAGAGTAGAGACTTCTTTGTAAATATGGAAGGACTTGTATATTAATTTTTATTTACACTTAAGCCCCTTAGGAGTAGTATAAATACAAGAGGCATTCATTTGTAACAAACCATCCAAAAATCTAGCATTCTTCCAAGCAATACAAAGCCTTCTTCATAAAATCTCTCTTGTCTTTCTTATAATCTAGCGTTTCCTTAGCGATCTAGTCTTAAAGTCTTACTTGAGCTTGCAAGACCGTGAAAGATTCGTGAGTAAGTTGTCAAGTGCCACACGGAGGTCTTAGTTGAAGTCTAAGTCCGTGACAGTACGCTCTTTAGGCTTGTACTCAAATAGTCTACTAACATAGAACAATGTTAAACCAGTCTTCATTTTGATAGAAACTCAAGTTTCTTTTAATTACATTTAACCTAAGAAAAGGAATAACATCTTGATCGACACAACCAAGGGCACAACGAGACCGTGGAACACAACCCTTACATTTAAAAACATCATAGTTTTGCCTAATCTTCTTTTTATCTCTGGTGATGAAGGATCCTGCCAAAGAAAAGCATAATAAGAAAGGTAACAAAGTAAAGAAAAGGAAGGCTTCTGATGCTCCCTCCCTCCCTCTACCTGTCTCCCGGATAGTAGAACGCCCACAGAAGGACTCACATTTATTGTTAAAACAGATTCTTATTTGTTATATGTGAATGCAATAACATAATGTTAGCTTTTTGGTAAGTAATGAAATCCAAATAGGCTTGTACTCAAGCATTGAACCAGTTGCTCAGAATCATATCTAGTCCAGTCTTCATTTCAATAGACTCTACACAATAATAATGGAGAGGTCTCCCTTATCCTTCATGATGATGATGCTGAGATTGCTGAGATTTTTCCATGCCTATTCAATCAGTCATCTTTGGTCGATTTTGAGGATCTAGCAACGTGTGAGAGCATGACAGATGGCTTACCGACTTGTTATTGGCTTGACACTGGGCAGCATGTTTCTTAGTTCATTCCTTTTGTGTTCAGGCATAAGAAATATGGCGATCATTTATCTACAACGGAATTTGATACGATTGGTTATCGTCCTATTATTGGGGTTAAAGGTGGCAATGTCCTATTTTTTTCCATTATGTGCTCAAGTTGTTATAGCAGCGGGGATGTCTCAAAAGCAGCTTGGGAAGGGGCTGCTCACAGTTGGCTGCTAGACATGTTGGCAAGTTACATCCTAGCTATGGAATCAGGTTAAGCTTGGTGGAATTGTGAAGGTTAATAGTGTATGGGATCCGGGAATCAATTCCATAACTATGCTCCGAAATGGTATTTTGGAGACCACCGAGAGGCACACCTATTGCTAGAATTTATTGTTACTACTTCTCTACTTTTAATTACTTTTATGCTGCTCACTTGAAAGGGAATGCTCAATCTAAAGAAAGGAGGAAGACGATGTTAAGCATTTGTACTTTTGAGTGCATCTCTGTTATAGGTATTATGACTTGTAAATTGGTCGAGGTTGTTCAACATATTAAGTTGGTTCAGGGATACAGTGACAACCTACTATTATCTGAGACAATTGATGAGGAGCATGTTATTTCCATTGTTATTGCCTTGAGCCTTGAGGACAAGATTCTTATTAAGGACGGGAGTATTGTTATGAACCAGCCTCGACCCAATGTCGATACCTACAAGGATGTCACATAACTAGTTATGGCCAGGAAGAAGCAACGGAAGTGGAAGGCATTCACAAAGGTTGATTTGGGATCCAGGGCCAATTAACAACTAGCTAAAAGGACAATGATGATAAAAAACGATTGAGCCATATTGTTGAGAAAAATGTCTAGTGCTCTCATCCCTTTTCTTTGAGTCTAAGCTTCTCATCTCCCTTGTAGTTTGTCTTCTTCAAACTATTACTACTACACCGCCTGAATCCCAAGCAAGTTTATAATTGATGAAGTACTTACAATCTGACCAACCGGTGGAACTATCACCATTAATTTTCAATACTGCTAGCTGTCTACCAATACATACGAAATTGATCAATCTACAAATGACGCCTTGATTTTGGATTTGAATCACGCTTTTATTTTCCAATTTCACGCCTAAAATCACGCACATGTATCAACAATTACCTCCAACTCACTAGTTTTGAATTGCAACCGTGTTATCCTAGTCTTCTTCATTGATTTCAAGTTCTAAAAAAGGTAAAACGATTTCTTCATCAAAAGGTAAAACGATTTGTTCATTAGCAATTTTTTGATACATATGGATTGTAGTCCATCTTTTAGTATTGGTTTGATCTTACCCAATTAGTTACACAAATTGAAGATCTCGTCTCTTGTGTTTTTTATTCGGATGGTGATGATTTTTCTGAAAATAGATCCAAACAACGGAACTATCCATTAATCATGAAGAAATTACAAGAGGAGAAGTCGAAGAAGGATGCATGTTCGAGTTCTAAATCGCCTGTTGAAAAAGCTTTGAAAAAAGGAAGAAAAAGTTGAACCTCTCATTACATTATTATTTACAATGGACTGTGTTTAAATAAAAGTTTTGATACATAATCCTATTTTATCGAAACATCAATTAGTATGTATTAGATTCTTTATATATGTATTTGATACATGAATACTACAAATTGCCTATTTTATTACTAGTCTCTGGGCACATGATTCGCACGTGTATCCTATATTCATTGTCACATAATTTTGTAAAGGAGAAATATATTATACAATAAAATTACAGTGAAAAATAAACATTTTTAATTTACTAAATGTGCAACGAAAATTAGATGTTAGTATTTATAGTTTATGATAATGTATCTGCACTTTTATACAAAAATGTTAAAGGAATAATTTTTAAACTAAATGTGTAAAATACAAGCTTGAATCGATGAATCGTGAGCATATTCGACTGATATTATTATCATTGCAAGGCAGACCATACTAAAATATTGTTATCAAATGCATTTCAAAAGTAACACTCTAATGACTTCCAATAATATCAAGTATTCAACTTGATAAAAGTTCTTTTTTTTTAATATGTCACAACCCATAATTTACATGTTGGCACTATGGTTGCAAAATATTTAACGCCTTAAAGTTCCCGCCTTCTTTTTAAGGAATAGTAGCATCCACTTTTTAAAAATGCATGCATATTAAGAAATTGTTGTCGAAGGAGGGTAGTGTTTTTGCAATAGTTGTAGAGAAATTCGATCAATATATGCCTTTGTTAGGATGGTTGGTAGATCATTATCAATTTCGTAGTGTACACCGACAAAAAAAAATAGTATTTATTTGTTATAAAAATAATCACTATTTAAATATTTTATTGGCATATATAAATGATAATTACATGTATATGTACCCTTCGTCTTCTTTGGCTCATTCAAAATTATTAATTCTGTCATCTATAAATTTTGACAAAAAAATATTTGTTAAGTTGTATACATATAATTGAATTATGAAATACAACACAATCATTTGTGAAATATTAATAGTACACGGTATTATCATACTTCATTAAAAATACAACACTCTATTACATCAGGAAGAAGAATAAAAGTGTGTATTTGCTAGAAGGATAAAGAAAACAATATAATTGTTACTAATTCACTACTGAAAAAGAACGTGCGTGCACGTACGAACTCCGAAGCAAAAGCATAGGCTTCAGACGTTTCTAGGGCTTGAGTAAAATGCGCGTGCTATTTTCAAATGTCTCAAAGTTAGTCTTGAAGCATGCTTCAAAAGGAAACTGTCTCATCCATCTGAACATGTCTCTGGTTTGATGGTTGTACGTGTTAAAAATCTGGTACATTCCTCAATATTTTGCCGCTCATGGTGTTTCACGATCAGTATTGATACTTCTGTCAGCCTTGCACCTCTATTGAGTAATGCGTGAGTCGCAGCATCAAGGTCCGAGTCAACCTACATGTCCAATTGAACTATGAGCTAGAAATCATTTTACTTTTTTTTGGACCATGGCAATGGTTGAGCGAGTCTGTTCTTCGTCCTTTTCAGACGTTAGCACTTGGTTGTCCCATACAAATAGTATAGATGGCAATGGCATGAATCATAGATAAAAAAAAAAGGGCAGCCCGGTGCACTTAAGCTCCCGCTATGCGAAGGGTCCGGGGAAGGGCCCGACCACAAGGGTTTGTTGTACGCAGTCTTACCTTGCATTTCTGCCAGAGGCTGTTTCCAAGGCTTGAACCCGTGACCTCCTGGTCACATGGCAGCAACTTTACCAGTTACTCCAAGGATTGAACCCGTGACCTCCAAGGCATGAATCATAGATAATATACAATTAAGCATTTAAACTAATTTCAATCTACACAAACTTCGTAAAATGAATGATAAACAAACAAAAAAAAGTAAATCCAAACAATTTCTTATAAATTCTATAAAATACTGAAGCAGAGTTGTAACTCACTAAAAGTCTAAAATTTTCTAATATTTAGTTTAACAAAAATATTCACATGATAATCTGTATTTTTCATTTCTTAGAGGATTTGTAGAAGCATAACACGCTAAATCCTTTATTGGCACCATTACATACAATATGGTGGAATAAAATGTAAGTTATAAAGAATTAAATTAAATTTTAAATTTTACTCTCAATCAAATAGGATGGAATAAAATGCAACGGAGGGAACATACAAATTTTTTATATCCTCCTTATATAATTCAAGATTTTTCGTTGTCAAGTAATTTGAGTTGACACCAATTTATATAAAAAATTGCTCTCTTAAAACTTTACTCAGGATTAACATAAACTCATGACCAAGAAAGTAGTTGCAAATATAGTAAATAATTTCATGCCAAGCCGTATGAATTCTCGTGATTCCTTTATAGTTTCATATTATATCAACTACCTTACCTTCTTCAAGAATGCATTCTTGTTGGCATTTTTGAATATGTCGACCAGAGAACACCAACAAAATGCCAAGGGTAACATATTTAAAATACCTCAATAATAGATCTAGAAACTATCACTTTGGAATAATAAAGTGCAAGTATTTCAGTAGCATATAAATGAAAAACAAACAGAAAAACCTTATAATTCCTAAAGGAAATTGAAAATTCTGGTTGAAGCAACTATTTTCTATTTTTCATGTTCCTTTAGTAGCTCCGAAAACTTGTCTTTTTCTTCACACCTTTCACATTTTCTTTCTGCTAATTTAGCCAACTTATTAAATTCCATAAACAGTTTTTTTAACTAACAAAGGAATAAACTTACTTGGTAAATCGAAACTTTCGTCTTCTATTTCTTCTGATGTTGATTGTTATGAGTATTACTGTTTTGTATATTCGTTTATATAAGCTCACTAATAATCAGAATTTATTTGGCAAATTAATAATAGATAACTAATAAGCAATTAAATTTGGTAACGATTATCTTTTTTATCGGATCAGTGAATCATTGGTACAGATGTATGGAGAAATGATGATGACATGCAAAACCAAAAGTTTACTGAATACATGAAACTCTTTAGCTTAAATTAATGTAGGAGGTGAAAATGTTTAAGTTGAAATAATTGACTCATTTACTGCAAAACAAATTGAATTGAAATATGAAAAGGCTACAATTTTGCACAACTTTAGTTGCTTACAATACCTACGGAAGATAAAACAATATTCTTATCTAATTCAATGCACAACTTAAACTAACATTTAATAAATTATTATTTTATTTTTTATGATGAATATTAAAATTTTCTATTTACTATTTAATTAATTAATTAGATGTTTTATAAATATTTTGATTTGGTGTAGGGGTAAAATGGTAATCCAACTTTGTATTTAGGAGCTTCCCACTTTTAGTAATCAGTTGTTGCTATGTATCAACTTAGGAGACTATGTATCTGTACACATTACCAAATCATATTCTTGATACATAAATTCTACTATTTTATAACTAACGCAATGTGTATCAAATTCATCAGTATGTATATGATACGAAAAAGTGTCAAATTTATCTATTTCATTATGTACCAGGCCATACATTGCTTTGATGCAATATCTGATGCCATTGTCTATATCGAAAGTGCAGAAAAGGATGCACACGCTTTTACTGTGGTTGAATAAAAAATTGGTGGCTCGTGTTATTTATCAGAATTGAAAGTAACAAATTACATAATTGATACAAACAATGCAGAGGTGAATGGGAAACAATTGTATAAGAATACTTTCATACGCCATGCACAGTCCTTCTAATAACATTTTAAGACATAGCTACATAATTTGTTTAACACTTTATTATATGTATTAGATACATATCAGCTCACCATTGTGTTATGTATCACCCACAAAAAATGCTATTGAGAATAATTACATGTATAATGTATCTTTTATAAGCTACAGTATTTCTCAAACATAATAAGATACATATATATAGTAATTGTATCATGACCATTTTTTGGCTATGATGCATAAATACGAATTTATACTACATGTATCTAATACATAAAAATAATCATACAATAATGTATACATCTCACATCAAATACCTTACGGGCAACAATTACTTATTTGATGTATTTATCAGATACATATCAAACTATCACTGTGTTATGTATCACTCACTAAAAATGTTATTGATAACAATTATATGTATAATGTATATTTTATAATCTAGAGTATTTCTCAAATATAATAAGATACATAAATAGTAATGTATCATGTCCATTTTTTAGCTATGATACATAAATATGAATTTATAGTACATGTATCTGATACATAAAAACTATCACGCAATAATGTATCGATCTCAAATTAAACACCTTACGAGCAACAATTATTTATTTATGTATCTAGTAGGAATATAATACTTATCAATTTGTACAAGATACATAAATAATAATATATCATGATTAATTTATGCATCATGAAAAACACAAATAAAAAATCGATTGGCACCAGATGTTGCATCAAAGCAATGTATCTCTCCGGTCTTTTTGTTTGTCATATCGATGCACAGTAGATGACATTGCAAATTTAGGTTCATGTTTCTTCACCTCGACGTACAACTTTATTCCCATATCATTCCTAATAATCATCGCAGATTAATTACCTTTTACAATGTATCGGATCTCCATTTTTTCCTCAATTCATTAATCTCCAATTCAACTACAATGGCTGATTTAAGATTCACAAACAAAATATTTTCTCCAATAATTATTTCATCACTTTTGTATCGTTCATATCTCACTTCACTTTTTCAGTTTTCTAAATATCTCAGCAAAATCAAATGTTCATGATGTATCTTCTCAAAAATTTCGACAATTTGAAATCAAAATTGAAAGGCTGTTGGACGATCTTGAAGAAGAAATTTGAAATTTGAAATTTTTGAAGTTGTTCTGATTTGTGAGGGATTGATTAGAAGTGATAATAATAGTGATCGCGTGATTTATGTGGCTGTAATTTGATTTTATGTTTTTTTTCCTTTTTAAGCGTAACAATTAGAAAGGTAATGTAGCAAAGGTTGTGTATCTGGACTGCCTGTGATGTATTCGAAATTCATCAATTTTAAGAGAATTTTGTAATTTGAAAAAGAGTACGAATAGGATGAAATTAGATCTGAACACTAATACTGGCAGCGAAACTAGCAGTTATCGGTACCTGTACCGGTCCATCCCTATCCGAGTCCGATTCTATACCTGTCCAGTTCGTGCCGATGGGAAGCGGGCAGGGAGGGTCTGGTATAGAGAACCGGAGGGGAGGGGGGAATTACCGAATCGTTCCGATCCAGTTTGTGCCGGTGCCGATCCAAAATCTCTGTCGAAAATTTTAATTTTGTAAGAAAAGAAATCAAAAGAGCCGTTGGATGGTCCCCCTAACGACTATTTCAGCCCAAACAGCCCCCAAAACACCCCTTACCACCCCCCCACCAAAATAAATAAATAAATAAAAATAAAAATAATTTAATTCCCTAATCTTTATTAAAAATACATTTAGGTCTTATTTTTTAACTATAAAAACCTCCACCCTTTCACAATTTATTCACACTAATTTCTACTCTCTCAACTCTCTCATGTGTTCTACTCTCAATTTTTTTAATTTGATTAGTTTGAAAATTTTGGTGGATTATTTTTGAGCATCTTCAAGCTTCAAGTTTCATCTATCAATTTTTGGTTTTTTCGTCTGGGTAACTTCCAACTTTCATCTCTTTAGTTTTTAATAGTTTTTTTTTGTGTGTTTAATTTTTGTATTATATTTAATTTGTCTATTTCTAAAGTTTTAATATGGATTCTGGTGATAAAAATATTTCAGAAAAAGGTAAAAAATCAATTTTTGGTACTGTTGCTAATGTTATAATCGGGAAAACTAAATTTGGTGGTAGTTCTTATAAATCTGAAACTAGAAAACCATAATTACGAATTACTACGGATGATTATATACATGTCGATGAAATTTGTGTTGATATTGATTGTAATACTCAATTAGACCATGAATATTTAGAAAGAAAGTTTAATAATTTTAATGAATCACTAGATGATGATGATAATGATAATGTAGTTAATGATGATAATGATACTTTTGATGATGATGAAACTGAGCCACTTACGGCTACTAGTCCTGCTATTGAACTCCCCACTCCTACTCATGCTCCCCCTGTACATCCTATTAGGGCTAAGCCTAAGCCTGAACGTCAAAAAATATATGTTGTGTGACAGTTTTTGACTCAAAGTAAAGATAAAACTCAAGCAATTTGTAATAAATATAAACACATTATGAACCACAAAACTGCGGGAAAGGGGGAGGTATAGGACATTTAAGAAATTATTTGATGAGTTGTTGTAAAAGAGAATTTTTGGAAGCTAACTCGATAGATGAGGCAATAAAAAAATGATACTCTCCTTCCTGACCAATGCCGAGCGTAGGAATTGTTTAGGGATTGGATCAATGCCGAGCATAGGAATTTTGGGCGTCCAAGTTTACCTACCCAATTTGAATATGATGTAGATAATATTTTGGTAGATTCTAGTGAAGATGGTATTGATGCATTGTAGGAACAAGCAGTACAACACCTTCGAAACAAGTTACTAAAGAAATGTTAGAAGAATTAATACGAGACTATTTTGGAGGCTATAAATATTAGTATGATAATTCGAGGCCTAATTAAAAAAGAACCCTTCCTAAAAGGTGGCTGCGTAGATTAGGTCCTCTTTTAATATTTGTAAATTGTAATTCATTTGTACTACTTAATTTTTTATGAATAAAATTATATGCTATTCGCCTTAATATTATTTAATTATTGTCTTCAATTTAATTCAAATATTTATATATATATTTCAATTTTCAAATGTTTCAAACTGTAAAAGTTTTAAAAATTTTAAATTCAAACTTAAGTAAGTTAGTTTGTAAATTAGAAATTTGAAAATTTAAACTTTAAAAGTTTAACATTTAAATTTTAAAAGTTTAAAATTTAAACTTTAAAATTTTGAAATTTGAAAATTTAAACTTTAAAAGTTTAAAATTTAAACTTTTAAAAAAGTCTAACTTATTAAGTTATACTTTTAAAAGAAATATTAAATAAATTATATATTTTGAAATATTTTTAATCATAAAAATTAAGTTAATTTAACTAATTTTTTTAAAAATAAATAAATTAAAACGGAACCTCGGATCCGGTCCGGTAACGGATCGGGACAGCCTATACATTTTTTACCGGTTCTCCCGATACCGGTACCGGGCTGATTCAGGACGAAACCACCAAATGCAAGGCTTGTTCCGGACGATTCCGGTCTAGTTTTCCCGGTTTTGGTACCATTGCCAGCGATACTTAACATTATGAGGTTTGTGAAATTTTTACAAAAAAAAAAGTGTGGTCTTCATTTTTTTTGACCCATTAGAAAAGTCTTTAAAAACTAAATTTTTTTCTCTTTTTACAACTACACTTTTGTCCTTTTAGTTTTAACACAACTTTTCATGCTCAATTGTTTCTCAACCTTTTCTTTTAATTTTTAATTTTTCTTTTATTATTGCTTTTGTTTTCTCTTTTTTCTATATATTTTTGTCATAACCCAACCCACCGAGCTGTGCGGGCACCTACTATACACCCTAAGTAGGAGAAATCTTATATAAAATAGTTGCAGAATTTAAAACAAACTTGAACAACTAACCAAAATTTCTAAAGAGACTATATTAACAATCCGTTTACTCAATTACATAAAATTCCCCCAATGATACTAGTATAAACAGGTATAAAAGCTACTAAGAGTAGGAACAAAATAAAAACCAATAACCCAGCTTCCACCAAGATAAGGGAAAAATAGAAGCTGCTAGAGGATCACCTTCGTCTTCACCTATGAGACATAACTGACCCTGCAACTAGACTATGCCAAGTGACATAGCAAGAGTAGTATCAGTACAAAAAATACGTACCAATAGGCATCATCGTTTAATCTGATACCTACTGCATAATATATGAACAGAAAAGTAAGAGATATCGTAATCCTTAGATTTCCTCAATTTAGCCATCCCAGCCCAACAAGTGCACACCTTATTCTCACCCTTAGGGTATTTGCCACCCTAAACAACACGATTCCACTACCACCCTAGTGACAACTTAAAACATGTGGGTTAGGGACCTATCTTACTATTATTCCATCACCTCAATAGTTTCCACTGTCACACCCCGGGAGGGTACCCTAGGCGTGGCCGACACTCGAAGATCATTTCTGGTCCCCAAGCGAACCACTTGATCCAATCACACATCCATTCATATCAATCAATCAGCAAAAAGTTTAAAATAAAGAAATAATTTAGTGGCCAACTCAAATCATCAATCTAACTCAAAGAATAAAGGCCATGAGCCAACAAATCGAACTCCAATCTATGTCGTTAAATAGTTTGACAAGAATAATTTAAGAAAATAAAATACTCAATCGGCCCATCACTATCTAGTCTATGAAGCCTCTATCACTACTATCTAATTGGTGCCAATGACATGTTCATGGCTACCTCAAATCAGAATCAAAAGACTAAACTCAATGTAAGAATAACATAAGTGGTGTCCTCCGAATATAGGGGAGGACTCACCAATAAGCTAAGTGTGAATAGATCCTCAATGGTGCTCCTATTGACGATCTCTTAAACTTGTCTCTGCATCATGAAATGATGCAGATCCAAATAAACGTCAGTACATGGAATGTACGAGTATGTAATATGGCAGAATGAAACATACCTCAAGGTAGAATAATGCCGGTTCAAATATCTCAAGTCATAAAGATAAGAGAAACTCAATCAAGGTATCATGAGTCTAAAGTAAGAATACATTTTAGACAAAGACCAATCATATACCATCCAATCAAATCCAATCATGTACAATCTGATCCAATCCAATCATATACAATCTGATCCAATCCAATCATATACATTCTGATTCCATCCAATCATATACCATACGATCCAATCCAATCATATACCATCAACTCTAATTCAATCACATATCATCTAATCCAATCCAATCACATATCATCTAATCCAATCCAATCTAATCATCTAATCCAATCCAATCATATGCAATCTGATCCAATCCAATCACATATCATTCAATCAAATCCAATCATATACAATCAACTCATCTCAAGTCAAAGGACTCAATTCAATAGATATGCAAATTAAAATTTAACAACTTTTTACCATTCAAGTCAATCATCTACAATCATAATCAAACCAATCATATCATGCACAATCCACTCAATTTGGGAGTTTCTCTAACTGACAAATATTATCTATGAGCTAGTGATGTACAACAAGCCGATGTGGTTGCCACATACGTTCATACTTTACCAAGGTATGAATGAATCAACCAATCATAGATCCATCAATCAATCAAGTCCTATTATTTCAGGATAATGAAATGGGAAACATCTGACTTTAGCGGTCCAATCTCTTCCTACGTTGGCTACGTAGTTCATGGGATTCGAGTATGGACTATACTCTTACCCAATTCGGTGCTCAATACTCTTCCTAAGACTCAATATGCTCATATCTATCAAGTGAGTAAAATACTCATTTATCATTTAGTCTCATTGGACTCTTTTCAAAACTCAATCAAATCTGGCCTCATTGGACCTTCTTTCAAATCAACTCATCTCAATCATCAAACTCTTCTCTTTAAATTTTGATACAATCTCAACTCAATGAATGCATTTAAAACATAGTTTTTAACTCCTCAACTCGATCTCAAAATAGATGTTTTAATGTAAAAATTGTCAACTCATTTATACTCAAAATACTCATATTCAAAATAGTGATTAAGAGACTTTTCAAACTAAAATCATGCTTAAACTCTTTCTAAATCAAAGATGAAAATAATCATTCTTTAAACTCAAAATAATGTATAAATAGTTTATGCAAAAATATTCACAAATTATTTATTTAAAACTCCTTCTCAAACAATAATTTATACTCATATGACTCCAATCAAATCAAATTATGCAAATTACATATCATGTAGTCACATTAGACTCAATCCATTTCACCTCAAACATCATCATCAACATACATATTCATCAATCATTCTACCCATGTTAAATAACCACCATTCACATCATCATCAAACATCATCATTCACATCATCATCAAACATCTTGCTCTAAAATTCTTATTTAATTCTATATTCCATTTATAGAAACAAAAATGACATTCTAGCTCTACCAATGTTTCATTTTTTTTTATGCCATTCACATTCATAACTATCCCAATTCATTCTTTTCATTCCAATCAATACATATGAATTTATAGACAAAAATTTATTTGTAGTCAATATGTAGCTACGGTTTATAAAATAAATATGAAAGATAATTATTCAATAATTCAAGTCATGAAAATCATCAATCAATTACTAGTATATAAAAATATTCTAGAGTTTAGGAAAATTTCAAGAAAATCTTCATAGAAGGTTCAAGCTTTTCACCATTTTCATCCAACACATCTATGAGGCATATGGAAGAACTAAATCCATATTTTAGGTTAGCATTACATACCTTAGAGTAGATTTTGAAGAAACCTTATTGCTAGGTCTTCAATGGAAAGCTTGAATCCTTGAGCTTTTGAGAGGAATTTTTGTTGGAGATGATTTAAGAGAGAAGAGGATGAAGATTAGGGTTTTTGGGAGGTGAAAGACAAAAAAAATGACCCCCAAACATGTCCAAGTTCGCGTATATACATTTAGGGAAAATGTCCAAGTTGCCCTTCATCAAAAATATGGAAAATGGGCTAAAAACTCTGTTGGCGCTATATCTGGCGTGCCGCGCCAGCACCCAAACTACTGAGGCTAGTTTCGGGCGCTATAGTGGCATCGGGCGCCACTGGAGCGCAGGCCTAAAAATTCCTGCAATGATAGTCTGTAGTAAAATGTTTATAACTTTCGACTCCAAACTCCAACAAATGCAATCTTAGTGGCGTTGGAAAGAAGACTAAAACACCTTTAATTTGATAGGTATAGGACACATAACTCTTAGTATATCGAAAGTGATGGTCGTTTGAAGTTGAACCTTATACAAACTCATTCGGAAACTTAATCGATAGAAACTCCTTAGACTTGGTTTGGTGTTAGAGATCCCTTATGATCCTAAAACACCTCTAATACACTTCAAATATTTAGGAATTGATCCTAAATCATATATGAAACTATAAGTCATCGAGTTCGATCCTACACACACAAGAAGAACGGCTCAAGTTTTGGCGGAAAACAAATCTAGGGTGTTACACCCACCTAACAACTTTAACCGTTCAATGATTATGCCCAACCCTCAATAGTTGGTCTAATTGTCTCAAAACATAAAGCATATCCGTCTTACCACCACACTCTCCAACTCACTTGAGTTCTATATAGCCACTATCCCTACCTCAGGCCACATCCAGGCCTAACAGGGTCCATCATTTTACCCCCACTAGGTGAATTTATGATTATAATTATTTATATTCAGCACACCTTAACTCAATAATTTGTTTATTAGCTCTCAGTCCATGGCTTATCTACCACTATCCTTAATATCACATGAAAATTTATATATCATCAGGTCCTCTCATGGGACCATCCATACACACAGACTGGTTGTCACGTCCCGAGAGGGTACTCTAGGCATGGCCGGCACTCATAAACCATCTCTGGCCTCTAAGAGAACTATTTGGTCTCTCACTCATTCGTTCATCAGTGAATAACTTAAGTGAAAATAAGAATACTTATATGGGATCGCCATCATCAATATCGAATGAAAGAAAAAAATCCTTAAAAGAAGTAGTTTCAAAGGAGAACTACTCCAATTACATCATCAAACTCTGTCTATGAAGCCTCTAACACTATCAGACGATGATAATGACATGTCCATGGCTACCTCAAAAGAAACATAATACTCAACAATAATAAAAGGATAAAGAGTTCCTCCGAATACAAGAAAGACTCACCAAATAAATGGAAAGTAATGATCTTAAACGATTCGCCTATTGAGGAACTCTAACATCTGTCTCTGCATTATAAAAAGATGCAGGTCAAATGACTTCAGTACATGGAATGTAAGAGTATGTAAAATGGCAGAAAAGTAAGAATAGATATCAAGAAACTCCTCTCAGGAAGACTCAGCTCAAAACTCACCATCATCTCAACATCAATATGTAATGCAAGTTTAAAAATAATAATAATAAGCAATGCTTACTCTATTGGAAGTTTCTCTAACCGACTACCATCACTTATGAGCTAGTGATGATACAACGAAGTGATGTCGTTTCCATATCCATCCAATACCTTACCAGGGTAAAGGACATCACCATCTTGGATTCAATCAACAAAGTCTTCTTTTGGGGACTTAAGAGGTATAGCCTTCATCCTACGCTGGCTATGTAGTTCTGGGGTTTGAGTCAATTAAACTCTTACCCAACTTGGTACTCAATACTACTCCCAAAATATGTGCTCATATTAACATCATCATCTAGTCTTATAGGAAAAACATCAAACTCATTTCATTACCTCTTCATTAATCATTACACTTCAAAACATTATTTATATCTCATCAAAATATCTTGCTTAAAATATCATTTACTCAAATTCATTTAAACTCAATTCTTTTGCTCTTTCAAAATTCAATAATATATATATATATATAGTATTAATTCAAACCACTTTTTTGTCAATAAATATTAAAAGACAACATCTTTACTCAAAACATGTGTAAAAATATTCATTAACATCAAATTAATTAGGGTTCATGGAAAAGTAGCCTTGAACAATAATTCCAATAATATGAGAGATAAAAATAATAATAATCTCAATGCATAAATATATCTAACTCAATAAAAGAAGAATTAATTCAGTTAGAATTCAAGATCTGGGTAAAACTCAACTATAACTCAATTATGATGAATTTAAATATCGGGCACATGGACGAACTCAATCCTATGCTATGAATAGCCTTATATACCTGGAATTCAAATCTTTACTCCGAATTTAAGAACTCAATGACCACTATTGAACCCCTTGACTTTTCTCCTCGCTTGAGCATTTTGGTACTACCCAGAGTATTGGTGGAGTGGGATGAAGAGAGATATTGCGGAATTCATTTCCAAATGCCCGAATTGCCAACAGGTGAAGGTTGAGCATCAAAGGCCATGTGGTTTAGCCCAAAACATAGAAATTCCGGAATGGAAGTGGGAGATGATCAACATGGACTTTATCATTGGGTTGCCAAAATCTCGAAAGCAACACGATTCGATTTGGGTGATTGTAGATAGGATGACGAAATCAGCTCACTTCTTGGCAGTTAAGACTACTGACACCGCAGAAGATTATGCAAAGTTATACATTCAATAGATCGTTAGACTGCATGGGGTTCCCTTGTCTATCATCTCAAATAAGGGAGCTCAATTCACTTTCTAATTCTGGAAATCCTTTCAAAAGGGACTGGGTTCGAAGGTGAACTTGAGTACGGCTTTCCACCTCCAGACGGATGGCCAGGAAGAGCGCACCATCCAGACAGTGGAAGATATGTTGAGGGCATGTGTGCATGACTTCAAGGGAAATTGGGATGATCACTTACCTCTCATAGAGTTTGCATATAATAATAGCTATCATGCAAGCATTCAAATGTCTTCTTATGAGGCTTTATATGGGAGGAGGTGTAGGTCGCCAATTGGGTGGTTTGAAGTTAGTAAAGTTGAGTTGATTGGGCCTGACTTTGTTCACCAAGCCATGGAAAAGGTGAGAGTCGTTCAAGAGAGGCTAAAGACGGCCCAAAGCCGCCAAAAATCTTACACCGATATGAGGAGGAGAGATTTGGAGTTTGAGGTGGGTGATTGGGTATACTTGAAGGTGTCACCCATGAAGGGTGTCATGAGGTTCGAAAGGAAGGGGAAACTCAGTCCTCGGTACATTGGTCCTTACCAGATTTCGAGGCGGATAAGGAGTGTTGCATATGAGTTGGAGTTACCCTCAGAGCTATCCTCTATTCATCCGGTGTTCCACGTTTCGATGTTGAAAAAGTGCTTGGGCGATCCCTCGTTGGTAGTCCCCATTGGTAGTATTGGATTAAGGATAACTTGTCTTATGAAGAGGTTCCGGTCCAAATTCTTGATCGCCAAATTCGCAAACTGAGGAACAAAGAGATTGCCTCTGTTAAAGTCCTGTGCAGAAATCAATTTGTTGAGGAGGCCACGTGGGAAGCGGAGGAAGCATGAAATCTAAATATCCACATCTATTCGCACCTACCGAGGAGAATGTTAAAGGTAATGACCATTTCCTTGACTTGAATTCAATTGTGCATTTTGAATTTTGATTGATAATTGTTTGAGAATTTGATTGGTTGAATGACTGAAATTTTGATTGTGATTTGTACCCCGAGCCCATTCTTGGTTACTCGTCATTCGAGGACGAATGATCCCAAAGGGGAGATAATGTAACACCCCTCAAAATTCTTCCTAAGATTCGGACCTACGTTGTACCCATATAGGGTTGAATTTATTTATTTTGAAATATATGTATGAGTTGAGATGAGTCTTTGAGAAATTAAGTTGTGTTGGAGGTGATGTAGGGTCATAAAGGACCACTAGGACCAAGCTAAGTCCAAAGGGTCCATCGGGGTTGAGTTTTAGGATGAGTTCGTATATGGGGTCGACTTCTAATGACCCTATTTTTTGAAAGACGATAATCTGGGTGGCCTACGACCCATCAAATTAAAGGTCGTCGAGTCTTCTTTCTAACATCACCAAGAATGTAACTTTTGTAGTTCGGAGTCAAAAGATATGGCGGTCCTAAGGTGAACTAGCACAGCAGGGATTTTTAGGCCTGAGTTGCAATTGCTGGAAAACTGGGCTTGGCACCGCAGTGGCGCGACGTGCCACTATCGTGCCAGAAACATGCCTTTGTAGTTCGGGCTCTGGCACAGCGCGCCACTAAAGGGTGTGTAGGGTTTTACAAGCAAAATTCCAGAACCCAGAAAATATTAGCCTTCGCGCTGTAAGGGCGCGACGCGCCACTATCGCACCAAGAATGTGCCTCAGTAGTTTGGTCCTTGGCGTAATGCGCCACTAACCGATGTGCAGTTTTTTAGGCATAATCGGCCTGGCGCTGCAATGGCGCGACGCACCACTATCACGCCAGGTGCATTTTTGCCTATTTTTCAGAACTTTTGGGAAGGGGCAATTTGGGAATTGTCCCAAATTATATTTGTATCACCCTAGACTATTTTGGGATCATATTTTTCTACCCCCACTCTCTCTCTAGAAAAGCCCTAGGAGTTCCTCTCTCTCTCTCTCTTCTTCTTCTTCTTCATTTCCAACAAGAAGAGTTCTAAGAGCTTCAAGATTTGAGTCCTCCATTGAAGATTCAACATCAAGGTTTTCTTCAAGTCTTCACGAAGGTATGTAAGGTTATCCAAAACATGGGTTGAGTCCACCCCTGTGCCCTACTCTTGCTTTGAGGTTAGATGTCCATGGAAATGGAGTTTCTTGGTATGGTTTATGTTTGAATGAGTTTTGTCCCCTATTTATTTGAAACTATATGTGTTGATGTTGTTGAGTTAAGAAGTTCTTAAAACCTTCATGTCAGTACGAGTTGATGGAGATGACTTGTTATTATGTTTTGTTGATCTCTTTAGCCATGTGATTTTGTTGCTTAAGTCAATTTCCTTAAATGTGTTATTCTACTTGAAATGTTGAGCTAAAATCATAGAGTTGTGATGAGTCTTGAGGAGATGTCATAAATGCCTACCTAAATAAGGCTTGACTGAGTTAATTGGGGGATAGAATTGACGAGTGGACGAGGTCCTAAATGGAACTTGCCATTATGACTTAATTGAGTTAAAAATGAGAATAGAGTTGATGAGTTGGCCATATCCCATATGAAACTAGTCGTGATGGCTTGTTTGAGATGATTGGAGGGAGTCTTATGAGCATGGAGTCATGGAAGGAATATCGAGCACCGAAGCGGGTAAGAGTATAATCCATACTTGAACCCCAAAAACTAAGCCGCCAACATAGGTAGGGATGAAACCATTAAAGTCAGATGCTTCCCATGAGATCAAACCGTTAAAGTCAGATGTTTCCCATTTTATTGTCCTGAAATGATAGGACTTGACTAATCGATGGTATCCATGATTAGGGAGTCATGCCCTAGCAAGGTATGGATGGACGTGGCAACAACGTCTGATTGTTATACTATCACCGGCTTATATGTGATGGTTCTCGGATAAGAGAAACTCCCATTTAGGTCTTGATAGTGCTCTGAGTCAGTTGAGTTGAGTAGTTCATGAGTTAGTTCCGTCTAAACTATTCTTGTTAGACTTAGGATGCTTGAGTGAGTTGTCCCGTATATGTATATGAGTTGAGGTCCTAAGTTTCTATGGATATTTTCTTGATGTTTGTTTCATCTGACTATTTTACATGCTCGTACATTCCATGTACTGACGCCATTTGGCCTGCATCATTTTATGATGCAGCGACAGATACTAGAGATCATCAATCGGCGCCCTGTTGAAGATCCACATACACTCCCAGCTAGTTGGTGAGTCCTCCTAGTTTCTGGAGGACGTTGAGCTTCCTTGTATAGTTTTGTTGTTGTTGTTTCCTTTATCTTGATTATTGGTAGCCATGGACTTGTCATCGGCACTTTCTAGACTTTGATAGAGGCTTTATAGACTAGAGTGTGGGAAGGTTGGACTGTTATTTTTGAGAAGTCCTATTATACTTGTTTTGTTGAGTTGAGAAATGTTTGGCCTTCGGCCCCATATCGTGAATAGTCTGTTGCAATTGAACCCTCCTTTGAGTGAATGTGATTGAATGATAGTGCGACTGAATCAGGTGGTTCACTCGAAGGTAAAAAATGGCTTTCGAGTATCGGTCACGTCTAGGGTACCCTCTTGGGGCGTGACAAATATGATATCAGAGCCCAGAGTTCAAGTGTCCTAGGGAGTCTATGAAGCCGTGTCTAGTAGAGTCTTGCTTATGGGTGTGTTGTGCACCACACTTATAATCAGGAGGCTATAAGACATTAGGAATTGTTTCACTTCTTCCATACTCTAAATTCGTGCGATAGAGTTAAACTTTATAGAACTCTTTTCTAATACATGCGTTTACACATTACAGATAATGCCTCCGAAACGTACGGCTAGCCAAAGAAATGTTGATAACGCCGAGATACCCCAATCAAAGGTACGCCCAGCAAGGGCTAGAGGCCGACCTGCGAGATACTCGGAGGTACCCCAAGTGCTAGCTACTCCACCTGCACCTACATCAGAGGCAAAATTTCGAGGGGCAATTGCAATGCTCACGCAATTAATGGCTGCCCGAAATGGTAACCAGAGTTCGCCGACTCTTAGATCTAATTCCCAAGAGCCGTCTGCTGCCACTAGAATTAGAGATTTTCTAAGAATGAATTCGCTGGCATTCACGGGTTCGAAGGTTGATGAAGACCCCCAAAATTTTATTGATGAGATGTGGAAAATTCTGAAAGCTATACATGCTACAGAAATTCAGGGGGTTGAGTTGGTGTCTTATCAAATCAAGGATGTGGCAAACATCTGGTATAACCAATGGGAGCAAGGTAGGGGTGAGGATGCTGAACCGGCTAGGTGGGATGAATTTGAGGAAGTCTTTCTTGACCACTTCTTTCCCCAAGAATTAAGGGAAGCAAAAGTGGAGGAATTTATGAATCTAAAATAGGAGGGTATGATAGTTAAGGAGTATGGCCTGAAGTTCATCCAGTTGTCCAGGTATGCTCCAGAAATGATCCCAGATATGCGGTCAAAGGTGAGGAAGTTCGTCTCTGGATTAGGGAGGCATGTGAAGAAAAAGTGCAAGGCAACATTGTTGATCTCGGACATGGATATTTCGAGACTAATAGTGTATGCTCAACAGGTGAAGGATGAGAAGAGAAAGGACAGAGAGAACCATCTAAGCAAGAAAGCAAGATCAGCGGGGCATGAGAATGAACAGAGGCAAAACAAGGTCAAGGGGTCCTTCTTCCAGAAGAGGCCTCCCAACTATGCCTCGTCCTCAGCAAGTGCACCTATGCCGCAGAATAGGTATGATTGGCAGGGACAGAGTCGCTAGAGTTTCAGACCCCAGGGTTCTTAATCCCAGGCTGGTGTGAGTCAAGGTTCGAGAGGAAATCCACCATGCGACAAGTGCGGTAGGCTCCACTTAGGGGAGTGCAGAGCGGGAAGGATTGGTTGTTATAAATGCGGCCAAATAGATCATTTTTAGAGAGAGTGTCCAACAGGGGAAATAGAGCCCAGCATTCTACCACCGCACCACCAGCTAGAGGTAATCAGAGGGGCACTACTTCAGGCACTAGCGGAGGTACAAACCGTTTATATGCTATGGGTAGTCGCCAAGATCAAGAGAACTCTCCAAACGTCGTGACGGGTATGATTCGAGTCTCTTCTCTTGATTGCTATATTTTGATGGATCTAGGTGCCACACTATCTTTTGTGACTCCTTACGTGGCTAGTAAATTCAATAAAATTCCTGAATGCCTTCTTGAGCCTTTCAGTGTAGCTACTCCTATCGGTGATTCTGTCTTAGATGAGAGAGTCTATAGAAATTACACTATGTCAATTCATCACAGGGATAACTTGGCCGACTTAGTTGAGTTGGACATGGTTGATTTTGATGTGATCCTTGGCATGAACTGGCTTTATGTCTGTTATGCCTCTATTGATTGTAGAACTCAGGTTGTCAAGTTCAAATTCCCGAACGAAGTTGTCATAGAGTGGAGGGGTAGTCCTATTATGCCTAAGGGTAAGTTTATTTCTTACCTTAGGTCCAGAAAGGTAATCTCAAAAGGGTGTATCTATCATATTGTCCGAGTGAAAGATGGCAATGTTGAGTCTTCATCCCTTGAGTCGGTTCCGATTGTCAACGAGTTTCCGGATGTCTTTCCTAAAGATCTACCTGGAGTCCCTCCTGATAGGGAGATCGACTTTGGGATTGATATTCTTCCTGATACCCAGCCTATTTCGATCCCCCCATATAGAATGGCTCCAGCCGAGTTGAAAGAGTTGAAGAAGCAGTTGAAAGACTTGTTAGATAAGGGATTCATTAGGCCGAGCGTCTCACCATAGGGTGCTCCCATCCTATTTGTGCGAAAGAAAGATGGATCCCTTAAAATGTGCATCGATTATAGACAGCTAAACAAGGTCACCATAAAGAATAAGTACCCTCTCCCCAGAATAGATGACTTATTCGACCAACTTCAGGGTGCCACTTATTTCTCAAAGATAGACTTGAGATCCGGCTACCATCAGTTGAAGGTAAGGGAATGTGATATTCTGAAGACTGCTTTTCGGACTCGTTATGGCCACTTTGAGTTCTTGGTGATATCCTTTGGGTTGACTAATGCCCCCACAGCTTTCATGGATCTCATGAACCGGGTGTTTAAACCATATCTTGATATGTTTGTGATTGTATTCATAGATGATATTCTGGTCTACTCCAAGAATGGAGAGGAGCACGCCTATCATCTTAGAGTCGTTTTACAAACTCTGAGGGACCAGGTATTATATGCGAAGTTCTCTAAATGTGAATTTTGGCTTGCATCAGTGGCCTTCTTAGGCCACATTGTATCTGGAAATGGTATTCAGGTTGATACTCAAAAGATTGAAGCGGTGAATAATTAGCCCAGACCCACATCCCCGACAGAGATAAGAAGCTTCTTGGGTTTAGCCGGCTATTATCAGAGGTTTGTAGAGGTATTCTCATCCATATCATCACCATTGCCTAAGCTGACTTAAAACAAGGCTATGTTCTAATGGTCCGATGCTTGTGAGGAGAGTTTCCAGAGACTGAAGGCCAAGCTAACCACTGCTCCTGTTCTAACCTTGCCCGATGGAACAAAAGGTTTTGTGATCTATTGTGATGCATCTAGAGTTGGGTTGGGCTGTGTTCTGATGCAGAAGGGGAAGGTGATAGTTATGCTTCAAGACAGCTTAAGGTTCATGAGAGGAATTACCCAACTCATGAACTTTAACTGGCAGCTGTGGTATTTGCCCTTAAAATTTGGCGCCACTACTTGTATGGAGTGCATGTTAATGTGTTCACCGATAACAAGAGTTTACAATATGTCTTCAGCTAGAAGGAACTCAACCTAAGATAAAGGAGATGGCTCGAACTACTCAAAGACTACGATATGAGCATCCTCTACCATCCAGGTAAAGCTAATGTTGTTGCTGATGCTCTTAGCAGGTTATCTATGGGCAGCACTGCCCATGTGGAGGAGAGAAGGAGAGAATTGGCGAAGGAGGTACATAGATTAGCCCGATTGGGAGTCCATCTTGAAGAGAACAATGAAGGCGGAGTTACTATTCAGGATGGGTGTAAAGGAGAAGCAAGACCAAAACCCTGTCCTTCTCCAATTGAAGGGAGTCATTCACAAACAAGAGGTAGTGGTTTTTACCAAAGGGGTAGATGGTGTGTTGAGGTACCAAAATAGATTGTGTGTACCTGATGTCGATGATGTTCGAAAAAGGATTATGGCTGAAGCGCATAGTTCTAGATACTCTATTCATCCGGGCTCTACGAAAATGTACCACGACTTGAGGGAAATCTATTAGTAGAGTGGGATGAAGAGAGATATTGCGGAATTCGTTTCCAAATGCCCGAATTGCCAACAGGTGAAGGTTGAGCATCCAAGTCCATGTGGTTTAGCCCAAAACATAGAAATTCTGGAATGAAAGTGGGAGATGATCAACATGGACTTTATCACTGGGTTGCCAAAATCTCGAAAGCAACACGATTCGATTTGGGTGATTGTAGATAGGATGACGAAATCAGCTCACTTCTTGGCGGTTAAGACTAATGACACCACAGAAGATTATGCAAAGTTATACATTCAAGAGATCGTAAGACTGCATGGGGTTCCCTTGTCTATCATCTCAAATAAGGGAGCTCAATTCACTTTCCAATTCTGGAAATCCTTTCAAAAGGGACTGGGTTCGAAGGTGAACTTGAGTACGGCTTTCCACCCCCAGACGGATGGCCAGGAAGAGCGCACCATCCAGACAGTGGAAGATATGTTGAGGGCATGTGTGCATGACTTCAAGGGAAATTGGGATGATCACTTACCTCTCATAGAGTTTGCATATAATAATAGCTATCATGCAAGCATTCAAATGTCTTCTTATGAGGCTTTATATGGGAGGAGGTGTAGGTCGCCAATTGGGTGGTTTGAAGTTAGTAAAGTTGAGTTGATTGGGCCTGACTTTGTTCACCAAGCCATGGAAAAGGTGAGAGTCGTTCAAGAGAGGCTAAAGACGGCCCAAAGCCGCCAAAAATCTTACACCGATATGAGGAGGAGAGATTTGGAGTTTGAGGTGGGTGATTGGGTATACTTAAAGGTGTCACCCATGAAGGGTGTCATGAGGTTCGAAAGGAAGGGGAAACTCAGTCCTCGATGCATTGGTCCTTACCAGATTTCGAGACAGATAAGGAGTGTTGCCTATAAGTTGGAGTTACCCTCAGAGCTATCCTCTATTCATCCGGTGTTCCACGTTTTGATGTTGAAAAAGTGCTTGGGCAATCCCTCTTTGGTAGTCCCCATTGGTAGCATTGAAATTAAGGATAACTTGTCTTATGAAGAGGTTCCTATCCAAATTCTTGATCACCAAATTTGCAAACTGAGGAACAAAGAGATCGCCTCTGTTAAAGTCCTGTGGAGAAATCAATTTGTTGAGGAGGCCATGTGGGAAGCAGAGGAAGGCATGAAATCTAAATATCCACATCTATTCGTGTCTACCGAGGAGAATGTTGAAGGTAATGACCATTTCCTTGACTTGAATTCAATTGTGCATTTTGAATTTTGATTGATAATTGTTTGAGAATTTGATTGGTTGAATGACTGAAATTTTGATTGTGATTTGTACCCCGATCCCATTCTTGGTTACTCGTCATTCGAAGACGAATGATCCCAAGGGAGAGATAATATAACACCCCTCAAAATTCTTCTTAAGATTCGGACCTCCGTTGTACCCGTGTAGGGTCGAATTTATTTATTTTGAAATATATATATGAGTTGAGATGAGTCTTTGAGAAATTGAGTAGTGTTTGAGGTGATGTGCGGTCACAAAGGACCCCTAGGACCAAGCTAAGTCCAAAGGGTCCGTCGGGGTTGAGTTTTAGGATGAGTTCGTATATGGGGTCGACTTCTAACAACCCTATTTTTTGAAAGGTGATAATCTGGGTGGACCACATCCCATCAAATTAAAGGTCGTCGAGTCTTCTTTCCAACGTCACCAAGAATGTAACTTTTGGAGTTCAGAGTCAAAAGATATGGCAGTCCTAAAGTGAACTAGCACAGCAGGGATTTTTAGGCGTGGGTTGCAATTGCTGGAAAACTGGGCTTGGCGCCGCAGTGGCGTGATGCGCCACTATCGCACCAGAAACATGCCTCAGTAGTTCGAGCTCTGGCGCGGCGCGCCACTGAAGGGTGTGTAGGGTTTTTCAAGCCAAATTCTAAAACCCAGAAAATATTGGCCTTGGCGCTGTAAGGGCGCAATGCGCCACTATCGCACCAAGAATGTGCCTCAGTAGTTTGGTCCTTGGTGCGATGCGCCACTAACCGATGTGCAGATTTTTAGGCATAATCAGCCTGGCGCTGCAATGGCGCGACGCGCCACTATCGCGCCAGGTGCAGTTTTGCCTATTTTTTAGAACTTTTAGGAAGGGAAAATTTGGGAATTGTCTTAAATTATATATGTATCACCCTAGACTATTTTGGGATCATATTTTTCAACCCCCACTCTCTCTCTAGAAAAGCCCTAGGAGTTCCTCTCTCTCTCTTTCTCTTCTTTTTCTTCTCCATTTCCAACAAGAAGAGTTCCAAGAGCTTCAAGATTTGAGTCCTCCATTGAAGACCCAACATCAAGGTTTTCTTCAAGTCTTCACTAAGGTATGTAAGGCTATCCAAAACATGGGTTGAGTCCACCCATGTGCCCTACTCTTGCTTTGAGGTTAGATGTCCATGGAAATGGAGTTTCTTGGTATGGTTTATGTTTGAATGAGTTTTGTCCCCTATTTATTTGAAACTATATGTGTTGATGTTGTTGAGTTAAGAAGTTCTTAAAACCTTCATGTCAGTACGAGTTGATGGAGATGACTTGTCATTATGTTTTGTTGATCTCTTTAGCCATGTAATTTTGTTGCTTAAGTCAATTTCCTTAAATGTGTTATTCTACTTGAAATGTTGAGATAAAATCATAGAGTTGTGATGAGTCTTGAGGAGATTTCATAAATGCTTACCTAAATGAGGTTTGACTGAGTTAATTGGAGGATAGAATTGACGAGTGGACGAGGTCCTAAATAGAACTTGCCATTATTACTTAATTGAGTTGAAAATGAGAATAGAGTTGATGAGTTGGCCCTATCCCACATGAAACTAGCCGTGAGGGCTTGTTTGAGATGATTGGAGGGAGTCTTATAAGCATAGAGTTATGGGAGGAGTATCGAGCACCGAAGCAGGTAAGAATATAGTCCATACTTGAACCCCATAAACTACGCCGCCAACGTAGGTAGGGATGGAACCGTTAAAGTCGGATGCTTCCCATGGGATCGAACTATTAAAGTCGGATGTTTCCCATTTTATTGTCCTGAAATGATAGGACTTGACTAATCGATGGTATCCATGATTAGGGAGGCGTTCATGCCCTGGCAAGGTATGGACGGACGTGGCAACAAAGTCTGATTATTGTACTATCACCGGCTCATAGGTGATGGTTGTCGGATAAAAGAAACTCTCATTTAGGTCTTGATAGTTCTCTGAGTCAGTTGAGTTGAGTGGTTCATGAGTTAGCTCCGTCTAAACTATTCTTGTTAGACTTAGGACGCTTGAGTGAGTTATCACGTATATGTATATGAGTTGAGGTCCTGAGTTGCTATGGATATTTTCTTGATGTTTGTTTCATTCGGCCATTTTACATGCTCGTACATTCCATGTACTGACGCTATTTGTCCTGCATCATTTTATGATGCAGCGACAGGTACTAGAGATCATCAACCGGCACCCCGTTAAAGATCCACATACACTCCTAGCTAGTTGGAGAGTCCTCCTAGTTTCCGGAGGACGTTGAGCTTACTTGTATAGTTTTGTTGTTGTTTTTTCCTTTATCTTGATTGTTGGTAACCATGGACTTGTCATCGGCACCTTTTAGACTTTGATAGAGGCTTCATAGACTAGAGTGTGGGAAGGTTGGACTTCTATTTTTGAGAAGTCCTATTATACTTGTTTTGTTGAGTTGAGAAATGTTTGGCCTTCGGCCCCATATCGTGAATAGTCTGTTGCAATTGAACCCTCCTTTGAGTGAATGTGATTGAATGATAGTGCGACTGAATCAGGTGGTTCGCTCGAAGGTCAGAAATGACTTTCGAGTTCCGGTCACGTTTAGGGTACCCTCCCGGAGCGTGACACAGGCTTCTTGAACCTCGTGATTACCATTCTAAAATTTTGAAATTGGAGCCAAAAGGATCAAAGCATGGTCTAGATATGTTGACCAGGGAGGTTATAGAGTTGAGAAAAGAACTTGTGAAGGTATAATATAATTAGCTTTAGGCTTTATCTTTTCAAAATTGTTATTCTAATATTTGTGTTATGTTTGATTATATACTAGGCAAATAAAAATTACAAAGCTCTTGAAAAGAAGATAGAATTATAATCTATTCAAATGAAAGAATTTGTGATGAATTCCATCAAACAATTATTGAAGGATATTTCTTTGTTGTTTGTTAAGAGAGACGTCAACAGTTTTTTTTACTTAAAAAGTCAGGGAATCATCTAACATAGAGACTGGTGAGACATTTTCGGGTGGATTAGACTTCAAAGGAGGTTTTGTTATATTTTTAATACATCTATAATATATTTTTAATTCTTTCTATTTTTCTGTCCAAGTTGTATAATTATAGTGTTTTTTTATTGCCGACAGGGAGTTAACTAGTAGTTTATTTACTATTTAGATTTTTTACTTATCAAAGTTGTAGTTTATTTACTTTTTGATATATCTAAGAACTTAGTTTGTTTAAGCTTAATTTTTTATTCACATGTTTTTCTTGTAATATATTTTAATTACACACAAAACATTCTCTCCTCGTGTTGATGCATCCATACATGTATCAAGAGGGCATGACGCTCAAGTTGTGGAATCAAATCAACATGAAAAATCTCAAGTGCTTAAAGCTTCAATTAAATTTGTTGTTGTTAGGAATTCTGAAAGCAAAATTGGTAATGAAGGGTTTAATACAAATGTAATACACATTTCATATACTTTCATTCAACTTTTAAAAAAATGTTCATGTTATGTATAGATGAAGATGTTGCAGGAATTACTATTGAACAAGTTTTATCTAAGGTTATTGTTGATATAAATGACATTAGTTTTATTTTGAAAGTTCAAATAAACTTCTTTCCCATGTGATATATAATTACTCTACCTGCTCCTCTCTTACTATATTACTAAAATATTTATTTTGTGTATAGGTGAAAAGGTTGTTGATCTTAATGCAGTTGGGGCGCAACTTAATAGTAGTGTAGCTAACAAAGGTGAACTAGATAGTGGTGCGTCTAGTGATGCTGATGCGGAAAAGGGTTGTCAAAAAACTCCTCAAACACTTGATGACTTCATGTTGTGTGCTGAAGATCTTTTCCAGACCGTAAGGCAGAAGCATCATATCTAAAAAAAGTCACTGTTGAGGAAAACAAAAAACAAAAAAAGTCGTGTTAAGAGAGCAAAAAAGAAAAAGGAAGCCAGTGTTGAGGAAAACAAAAAAAGGAAGCCATTGTTGATGAAAATAAAAAGAAAACGACACCAAAAAAATGTGGAAGAAAAAAAATCTAAAAAAATCAATTAAATCTCCTTATATACAACATTTTGAATCTGGAGGGACTTTATGTGTAACACGTCAAACATTTGAGATAAAGCATCCTTTTTCACTTTTAATTGGAGTAGATGATGAATTTGATTTGATAGATTCATTCACTTTGTGGCTTTATACGGATACAAAAAAAGGTAATTTATTTATGTTTGTTATTTTATATGTCATAAAAAAAATTTAGTTTAAATGAGTTGACTGACTGAAAATTTCATTTCTTTTATGTTTTAAAGGGGGAAGAAACCTTACTCAAATGTTGTTAATGTCCTCAAGCCAGCAATTGAATTAGGAGTTTGTAATGTACAAGCAAAAAAATAATTTTTCAAATTGGCACATTCTAGACAAGCATGGAGTGATGAGGTTAGTTATGTAACCTCTAGTTGAACACCATCACTTTTCTAAATCAACTTTGTATCCCATTTTTCTTTCACTATTAATATCAATGGCAATTATTTCTACTTAATATGGAGACTTTTAATATTTTTAATACATCTATAATATATTTATAATACATTTTTGATTTATTAATTTTGAAAAGAACATGTTCCTTTGATTGACACATTATTTGGTGAGTGTAGAATAGACATACGATACAATATAATTCAATTTTGATGTAGCAGAAAAATATAGTGCATTTGTTATGTTTGATAGATTTTCAGACATATGCAGACTTAAAATTTATAAGTTAGGTAAACAATATAAAAAACAAGCTGATTAGGTTTTTAACATTATAGCACATATGCAATAAAGCTAAACTAAAGAAAGTAGCAACTACTTCATTTCATTTCAAAGATATATCTCCATAATACTAACAATTTATGCATCAAATAATTGCAACAACTCCTCAGTTTTAGGACTCTGTAGCAGGATCATACTCTGTAGTAACATAGTCAAGTAGGGATGATGGAAAAAAAATAGTCAAGGAAAATGAATCATGAAATATGTTCCCTGTTCATTAGTAAAGCGATCTTTACTTCTTTTAACTTTCACTTTTTGTAAAACACTTTGTTCATTTAAGGATCTCTGATTTTATTTTTGTTATCTTTTTATGACTCACATGATAGATCCCATTGGAATCATCTTAACAATAACATCAGTCGATTGATACTTGCTACAGATTTGAAATATTATCTAACACTTGACGTCATTTTTTAATCTTTTGGAGCATCTTGACATTATTTTTTATTATATTAAAAAGAAAGGAACGTATGAAACCAACAATATTATTCGATTTACAACTACTGATTTCTATTCAAGACAAAGATTGGTCAATCTTATTTTCAACTTTATGAAGCTCATGAAAATAAGAAGAAATTTGAAATCAAAGCTTCTGATACTATTGCTGAGTATATATGTGGACGTCGTTTGTTGGGAAGTACCCCATTGGACAAAGTGAATTATGTTCTCTTTCCACTAAACATTAAAAAGGGTTATTATTGAATTTTTCTTGTGTTTGATATTTTTGAAAGGTCTTTGAAGATGTATGATTTATTTCTGGCTAGAGGGGGCGAATTATCTGCTCAAAACGCCATTGGCATAATTTCATCGGTTTTACCATACTACTTGAGTGTGGTCAATTTCTATGATAAGCATCTTAAATTGAAGACATCACCTAAATACAATGAAAAAAATGAGTTTGAGCTCATTAAATCTGAGTTCATAACTGAAGGAATTCCTAGACAACAAAACGATTCACTCTAAGTTTAATTGTTTATCAAATAGATATTATCTTTTGTACTGGTCTTATTAAATTCAATAGTATTTTTATAATGATTTTATATTTTAAATTTTGTAGGGATTGTGGAGTTTTTGTGGCTGCATTTATTGAGTTAGTGAGCAATGGCCAGGATATTGCAAATCAACAACTAAGTGCAGACAATCTCCGTAAGAGATTTGGGGCTCTACTATGGGAATATGCAGTGAAGAAGCAAAAGAATAACCTTTAATGTGAAGACGAAAGACCATATAAATAAATAAATGTAGTTATATTAGTTAATATATTTATGAAAATTATATTGTCTAAAAACAATTTATAGCTGGTGTATGAGTTAGGTTTTGAAGTTTGTTTTGTGCTATCTTTTTTAAGGTGATTTTTGTTCATATAAACTACACTTTTAATATAGTTTTTTGTTCATGTAAAATATATCTTTTTTTTATAATGTAATACATAGCTACGTTAATTTTAAGGTGTTGCAGTAGTGTTATCAAAATGAAACCTGCCTTATTAATTAATATTGTGTTGAAAACGCCTTCAGTGATCTATAGACCACAAAAATGAAACTTGAAGTAAAAATAAATTAAACTTGAATGAAAAATGAATTACATACACATTAAAGTTAAATTGGGAGAGAATTAGACACGAATGAAAAATGTAGCTAATAAAAAAATCTTCAGTGATTTATAGACCACAAAAATGGATTAAACTTGAATGAAAAATAAATTACATACACATTAAGTTGAATTAGAAGAGAATTAGACACGAATGAAAAATGTAGCTAAGGAAAAGGCCTTCAGTGATCTATAGACCACAAAAATGAATTAAATTTAAACTAAAATATATTATATAAACATTAAAGTTGAATTAGAAAAGAATTAGACACGAATAAAAATTGTAGCTAATAAAAAAATCTCCAGTGATCTATAGACCACAAAAATGAATTAAACTTGAACTAAAATGTATTATATAGACATTAAAGTTGAATTAAAAAAGAATTAGACAGTAATTAAAAGTGTAGCTAAGGAAAAGTCCTTCAGTAATCTATAAACCATAAAAATGAATTAGACTTTGTCACGACCCAAAAACTGAGGTCATGATGGCACACATCTCAAAACCCAATCTGATGTGTAACCCTAAAAATAAAACTCATACAAGACTCCCAAAGGGGAAAGTGATTCCACGATTTAAATAAATAAATAAATAAAAAAAAAATAATGAAGAAATTATCCCAAAACCTGGTGTCATAAGTATAAAGAGCATCTAATACAAGGTTCGAATCTGAAGATACAACATAAGTCTCTGAATGGTACAAAAGACTGAAAAATAAAGATAGACTAGTGACGATCCGAATTCTGGGACCTCACCACTAATCTGAGAATACACAATCCGCTAGAATATTAACTGCCACGTGGGGTACCCCGACTAGTATCTGCATCAAAAAGGGACACAGAAGTAGGGGTGAGTACAATTCACATGTACTCAGTAGGTTTTAGCTGACTGAGTATAAGGAATTAATCAAACCTATGAAATAAACTAAGGAACGCTTCCACCTGCATATAGAAAAGTCCCACTTCGGCATCGGTGCCGCCAGTTTATATATATAGTGGCACGAATAAAGTATAATAACAACTCATAATCACAATTAATCAAATAATTCAAGCAGCACAAATGTCAATGCAATGCAATGCAATATGATGATGCAATGATGTGGTGGTACGGTGGAATCAAGACTGTCGCACAGCCTGTCGTATACACCTGCCGAGCTGTGCTACCAAGCAGGACCCATGGGGGTCTCGCAGACCATATACCTCAATCTCATTATCCTTTCCACCCCCTCGTGGTCAAGGGATCACAATGCATCCACTACCCTGCCGGAAAACTGCCTCGGTCAGGGACTCAAGATACAAAGGTTAGGATCACAATGCATCCACTACCCTGCCGGAAAACTGCCTCGGTCAGGGACTCAAGATACAAAGGTTGGGATCACAATGCATCCACTACCCTGCCGGAAAACTGCCTCGGTCAGGGACTCAAGATACAAAGGTTTAAAGGTGTTTCATTTTTCTTTCTCAAAAAGAATTTCCATATTTCTCAACTTCCTATGTTTCATGATATGATGAATGAGGATGAATGCATCAAAACACATATGCATGGAAGTAATAATCAACTCACATATGGTATAAGGTTCAAAGTTCTCAAAACTTAACCTACACATGATATTCACCCTCAATAAATAGTAACGGGAAGAACACACTTTCATTTAAATATTCACCCCTTTCTCAACAATATTTCAATACCCAAGTATGCTCAAAAACCCCAACTCAATCTCTCAGGCGGCATCACAAGTCAAATAATATACTCAAGCCTCTCTCTTAGGCAAATCATAATTCACATGCTCTCAAAGCAAATAAGATAACAAATAAGGCCCCCACACGGGCTATGTAATACAAATAAACCCCGTCACGGCAACACATTAATAAATAAGCCTCCACACGGACATCACAATATATATAACATTCTCAACTCATACTACAACCCCATCCCAAAGTCTATAACATATGAATGACTAATTACCCCATCTCAATCTCAAAGAAAGATAGCCAAACCTACCTCAATTGCCGAAACCGCACTCAAATACCTCCACCGGACAAGCAAATCTCGAATTCAGCGCCCGGAATGACAATCCACTATCAACAATAAAACATACACGTCACAAGGAGTCCAATGACACCCATATTGATAGGTTTCGGAACCGGGGGTAAAATGGTCCAAAAATTAACTATTTTCGAAAAGGGTCAAATCTGTAAATTTATTGAACAATCCCATTCTATTGGTAATAAGGAACTCATGGTTGAAAAACCCATAAAAATAGAGCTCAAAACGAGTTGGAAATCACAATTTTCCTTAAATTCGGATTAGGAAAGAAACAAGGATTTTTGGGGTTTGAAACTAAAATTTAAGAGTTAAAATCGTCAAAAACTTAATGAAAAAGGAAGGTTTTAGGTCAAAAATCACTTACCCAACACTTTGCCTCGAAAATCTCTTCTCAAATCACCTCAAGGAGTTCAAGAACTCAAACAAATGTTGAAAAAAATATTGAAATGGGAAGAAAGGGGCATTTTCTGCCCAAAAAGTTACTGTTCACGCGTGTTACTGTTCACGCGTGTTACTGTTCACGCGTGTTTTGTACAAATTTTCAAAAATTACCCTCAAGGTCATTACAATATCCACCACTAAAAAGGATGTTCGTCCTCGAACATAAGATAAAATAAAGTACCTGGGGTCTCAAAAAGCTGAGGGTATCGAGCCTGCATATCAGACTCTAACTCCCAAGTCGCCTCCTCAGCAGGCCGATGCTGCCACTGCACCTTGACCGAAGCGACCTCCTTGGTCCTGAGTCTACGAAGCCGCCTATCTAGAATAACTGTCGGCTCCTCCTCATAAGTCAAATCCGGACTCAACTCTACCGCATCATAAGAAATCACATGAGACTCATCCGGTATGTACTTGCGAAGCATGGAAACATGAAACACCGGATGGACAGCTGACAATTTAGGGGGTAAGGCCAACTTATACGCCACTCCACCTACTCTCCTCAGGATTTCAAACGGGCCAACAAACCTTGGGCTAAGCTTGCCCTTCTTTCCGAACCTCATCACACCCTTCATGGGCGATATTTTAAGCCACACGCAATCACCCACCATGAACTCTAAGGGACGAACCCTCCTATCAGCATAACTCTTTTGACGACTCTGAGCTGTCAATAGTCGACCCTGAATCAAACGTACCCGCTCCACAGCATCCCTAAGTAAGTCAGTATCCAATGCATCAACCGCAACAGAATCAAACCATCCAATGGGTGATCGACACCTACGACCATACAATGCCTCAAATGGTGCCATTTGAATGCTGGAGTGATAACTGTTATTATAGGCAAACTCTGCTAAGGGCAAGTGTTGGTCCCATCGGGCACCAAAATCAATCACACAGGCCCTAAGCATATCCTCCAACACCTGAATAGTCCGTTCAGACTGACCATCGGTTTGGGGATGAAATGCTGAACTCATCTCTAGCCGCGTACCCAAACCACGCTGTAATGCCTTCCAAAAGTGGGAGGTGAACACTGAACCCCGATCTGATACAATAGAGATAGGCACCCCATGCAGCCTAACAATCTCACGAAGATAGATCATAGCTAACTGATCTGCATTGTAGCTAGTCTTTACCGAAAGGAAATAGGCTGATTTGGTCAATCGATCCACAATCACCCAGACAGAGTCATACTTACCCAATGCCATGGGTAATCCAGACACGAAGTCCATAGTGATACGCTCCCATTTCCACTCAGGAATGGGCATCCTTTGCATAGGACCACCCGGTTTCTGATGCTCATACTTCACTTGTTGGCAATTTAGACACTTGGCCACAAAATCAATAATGTCTCTCTTCATGCCACACCACCAATAATGTTGTTTCAAGTCATGAAACATTTTTGCCACTCCCGGGTGAATCGAATACTTGGAACAATGAGCCTCCTCTAATATCATACGTACCCATTCACTAACCTTGGGCACACAAATGTGACCATTAATCCTCAAAACTCCTTCCAGATCAAGAGAGGCTGATTTTGCTTCACCACTCAACACTTTGTCTCGAATGGCCCTCAACTTTTCATCTTCAAACTGGTGTGTACGAATCTGGTCCATCAAAGTAGACCTAGCCTCCACAAAGGCCAAAATACCATGATGTGTAAAAATATCAAGTCGGACCAACTGTCTAGCCAATGACTGAACCTCCAACGCCAAAGGCCTCTCCACAGCTTTAAGAAAGGCCAAACTACCCATGCTAGATGCTTTGCGACTTAGGGCATCCGCTACCACATTAGCTTTTCCCGGATGATAAAGTATGGTAATGTTATAGTCTTTCAATAACTCTAACCACCTACGCTGCCGCATGTTCAGATTCGGCTGAGAAAAGATATACTTAAGGCTACGGTGGTCAGTATAGACCTCGCAATGCACTCCATAGAGATAATGCCTCCACAACTTCAGAACAAACACCACCGCTGCTAACTCTAAGTCGTGGGTAGGATAGTTCTTCTCATGTACCTTCAACTGTCGAGAAGCATAATCTATAACTCTACCTTTTTGCATCAATACACCACCCAAGCCGACTCCCGAAGCATCACAAAACACAATAAATGCCACGCCCTCCTCGGGTAAGGCTAGTATAGGTGCTGAAGTCAATAATTCCTTGAGCTTTTGAAAACTCGCCTCACACTCATCAGTCCACTGAAATGCCACGGTCTTTTGAGTTAGCCTAGTCAATGGGGCTGCAATAGAAGAGAATCCTTGAACAAACCGACGATAGTAGCCTGCCAACCCAATAAAACTCCGAATCTCGGTAACCGAAGTAGGCCTAACCCAATCACGAACCGCTGCAACTTTGGTTGGATCAACCATAATACCATCCTTGGTCACTATATGACCCAAGAATGTCACGGACTCAAGCCAAAACTCACATTTGGAGAATTTTGCATACAACTTCTCCTCTCTCAATCTCTGAAGGACTGTCCTCAGGTGCCTAACATGATCCGCCTCATTCTTGGAATAAACCAAGATGTCATCAATAAACACGATCACAAACGAGTCCAAATAAGGTCGAAATACCCGGTTCATCAACTCCATAAAAGCAGCCGGGGCATTAGTCAACCCGAAGGACATAACCACAAACTCATAATGCCCATAACGAGTCCTGAATGCAGTCTTTGGGATATCAGATTCCCGAACTCTCAACTGATGGTAACCCGACCTCAAATCAATCTTTGAGAACACCGATGCACCTTGAAGCTGGTCAAATAAATCATCAATGCGACGGAGAGGATACTTGTTCTTGATAGTGACTTTGTTCAACTGTCGATAGTCAATACACATCCTCATAGTACCATCTTTCTTCTTCACAAATAAAACCGGTGCACCCCACGGTGATACACTAGGTCTAATAAACCCTTTCTTCAATAAATCTTCCAATTGTTCTTTCAACTCTTTCAATTCTGCCGGAGCCATCCGATAAGGAGAAATAGAGATGGGTTTAGTGTCATGCTCCAAATCAATCACAAAATCGATATCACGATCAGGAGGAACTCCCGGCAAGTCTGTAGGAAATACATCCATAAACTCTCTCACCACCCTCGTAGTCTCTATATGAGATGACTCCGTGGTGAGATCACGTACATGAGCCAAATAAGACAAACAACCCTTATCCATCAAGCGACGAGCACGAATATAAGATATCACCCCCTTAGGGTATGAACTCGGATTACCCTTCCATACTAAGCTAGGTAAACCGGGATAAGCTAAGGTCACGGTCTTTGCATAACAATCTAATATAGCATGATAAGGAGATAACCAGTCCATACCCAGTATCACATCAAAATCAAGCATGTCTAATAAAATCAAGTCTGCACGGGTCTCTCTACCCGAAAATATCACCAAACATCCCTTGTATACCCGATCCACTACTAAAGATTCACCTATTGGGGTAGAAATAGTAATAGGCACAATAAGGGACTCACTCACATAATCAATACCCACATCAAAATAAGTCGACACATAAGAATAGGTAGACCCTGGGTCAAATAATACTGAAGCAGAACGATGGCAAACTGGAACAATACCTGTAATAACTGCATCAGAGGCTTCTGCCTCATATCTACCCGGTATAGCATAGCATAACTGACGGTCACCCTTAGCCTGCGAACCACCACGAGCACCACCTCGTACTCTACCCCTAGCACCATGGGTGCCACCTCTAGTATTCTGCGAAGAACCTCGAACAGTTGGAGCATCTATAGAACGAACAACTGGTGCCCCAGGCCATCCATTAGAAGGAGCACGTTTGGGGCAATCTTGGGCCTTATGCCCAAACTCATCACACACATAACAACCTCGAGGACCTGAACTCCGTGGGGAATAACTAGAAGTATTAAAACGACCTCCGGAGCTCGAAGAACCCTGAATAGCTGCCTGGACTGGTCTGCCCTGATAACCATGGGTTCCTGAACCCGAATATTCTCTACCCTGGGAGGAATGATTGCTGAACTGACCCTGCCGACGGAACCTCTTGGCCCCGCCCTGTCTAGCACGTCGGATACTCTCTATCATCCTGGCATGATCAATAATACTCTGAAACGTACCCCCAGACAGTACAAGAGAGGCTGTAGCCTCCTGGAGATAACCGGCGAATCCCTTCACTAGTTTGCGAATCCGCTCGAACTCGGTGGAAATACTCGACATAGCATAACGAGATAACTCATGGAAGCGAGTCTCGTACTCAGATATAGATAGGGAGCCCTGCTCCAGTCTGTCAAACTCATCCCTACGCTGATCACGAAGGCTATAAGGCACAAATCTCTCAAGGAACACCTCAGTAAACTGTTCCCAACTCATCATAGGAGAACCAATAGGTCTACGAGCCAGAACTGACCTCCACCATTCTTTGGCCACTCCCGCAAATTGATATGAAGTGTAAGCAACTCCATGTGCCTCTAAAATGCCTAGGTTGAACAACCTATCTTGACACTCAGTCAAAAAGTCATAGGCTTTTTCTCCGGCTTTACCATCAAACCTTGGAGATGCCAATCGAACGAACCTCTCGAAACTCTTCTGCTCAGCTACCGACATGGCAGCATTAGCAGAAACTGGCGGAGCTGCAAATCTCGGAGGTGCAATAGAAGGCATTGAAGATGAACCAGGAGTCTGAAATCCTACACTAGGCCCCTGAACTGGCGGTGTAGCACCAACTGTGATAGGAGAACCTATAGTACCTGAAATAATACCAGAGGTAGGAGCACCATCCAGTCTAGCCAATAATCGAACCAATAGCTCCTGAAGCATCGGAGTACTATCGGGAACCACAGGAGGCTGGGATGGCCTCTGCTCCTCAGTCTTCTGCTCTAAGTCATCCTCATGCTCATACATGGGCTCAGGTGATAGCTCTCTAACTCGTCCACGAGCAGGTGCCGCTCCCCTTGCTCGGCCTCGTCCCCTGACTCCACCACGTCCTCTACCTCGCCCGCGTAGTGGGGCTCGAGCAGCAGGTGCATCCTCACCCTCAGTAATTGTGGCTCTAGTCCTCACCATCTGCGCAGAAGGAATAGATTAGAGGTATACAACACTTGATATGAATAAATCGCACGAAGGGAGTAAAAAGAAAGAGATTTTCCTATTAAGTATCTTGTAGCCTCTCGAAGATAAGTACGGACGTCTACGTACCGATCCGCAAGACTCTACTAGACACCTTGCTCTTTAACTTATGAGACCGGTGAACCTAGGGCTCTGATACCAATTGTCACGACCCAAAAACTGAGGTCATGATGGCACACATCTCAAAACTCAATCTGATGTGTAACCCTAAAAATAAAACTCATACAAGACTCCCAAAGGGGAAAGTGATTCCACGATTTAAATAAATAAATAAATAAAAAAACAATGAAGAAATTATCCCAAAACCTGGTGTCATAAGTATAAAGAGCATCTAATACAAGGTTCGAATCTGAAGATACAACATAAGTCTCTGAATGGTACAAAAGACTGAAAAATAAAGATAGACTAGTGACGATCCGAATTCTGGGACCTCACCACTAATCTGAGAATACACAATCCGCTAGAATATTAACTGCCACGTGGGGTACCCCGACTAGTATCTGCATCAAAAAGGGACACAGAAGTAGGGGTGAGTACAATTCACATGTACTCAATAGGTTTTAGCTGACTGAGTATAAGGAATTAATCAAACCTATGAAATAAACTAAGGAACGCTTCCACCTGCATATAGAAAAGTCCCACTTCGGCATCGGTGCCGCCAGTTTATATATATAGTGGCACGAATAAAGTATAATAACAACTCATAATCACAATTAATCAAATAATTCAAGCAGCACAAATGTCAATGCAATGCAATGCAATATGATGATGCAATGATGTGGTGGTACGGTGGAATCAAGACTGTCGCACAGCCTGTCGTATACACCTGCCGAGCTGTGCTACCAAGCAGGACCCATGGGGGTCTCGCAGACCATATACCTCAATCTCATTATCCTTTCCACCCCCTCGTGGTCAAGGGATCACAATGCATCCACTACCCTGCCGGAAAACTGCCTCGGTCAGGGACTCAAGATACAAAGGTTAGGATCACAATGCATCCACTACCCTGCCGGAAAACTGCCTCGGTCAGGGACTCAAGATACAAAGGTTGGGATCACAATGCATCCACTACCCTGCCGGAAAACTGCCTCGGTCAGGGACTCAAGATACAAAGGTTAGGATCACAATGCATCCACTACCCTGCCGGAAAACTGCCTCGGTCAGGGACTCAAGATACAAAGGTTGGGATCACAATGCATCCACTACCCTGCCGGAAAACTGCCTCGGTCAGGGACTCAAGATACAAAGGTTTAAAGGTGTTTCATTTTTCTTTCTCAAAAAGAATTTCCATATTTCTCAACTTCCTATGTTTCATGATATGATGAATGAGGATGAATGCATCAAAACACATATGCATGGAAGTAATAATCAACTCACATATGGTATAAGGTTCAAAGTTCTCAAAACTTAACCTACACATGATATTCACCCTCAATAAATAGTAACGGGAAGAACACACTTTCATTTAAATATTCACCCCTTTCTCAACAATATTTCAATACCCAAGTATGCTCAAAAACCCCAACTCAATCTCTCAGGCGGCATCACAAGTCAAATAATATAATCAAGCCTCTCTCTTAGGCAAATCATAATTCACATGCTCTCAAAGCAAATAAGATAACAAATAAGGCCCCCACACGGGCTATGTAATACAAATAAACCCCGTCACGGCAACACATTAATAAATAAGCCTCCACACGGACATCACAATATATATAACATTCTCAACTCATACTACAACCCCATCCCAAAGTCTATAACATATGAATGACTAATTACCCCATCTCAATCTCAAAGAAAGATAGCCAAACCTACCTCAATTGCCGAAACCGCACTCAAATACCTCCACCGGACAAGCAAATCTCGAATTCAGCGCCCGGAATGACAATCCACTATCAACAATAAAACATACACGTCACAAGGAGTCCAATGACACCCATATTGATAGGTTTCGGAACCGGGGGTAAAATGGTCCAAAAATTAACTATTTTCGAAAAGGGTCAAATCTGTAAATTTATTGAACAATCCCATTCTATTGGTAATAAGGAACTCATGGTTGAAAAACCCATAAAAATAGAGCTCAAAACGAGTTGGAAATCACAATTTTCCTTAAATTCGGATTAGGAAAGAAACAAGGATTTTTGGGGTTTGAAACTAAAATTTAAGAGTTAAAATCGTCAAAAACTTAATGAAAAAGGAAGGTTTTAGGTCAAAAATCACTTACCCAACACTTTGCCTCGAAAATCTCTTCTCAAATCACCTCAAGGAGTTCAAGAACTCAAACAAATGTTGAAAAAAATATTGAAATGGGAAGAAAGGGGCATTTTCTGCCCAAAAAGTTACTGTTCACGCGTGTTACTGTTCACGCGTGTTACTGTTCACGCGTGTTTTGTACAAATTTTCAAAAATTACCCTCAAGGTCATTACAATATCCACCACTAAAAAGGATGTTCGTCCTCGAACATAAGATAAAATAAAGTACCTGGGGTCTCAAAAAGCTGAGGGTATCGAGCCTGCATATCAGACTCTAACTCCCAAGTCGCCTCCTCAGCAGGCCGATGCTGCCACTGCACCTTGACCGAAGCGACCTCCTTGGTCCTGAGTCTACGAAGCCGCCTATCTAGAATAACTGTCGGCTCCTCCTCATAAGTCAAATCCGGACTCAACTCTACCGCATCATAAGAAATCACATGAGACTCATCCGGTATGTACTTGCGAAGCATGGAAACATGAAACACCGGATGGACAGCTGACAATTTAGGGGGTAAGGCCAACTTATACGCCACTCCACCTACTCTCCTCAGGATTTCAAACGGGCCAACAAACCTTGGGCTAAGCTTGCCCTTCTTTCCGAACCTCATCACACCCTTCATGGGCGATATTTTAAGCCACACGCAATCACCCACCATGAACTCTAAGGGACGAACCCTCCTATCAGCATAACTCTTTTGACGACTCTGAGCTGTCAATAGTCGACCCTGAATCAAACGTACCCGCTCCACAGCATCCCTAAGTAAGTCAGTATCCAATGCATCAACCGCAACAGAATCAAACCATCCAATGGGTGATCGACACCTACGACCATACAATGCCTCAAATGGTGCCATTTGAATGCTGGAGTGATAACTGTTATTATAGGCAAACTCTGCTAAGGGCAAGTGTTGGTCCCATCGGGCACCAAAATCAATCACACAGGCCCTAAGCATATCCTCCAACACCTGAATAGTCCGTTCAGACTGACCATCGGTTTGGGGATGAAATGCTGAACTCATCTCTAGCCGCGTACCCAAACCACGCTGTAATGCCTTCCAAAAGTGGGAGGTGAACACTGAACCCCGATCTGATACAATAGAGATAGGCACCCCATGCAGCCTAACAATCTCACGAAGATAGATCCTAGCTAACTGATCTGCATTGTAGCTAGTCTTTACCGGAAGGAAATAGGCTGATTTGGTCAATCGATCCACAATCACCCAGACAGAGTCATACTTACCCAATGCCATGGGTAATCCAGACACGAAGTCCATAGTGATACGCTCCCATTTCCACTCAGGAATGGGCATCCTTTGCATAGGACCACCCGGTTTCTGATGCTCATACTTCACTTGTTGGCAATTTAGACACTTGGCCACAAAATCAATAATGTCTCTCTTCATGCCACACCACCAATAATGTTGTTTCAAGTCATGAAACATTTTTGCCACTCCCGGGTGAATCGAATACTTGGAACAATGAGCCTCCTCTAATATCATACGTACCCATTCACTAACCTTGGGCACACAAATGTGACCATTAATCCTCAAAACTCCTTCCAGATCAAGAGAGGCTGATTTTGCTTCACCACTCAACACTTTGTCTCGAATGGCCCTCAACTTTTCATCTTCAAACTGGTGTGTACGAATCTGGTCCATCAAAGTAGACCTAGCCTCCACAAAGGCCAAAATACCATGATGTGTAAAAATATCAAGTCGGACCAACTGTCTAGCCAATGACTGAACCTCCAACGCCAAAGGCCTCTCCACAGCTTTAAGAAAGGCCAAACTACCCATGCTAGATGCTTTGCGACTTAGGGCATCCGCTACCACATTAGCTTTTCCCGGATGATAAAGTATGGTAATGTTATAGTCTTTCAATAACTCTAACCACCTACGCTGCCGCATGTTCAGATTCGGCTGAGAAAAGATATACTTAAGGCTACGGTGGTCAGTATAGACCTCGCAATGCACTCCATAGAGATAATGCCTCCACAACTTCAGAACAAACACCACCGCTGCTAACTCTAAGTCGTGGGTAGGATAGTTCTTCTCATGTACCTTCAACTGTCGAGAAGCATAATCTATAACTCTACCTTTTTGCATCAATACACCACCCAAGCCGACTCCCGAAGCATCACAAAACACAATAAATGCCACGCCCTCCTCGGGTAAGGCTAGTATAGGTGCTGAAGTCAATAATTCCTTGAGCTTTTGAAAACTCGCCTCACACTCATCAGTCCACTGAAATGCCACGGTCTTTTGAGTTAGCCTAGTCAATGGGGCTGCAATAGAAGAGAATCCTTGAACAAACCGACGATAGTAGCCTGCCAACCCAATAAAACTCCGAATCTCGGTAACCGAAGTAGGCCTAACCCAATCACGAACCGCTGCAACTTTGGTTGGATCAACCATAATACCATCCTTGGTCACTATATGACCCAAGAATGTCACGGACTCAAGCCAAAACTCACATTTGGAGAATTTTGCATACAACTTCTCCTCTCTCAATCTCTGAAGGACTGTCCTCAGGTGCCTAACATGATCCGCCTCATTCTTGGAATAAACCAAGATGTCATCAATAAACACGATCACAAACGAGTCCAAATAAGGTCGAAATACCCGGTTCATCAACTCCATAAAAGCAGCCGGGGCATTAGTCAACCCGAAGGACATAACCACAAACTCATAATGCCCATAACGAGTCCTGAATGCAGTCTTTGGGATATCAGATTCCCGAACTCTCAACTGATGGTAACCCGACCTCAAATCAATCTTTGAGAACACCGATGCACCTTGAAGCTGGTCAAATAAATCATCAATGCGACGGAGAGGATACTTGTTCTTGATAGTGACTTTGTTCAACTGTCGATAGTCAATACACATCCTCATAGTACCATCTTTCTTCTTCACAAATAAAACCGGTGCACCCCACGGTGATACACTAGGTCTAATAAACCCTTTCTTCAATAAATCTTCCAATTGTTCTTTCAACTCTTTCAATTCTGCCGGAGCCATCCGATAAGGAGAAATAGAGATGGGTTTAGTGTCATGCTCCAAATCAATCACAAAATCGATATCACGATCAAGAGGAACTCCCGGCAAGTCTGTAGGAAATACATCCATAAACTCTCTCACCACCCTCGTAGTCTCTATATGAGATGACTCCGTGGTGAGATCACGTACATGAGCCAAATAAGACAAACAACCCTTATCCATCAAGCGACGAGCACGAATATAAGATATCACCCCCTTAGGGTATGAACTCGGATTACCCTTCCATACTAAGCTAGGTAAACCGGGATAAGCTAAGGTCACGGTCTTTGCATAACAATCTAATATAGCATGATAAGGAGATAACCAGTCCATACCCAGTATCACATCAAAATCAAGCATGTCTAATAAAATCAAGTCTGCACGGGTCTCTCTACCCGAAAATATCACCAAACATCCCTTGTATACCCGATCCACTACTAAAGATTCACCTATTGGGGTAGAAATAGTAATAGGCACAATAAGGGACTCACTCACATAATCAATACCCACATCAAAATAAGTCGACACATAAGAATAGGTAGACCCTGGGTCAAATAATACTGAAGCAGAACGATGGCAAACTGGAACAATACCTGTAATAACTGCATCAGAGGCTTCTGCCTCATATCTACCCGGTATAGCATAGCATAACTGACGGTCACCCTTAGCCTGCGAACCACCACGAGCACCACCTCGTACTCTACCCCTAGCACCATGGGTGCCACCTCTAGTATTCTGCGAAGAACCTCGAACAGTTGGAGCATCTATAGAACGAACAACTGGTGCCCCAGGCCATCCATTAGAAGGAGCACGTTTGGGGCAATCTTGGGCCTTATGCCCAAACTCATCACACACATAACAACCTCGAGGACCTGAACTCCGTGGGGAATAACTAGAAGTATTAAAACGACCTCCGGAGCTCGAAGAACCCTGAATAGCTGCCTGGACTGGTCTGCCCTGATAACCATGGGTTCCTGAACCCGAATATTCTCTACCCTGGGAGGAATGATTGCTGAACTGACCCTGCCGACGGAACCTCTTGGCCCCGCCCTGTCTAGCACGTCGGATACTCTCTATCATCCTGGCATGATCAATAATACTCTGAAACGTACCCCCAGACAGTACAAGAGAGGCTGTAGCCTCCTGGAGATAACCGGCGAATCCCTTCACTAGTTTGCGAATCCGCTCGAACTCGGTGGAAATACTCGACATAGCATAACGAGATAACTCATGGAAGCGAGTCTCGTACTCAGATATAGATAGGGAGCCCTGCTCCAGTCTGTCAAACTCATCCCTACGCTGATCACGAAGGCTATAAGGCACAAATCTCTCAAGGAACACCTCAGTAAACTGTTCCCAACTCATCATAGGAGAACCAATAGGTCTACGAGCCAGAACTGACCTCCACCATTCTTTGGCCACTCCCGCAAATTGATATGAAGTGTAAGCAACTCCATGTGCCTCTAAAATGCCTAGGTTGAACAACCTATCTTGACACTCAGTCAAAAAGTCATAGGCTTTTTCTCCGGCTTTACCATCAAACCTTGGAGATGCCAATCGAACGAACCTCTCGAAACTCTTCTGCTCAGCTACCGACATGGCAGCATTAGCAGAAACTGGCGGAGCTGCAAATCTCGGAGGTGCAATAGAAGGCATTGAAGATGAACCAGGAGTCTGAAATCCTACACTAGGCCCCTGAACTGGCGGTGTAGCACCAACTGTGATAGGAGAACCTATAGTACCTGAAATAATACCAGAGGTAGGAGCACCATCCAGTCTAGCCAATAATCGAACCAATAGCTCCTGAAGCATCGGAGTACTATCGGGAACCACAGGAGGCTGGGATGGCCTCTGCTCCTCAGTCTTCTGCTCTAAGTCATCCTCATGCTCATACATGGGCTCAGGTGATAGCTCTCTAACTCGTCCACGAGCAGGTGCCGCTCCCCTTGCTCGGCCTCGTCCCCTGACTCCACCACGTCCTCTACCTCGCCCGCGTAGTGGGGCTCGAGCAGCAGGTGCATCCTCACCCTCAGTAATTGTGGCTCTAGTCCTCACCATCTGCGCAGAAGGAATAGATTAGAGGTATACAACACTTGATATGAATAAATCGCACGAAGGGAGTAAAAAGAAAGAGATTTTCCTATTAAGTATCTTGTAGCCTCTCGAAGATAAGTACGGACGTCTACGTACCGATCCGCAAGACTCTACTAGACACCTTGCTCTTTAACTTATGAGACCGGTGAACCTAGGGCTCTGATACCAATTGTCACGACCCAAAAACTGAGGTCATGATGGCACACATCTCAAAACTCAATCTGATGTGTAACCCTAAAAATAAAACTCATACAAGACTCCCAAAGGGGAAAGTGATTCCACGATTTAAATAAATAAATAAATAAAAAAACAATGAAGAAATTATCCCAAAACCTGGTGTCATAAGTATAAAGAGCATCTAATACAAGGTTCGAATCTGAAGATACAACATAAGTCTCTGAATGGTACAAAAGACTGAAAAATAAAGATAGACTAGTGACGATCCGAATTCTGGGACCTCACCACTAATCTGAGAATACACAATCCGCTAGAATATTAACTGCCACGTGGGGTACCCCGACTAGTATCTGCATCAAAAAGGGACACAGAAGTAGGGGTGAGTACAATTCACATGTACTCAGTAGGTTTTAGCTGACTGAGTATAAGGAATTAATCAAACCTATGAAATAAACTAAGGAACGCTTCCACCTGCATATAGAAAAGTCCCACTTCGGCATCGGTGCCGCCAGTTTATATATATAGTGGCACGAATAAAGTATAATAACAACTCATAATCACAATTAATCAAATAATTCAAGCAGCACAAATGTCAATGCAATGCAATGCAATATGATGATGCAATGATGTGGTGGTACGGTGGAATCAAGACTGTCGCACAGCCTGTCGTATACACCTGCCGAGCTGTGCTACCAAGCAGGACCCATGGGGGTCTCGCAGACCATATACCTCAATCTCATTATCCTTTCCACCCCCTCGTGGTCAAGGGATCACAATGCATCCACTACCCTGCCGGAAAACTGCCTCGGTCAGGGACTCAAGATACAAAGGTTAGGATCACAATGCATCCACTACCCTGCCGGAAAACTGCCTCGGTCAGGGACTCAAGATACAATGGTTGGGATCACAATGCATCCACTACCCTGCCGGAAAACTGCCTCGGTCAGGGACTCAAGATACAAAGGTTAGGATCACAATGCATCCACTACCCTGCCGGAAAACTGCCTCGGTCAGGGACTCAAGATACAAAGGTTGGGATCACAATGCATCCACTACCCTGCCGGAAAACTGCCTCGGTCAGGGACTCAAGATACAAAGGTTTAAAGGTGTTTCATTTTTCTTTCTCAAAAAGAATTTCCATATTTCTCAACTTCCTATGTTTCATGATATGATGAATGAGGATGAATGCATCAAAACACATATGCATGGAAGTAATAATCAACTCACATATGGTATAAGGTTCAAAGTTCTCAAAACTTAACCTACACATGATATTCACCCTCAATAAATAGTAACGGGAAGAACACACTTTCATTTAAATATTCACCCCTTTCTCAACAATATTTCAATACCCAAGTATGCTCAAAAACCCCAACTCAATCTCTCAGGCGGCATCACAAGTCAAATAATATACTCAAGCCTCTCTCTTAGGCAAATCATAATTCACATGCTCTCAAAGCAAATAAGATAACAAATAAGGCCCCCACACGGGCTATGTAATACAAATAAACCCCGTCACGGCAACACATTAATAAATAAGCCTCCACACGGACATCACAATATATATAACATTCTCAACTCATACTACAACCCCATCCCAAAGTCTATAACATATGAATGACTAATTACCCCATCTCAATCTCAAAGAAAGATAGCCAAACCTACCTCAATTGCCGAAACCGCACTCAAATACCTCCACCGGACAAGCAAATCTCGAATTCAGTGCCCGGAATGACAATCCACTATCAACAATAAAACATACACGTCACAAGGAGTCCAATGACACCCATATTGATAGGTTTCGGAACCGGGGGTAAAATGGTCCAAAAATTAACTATTTTCGAAAAGGGTCAAATCTGTAAATTTATTGAACAATCCCATTCTATTGGTAATAAGGAACTCATGGTTGAAAAACCCATAAAAATAGAGCTCAAAACGAGTTGGAAATCACAATTTTCCTTAAATTCGGATTAGGAAAGAAACAAGGATTTTTGGGGTTTGAAACTAAAATTTAAGAGTTAAAATCGTCAAAAACTTAATGAAAAAGGAAGGTTTTAGGTCAAAAATCACTTACCCAACACTTTGCCTCGAAAATCTCTTCTCAAATCACCTCAAGGAGTTCAAGAACTCAAACAAATGTTGAAAAAAATATTGAAATGGGAAGAAAGGGGCATTTTCTGCCCAAAAAGTTACTGTTCACGCGTGTTACTGTTCACGCGTGTTACTGTTCACGCGTGTTTTGTACAAATTTACGAAAATCACCCTCAAGGTCATTACAGACTTGAACTAAAATATATTATATACACATTAAACTTGAATTAGAATAGAATTAGACACGAATGAAAAGTATAGTTATTGAAAAAGCCTTCAGTAATCTATAGGACACAAAAATGAATTAGACTTGAACTAAAAATGAATTACATACACACTAAAGTTGAATTAGAAGATAATTAGACACGAATGAAAATTATACCTAATGAAAAAGCTTTCAGTGATCTATAGAAACACAAAAATGAATTAAACTTGAACTAAAAAGAATTACGTACACACTAAAATTGAATTAGAAGAGAATTAAATATGAATGAGAATTGTAGCTAATAAAAAAATCTCCAGTGATCGATATACCACAAAAATGAATTAAACTTAAACTAAAAAATGAATTCTTATAGCAAACTAATGACCTAAAACAAACAGAGTTTATTCTTTATTTCAAATGTCATTCTTTATTCTTTATCCAAAGGCCTAACATTGTTGCAAGTCTTCCTATTATGACCTTGTTGTCTACAATTGCTGCATGTTATTTTTGATTTTTTGAATTCATCTTCTCTCAATTATGTGTGTCTTTTATATTTTGGCCTCCCAAGAGGTCTCTTTCCAAGTAGCGGAAGTACAACCTCTTCAAGAACGTATGTTGGTATATTCTAGGTACTTTCATCTGGAAGGAGATTCAAGTGAAACTGGTATGTCAATAATAAATTTCCTCTTGTGTAGTAATCAGAGAAATATTTTTCATAACCAGTGTGTTTTATTGTTAAAACAACCAAAGCATGTGGACACGATAGCTCATCCAATTAAAATCTCTCACATGTGTATGTACGTTGTTGAAGACATACCATGAATTGTGTAATACCATCAAGTACTATATGCACATATTTATTTGTCTCCCTAACCTATGAAAAATAAGAAAAAATATAGGCAAGAGAGATGTTAGATGTGAATCAGAAGAAAAAATATTAGCAAAATGAAATTTACAGGTAGTATACTCTTAATTTCTCTGATGCAGCTTTGTTACGCTGTAGAATTTTTTTATACTCTTTTCCAAAGTAAAATTCTGAAAATGTTGCATTTGATCTGTTATTTCTATTCCATTTATGAATAAGTTGTATCATGAATTTTAAGAGGTGCAAGACTGTAAGAACTTTGGCGTGTCTTGTTCTTGAATTGACTGATTCTGCAATGTTGGATGTCATCATCCAAGTCCTATTTACCTGAGCATGCACACATAACCATTTGTTGTATCCAATATTCAGCAAGTAGTATTTAATCCTCTTGTCTATCTTTTCAACAATTGCTATATGTTGATTAAACTCTACCATGGTGTATGTTTTTGCCATAGAGTAGAACAATTCTGTTATCTTTTGCTGACTCTTTCTGAAGTTTTTCATTATGTTTTGCAACAAGTGTCATATACACGCGAAATGAGGTATTTCATCATAGACTATTGAAGTTGCCTTAATAATGCTTGCATGCCTATCCGAAATGATACACATCTTTGATATTTGACCAAATGCATCTCTGAATTGTTCAAAAAATCACCTCCAAAATTAAACTCTACCATGGTGTATGTTTTTGTCATAGAGTAGAACAATTCTGTTATCTTTTGCTGACTCTTTCTGAAGTTTTTCATTATATTTTGCAACAAGTGTCATATACACGCGAATTGAGGTATTTCATCATAGACTATTGAAGTTGCCTTAATAATGCTTGCATGCCTATCCGAAATGATACACATCTGTGATATTTGACCAAATGCATCTCTAAATTGTTCAAAAACTCACCTCCAAGATGCATCATTCTCTAAATCAACAATGGCACAAGCAAGTAGTAATATACTCCCTGCATCAGGTATAATTTTTAATATATTTTTGTTTCATTCATAATACAAATTAGGCTTTCATTTATAGAAACACTAATATTGTATTCGAAAAGTCTCACCTGTTGTATCTAAGGTATTAGCTGTTAGAATTGTCCCTTTGTATGCTTCTTTTAGAAAAGTTCCATCAACAACTACAGTTGTTCTTCCATCCTTTTATCGATGTAAACAAATCTACAAATGCATATAGGAAATGGTCATTCTCTGATTTGTGCAATCTTATATAAGAATCAGGGTAAGTTGTCTCTAGTATGTGAAAGTAACTTGGTAACTTTGCATATGATTGAGTTGGATCACCTCAGACTAATTCAAGAGATTGTTCTTTAGCTCTCCAAGCTTGCATATATATGAGTTGCACACCATATTCCTGTAACATATCATTTTGTATATCTCTTGGTGTGTAGTTGGCATCTGGATCAATACATTTGGCAACAATAATACTCCCAACAAATGTCTTGGTAGCTTGTCTTTCCGATGATGAATTATGTAGCAATAAACACATATGTTCACTTTGAAAATCTCTAATAACGAACATTTGAGATTTATTCATGCTAGAAGTGCGTAAATTTCAACTACAGTTTTCTCCGAGGCATTGTATTGAATAGTTGTTGATTTTTTTAATTAATATACAATCAATAATATAAACTAACTTGAATTTGAGTCTTACCATGTTGAGCTTGATCTCAATGTCTTGAATTCGAATTGTTTAAGAATGGAATGTCTTTTTAGTGCACTGGTAAGAACATATTTATTCTTGTAAACTTGATCTTTCTCAAAAAAAAGATTGATTGGGGATAATAATGATGCCTGTTTGTATTTCTTCTTTCCCATCAACTTCCTCATATAATCCAAAGCCAATTAACTCTAACGCATCACCAATACCACTAAATGCATTTGAAAAGTATGAATTGTGTATAATCCTCATATCCTCTGAGGTTTCTGAACATAATAGTGGAATTAAGTGTCTAAACATAATAGTGAATTAAACTCAAACAACAAATGTATTACATGCACATTAAACTTATTTGAAGAGAATTAGACACGAATGAAACATGTAGCTAATAAAACCACCTTTCAGTGATCTGTAGGCCACAAAAATGAATTAAACTCGAACAAAATATGTATTACACACATTAAACTTGAATTAGAAGAGAATTAGACAGGAGTAAAACATGTAGCTAATAAAATCGCCTTTCAGTGATCTGTAGGCCACAAAAATGAATTAAACTTGAACAAAATATGTATTACACACACATTAAACTTGAATTAGAAGAGAATTAGACAGGAATGAAACATGTAGCTAATAAAACCAACCTTCAGTGATCTGTAGGCCAGAAAAATGAATTAAACTCAAACAACAAATGTATTACACACACATTAAACATGAATTAAAAGAGAATTAGACACGAATGAAATATGTAGCTAATAAAATCAGCCTTCAGTGATCTGTAGGCCACAAAAATAAATTAAACTCAAACAACAAATGTATTACACAAACATTAAACTTGAATTAGAAGAGGATTAGACACAAATGAAACATGTAGCTAATAAAATCAGTCTTTAGTAATCTGTAGGCCACAAAAATGAATTAAACTCAAACAACAAATGTATTACACACACATTAAACAAGTAAACAAGTAATCGTGATAAACGTAAAAATAGAAATAAACTTTCATATTGAATCACAACTGAATAAAAATCGTAGGACAAAGACGTATATCGCTAATGAATTAGGCATGTAATCTAATTCAAACCTTCAAACAATTAAACATTCAACCATTCAAACCTTTAAGTAATCACAGATCTGTACTCAGAAATCATAATTCTTCAACTGATTGAAATCTGCATTCACCTAAAATTCGCAATTCTTTTACAATAATCACCGAATACACATCACTGAATTCCAAAATTGGAGTATTAATGTTGTAGAAAGTCATGGTTGAGAAGCTAGGAAGGTAATTATTGCCCTAATTTTTGGAGAAAATCGTGGGTGAGAAGATTGGAGAGAATATTGGTGTAGCAAATTTGGAGAGAAACAGTGGAAGAGAAAATTGCGGGTGAGAATTTTATAAGAGTAACGACTGTACTTAATTTAATTTAAACAATTTTCTATATATGGTTAAAATAATTATGTTGTTATATGTGATAAATATTTCTTGAATATGGTACATTTAGGTGATTTACCCCTTTTAAAATGGGTTAAGACTTGAATGAGTTAAGATTGAACCCAATACAAATTATCTTGAGCCCAACCCATAAAAGTTTGGGTGGATTACCTATATTTTGGGCTCATTTTGACACCCCTAGTAAAGTTCCATAAAATTTCAATATCTACCGTGGTAGGTGAGATCATTAATCATGATCTCAAGTTCATGAATGTTATTTTCACAAGTGAATTCATTTAAATTCATTGATGCTTCATTGAATCTCGAAAACACTCTTTAACTTAATAAATACTAATTTATTGATTAATAATATCTATACAAAATAATAATACTTCATGGCACTGACAATATTAATTTAATTAGAGAGATTTTAGTGTACAAGAGATTATATTTGTAGTAATTAGTTTAATATTATAGCCTAGAAAATAAAATAATAACTCGCCATTCAGTTAAATTTTATATTATTGTAAAAACATTTTACACCATCACCACCACTATCACTATCAGTTAATATATAAAAAAATTAAATTCAAAAAATAAAAAAGAGAATTTAAAAAGAGAAGAGAATGTAAACTTTGATTAGTTAAATTGCTTTGATCTCTATGTAACACCAAGAGTTGATGTCTTGATGAGCAACTTGGAAGTGTCCTTCCAAAGGACAACTAGAAAAGCAAATTAAAGATCATCGATTAGTGTGGCGAAATATTAAATGTTCATAATTTGAGAGTTCCTATGACAAATCATCAACTAAAAGAATGATAAACTTTAGGTAAATTGAGGTTATCCAGTGAGGTTATCCAGGATTTGATTTAATGACTCTGCTTTCAGCTCCAAAATGTGCTCCCTTTATTTTATTTTATTTTACTTGGCTCTTGTTACTAGACATATTTCTGAAGAAATTTTTTATTAGGAATGTATTTGACTAAATTAACTTTATTAATAATATTTTAAGATTCTAAATTTGATTTTTTTTATTATTATTTTATGTAGTTATTTAAACTAAAGATAGTATGAAAAAAAATTAATAAAACTTTTTTGATTTACTAAAATGGACAAGTAAAAAGAAAATATTGTTTTTAGTATAAAGACCAAATAAAACAAAAATGAGGGAGTACTTCCTCGCTCACATTTACTTATCTACTGTAATAAAAATACATATCTACTTTTATTTGTTTAATTTTAAAAATTTAAAAGATAATTTGTCATTTTGTACTTATTTTACCCTAATGATTAAGTATTCCCTCCGTCTATTTTCACTTGTCGATCTAATATTAATTTGGCACAATCTTTAAGAAACAATAAATAGAATAACAATTTTATTGCATTACCTTTAGAATATAATAATTCAATGTCTTGGAAAATGAATATAATTAATAATAAAAATAAATTAGAAATTAAGTGATAAATTATCTCTTAATCTATAAATTGAACAAATAAAAATAAATATTTATATTTAGTATAGTGAATAAATAAAAGTGAACAAAAAAAATACCATTAATTTTCTAATATTAAATGACTTGTAATAATTTAAAAGGACATAAAAAATTACTATGTTATGTTTTATTTCTTATAGAATGTGATAAAGTATAAAATAAACAAGCAAACAGGACATACGGAGCAATGCTAAACATCATTGCAAACCATGAAACCAATCAAAACTAATATAGTGGCCGTAGAACTTTATTTTATACTACCACAGTTCATTTTTAGTTGTAAATAGCTTTCCGACAAACCATATGAATTTTTATTAACATTTTAAGATATATTTTTATCATATTACAACAACAACAACAACAATTCAGTGAAATTCCACATCGTGGGGTCTGGGGGGGTAGAGTGTACGCAGACCTGACTCCTACCAATGTAGGACGGCTGTTTCCGAAAGACCCTCGGCTCAATAAAAGCATAGGAAAAGGTCAGACAAGAATATTAGAGTAAATAAGTAGATGACGAAAATGGTCCAAACAATAGTATAATCAAAGTACAAAAACAGTAAATATTATTATTGGATAATAACATAAATACCATATATTTTTATCATATTATATAAAAAAATTATAATTTATAGTACTTTTTATATAGTTTTTGAATATCTAATTTTTTATTTTAAAATATAAAATTAATATAATCTAATTTAACTTTGAAAATTAGTCAAATTGACTCTCAAAAAATGTAACAAGACAACTAAAAAGAAACGGAAGGAGTACCTTCTTTCTTTTTGTTTCTCATTCGACATTCAAATTGGAGTCTAACTAAATTTGAATTCATGTTGGAAAGTTCCACATTGAGAAGTTAAGGGCTCCCTAACAAAGATGAGTCTATACTCAGGGACTCAACCCAACCCTTAATTAAAGAGAAAAAAATATTAACCACTCCACCACAATTATTATTGATCTCAATTTTATACCTAACATAACTTGGATAATGCAAATCTGTTGGTCTATTCCAGTGGCAGATGCTAGTGAGCGATTGTATCATAAAAGAGCGTACTACATGCTCTCTACATTTCAAAATAAGTCAATTGTTGAGGTAATACATATTCACTAAGAAAAAAATTTTAGGACATAAATTTAACATCACTTTTTATTTTTGCCTTTTTAATTATTCTTAAACTATTCTTAAAAATAGAAATAATTCAAAGTAAAATAAAAAATATGAACAATAAACTCTCTCGAAATTATCACCTAGAAAATAAAAATGAGGGGCAAAAATGGAAGAAAGTTCCAACAACTCTCTTGAATTTTGAACAATTCACTTATTTTAAAATATGAAAAAAGACCCAATAATTTACTTATTTTGAAATGGAGGGAGTAACATGTAAGGAAAATTTTATAGTCATTCTGTTCATTTTTACTCATCCCCTATATTAAAATAGATGTTTATTTTTATTTATTTAATTTAAAAATTAAGAAATAATTTTACTTAGTTTCTAGATCTTTATCATTAACTATAGTTATTTTTAATGTGTTTTACAAAATATAAATTTATTTTATTCAAGGAATGGTATAGTAAACTTATCATGTTATTAATTACTTTCTCTATTTCATATTATTTGGACCATGTTGACCTGACACACCCCTTAAGAATACTTTAATTAAAGGTGTATTTTACTAAATTATCTTTATTAATGATATTATAAAACTCTAAATTTGACAATTATTACTTTATGTAAATATTTAATACTAAGGTTACTATGAGAAAAAAATTCCTAATTTGCTAAAATAGATAAGTAAAATGAAACATTTAATTTTAATATTGGGCCAAATAAAATAAAACATAGGGAGTACTTCTTAAAAGGTATATCAAGTCAACTACGGAAAAGTAAAAATAGACGAAGTAAGTATCAAAAAAGAATGAAAAAGTTAAGTGTTAGGGGTCGTTTGGTTTGAATACAAGTTATGATGAGATAAGTTATGCTAGAATTATTTATTGTTGATTGTTTGGTTTGTTGTATTCAAAATAATGTGCATTACATAAATTTTAAGAACAAGTTGTTTGTTTATAAAAATGTCCTTCACTTTATTTAGTTTTATATATTTTCTTTGCAAGCTTTAGTTATTCATTTGTAAAGATAAAAGTTTTATCTTATTTAACTTAAATATTTTTATGTGTGCATGCCCATGATGATACCATATGTATTTAAAAATAGAACCTTCATCTTATTTTAGCTTTAAAATAGAACTTTCATATTAAAACAATTGTTAAAGTAAATTTTTTATTATTATTTATAGCACTTTATTTAAGCACATATCACTCTTAAATTGTAAAATACTAAAATTTTCATTTTAGTTGATATATAAAATACAAGCTTTCAAGTGACTAAAAAATATATAATTAAAAGTATGTAATTTAGTAGTAGAGAAGTCAAAACATAAATAAACATAAGAATTAGTCAAATAATTTAATAAATAAAAATTATATTCGTATAGTCTAATTTTTTAATTAAAAAGTATAAAGAATTATCATAAAAATAAGGAGTAGTGAATATTGCAAATGTTATTATACATGGTATTAAAAATATGTGAATATACATGGATGTGAAAATTGAGATATAAAAAGGGTTTAGAGGGATATTTTTGTCATTTTTTCTATTTTATACCGGGACAAATTATTTTTGAATTACTATATCACCCGAAAGGAGGGATAACTTATCCCGGTACTAATTATTAATTTCGAGATAGGCTATCCCGGACTTGCCGACGAAATAACAAATTAAGTGGCACTATAATTTAATCCCGAGACTATTTGATGTTATCCTTCACACCAAATGACCCCTTATTATATTAGACAGAATATAAGTTCACATAGCACACAAATTTTTAGGCTTGACGTGTAATGACCTTTAAGGTCATTTTTGCCTTAATGCCTCCTTTTCGCCGTTTAGAGTGTTCCTATAGCGATCCCAGGTCATTTATAACTTGCTGGCACTAAGTGTTTGGCCACTTGGTTATTCGTTTGGGGTTTAGCCACATTTTTCTATTTTGGAGCTTTTATAACTTGAAAAGTTGACTTTGGTCATAACATTAGGTAAATAACCTCAGAATGAAATTCTAACGATTGCATCAGCTCATAAATGGCCAAATTAGGCTAGTACCATGGTCAACACGATCATCAAAGCAATCAGTACGAGTTTGGGACCATTTGACGTTTTAGCCTTTGAAATTTGGCCTAAAATTGACTTTGATCAACATTCTTGAAAAATGCACTAGGATGAAAATTTTGTCTGCGTAATTAGTTTCAAAATGTCGAATTTAGACTAGAATAACACTTCATTCTCTTTTCAAGGCTTCCGATCTAATCTCGAGACCCGTTAGAAAAATTGACTAAAAATAACACTTGGGTGTAGGATCGACTTTTCGTTAAAATGACCCCACATAGAAATTTCAAATGCGCCATTGAGTATAGGATGACGAATTTGATGAGGTAACATATCTCGTTTACGTGCACTGAATTCCAAAAAAATCCCGAGCCAAAAATTTCATGTTGTAGATGTTGCTGGTGCAGGTGTCGCGATAGAGCCTTCGCGATTGTGGAGGGCCACTATTCCAGGGCATCCCTATCGTGTGGCCCCAGGCCGCAATCACGATGAAGAGTTGTTTGGGTGTTGACCTAATTGGTTTTTGCAATCGCGAGACCTGACCTTCTTGATTGCGAGGGTCATTTTAAAGGATGACCGCGATCGCGACACGTTTCCCCGTGATCGCCATGGGCAATCGTGTCTAGTCTTACGCGATGAGTTTAGTCTCAACACCTTAAAAGCGTGATTTTTCCTCTGATATAAGTCCAATTTAGGTGATTTCAAATCCCAGGCTTTCAGAATTATTATGACTATGTGGATTGGTGATCGGAGAGTGTCGAAAAGGATTTATTAGAGGTAAATTTCTTGAAATAGTTGTTGTCCCTTGGCTTTGTTAGTGATTAAATTGTGAATTTTATTGCATGTTGGGTTTGGAGCTGTTCCAAGCTTCGAATTGTGTTTAATTTTGGAACATAAGTTCGGGGTACTGTTTAGAACCTTTTCGTAGAGTCAATTTCAAAATTATCAAAATGCGTCCCACATTTTCTTTTTGACTCTGAAATTGGTCCATCTTTGATTTTAGTAATTTTAATGTCAAAACAATCATATTAATGTTGTTTACCTATTTTTGATAGCGTGACAACGTTTAGACGCCGTTCAGAAGGGGAAAGCTCTGGTTTAGTGATTTTGGAGCATGTGTGATTGGCTTACAGGTAGGATACAATTTCTCCCTCTTTAGATTGAGCTCGAAATGTGATTGTTTGTTGATTAGTTGTAATTTAGGTTAGGTATTATTGAATCATGTTGACGATTAGAAATATGTTCTAGGCCTATTGCTGGTATTTATCTGGTATTTGTGAGCATGCTACGTTCCTTGTTGATCATCCTTTCCCTGTGATGTAACTGTATACTTGTTTTATTGTCTATTCGAAGCATGTCTGGCCTTAGTGTTGGTTTGACTAGTTCTTGTCTTAGAAATGCATGATTTGAATCCGATAGGCCTTAGTTTTGCCTCTACGTCATTTCAGCCGGCTTAGATCCTTGTAGACTAGTGTAGCAAACTTGAGTATGATAGTCTGAGCATTAGCTAGGCGGTAACTTGCTCTAATGACCTTCTATATTTACTTCCCCAATTCAGCTGATTTACGAGTTTCGGCGGCGACACCGAGTTCCATTATGCGATTCAAGATTGGTTGGGAGTTCAACTCAGATGGCTTAATTAAGTAAGTGTGGACGGTGATCCAAGGAGATTGGTAACTATTGACCTTTGGGAGCACTTGTAGTAGCTATATTTGGCATCTTTGTCAGGCATCCGAATTCAAGCTTCAGCCTTAACCTTATTGGACACTTTCGACGAGCATCCAGTTAGAGGCCCGACCTCAATCATTTGAATCCTTATAAAGAGCATTCGGCTAGAGTTCCGACCTCAGTTACTTGATACTTAATCGATTAATTGGATACTTCTGATGAGCATCTGGTTAAAGGTTCGGCCTGCGTCCAGTCAGATTTTACTGGTTTGGATTGAGGTTCTAGTTCTATATATTCTTCGGTCCTTGGTTCTCAATTTTAGTTCTCAGTAATTATAGTTATTATGTATACTTGTCGGACTTATGGGGGTCTGATCGGGTTTTCATTTAAGCATGAGCACGAGTGTACCTGGGCCTATGGGGGTCTACCTAGGTGTAGTTTAGCTGTAGATTACTTTAGTTAGTTCTTTCTATACTTGTGTGAATTACATTTCAATACTTTACCTTAGACTCCTGCTCTTGACCTCTGTTCTGTCTATTCCTTTTTTTCATATTGCCTTTACTTTTCAAGATCAGTCAGTCTATGATGCCTACTGGGTACCTGTTCTTTTGGTACTCATACTAAACTCTACATCTGTTTTCGTGGTGTAGGTCCGAGTACTAATTGTTAGCGTTGATTCGAGCTTAGAGCCGTTTGATTCAGAGACGGGGTGAGCACTTGGTGTTTTGTACTATTCTGGTCTCCATCTATATATATATAGACTAGTTTTTGCCCTTTTTGAGACAAGTCTTATTTTTATGGTCAACTTTTGAGACTTGTACTCTTTTATTTAATCAGCTCTGTAATAGTGACTTTCAGGTTCTGGGAGGGATCAATTGTATATATTTATTTTGGTTTGTCTTCTTCTTATCCTTGCTATTTATGTTAGAATTGCTTGTTTTCGTTTAATTTCTACCCCTAAATCCATTACTAGCTGTTCCGAATTATAGATTGACTTACCTACTAGTGGGTTATAGTAGGTGTCATCATAACCTAAGAAATCTGGTCGCTACATGACGTCATGTAGCAAAGAGACAAATACGTGATGAATGTGGAAAAACTAGAATTTTCAATAAAGGAAATCAAATTATAAACAAAAAAGGGTAAAAATACTCTTAAGCTATGTAAATTAAATAAAAATATCCTACATTTATAGTTTGGTCCAAAAATACCTTTACTATTAATAGCTTGGCAAAAACAAATGTCTCTATTGTTACTTAATAAATAAAAAATAATTTATTAGGTACTAAAAATTATAAAAGAACAAATAAAGAATTTAAAACTTAGTAAAATTTGAATGGATTGGGTTATGGCTCTCTACTTAGCTCATTTCAGCTCAATTCATTTTAGCACTCACAATTTTTGGGCGGATCTATAACCTACTCATTTATTAACTCAACACATTTTGACCCGCTCAAATTTAGCCCAAATCACCTATTTGACAACCTAAAGATAAATCAAAGAGAATAAGAATTGAGAGACTTCTAAAGACCCGATATAATACCGAAAGCAAGTCTTATACCAGTAATTTATAAGAGCTGGCAATTTATTTTTGGAGCTTTTACGTTATATATTAGGAAAAACTACAAAACCCAATAAGGTGGCCGAAATGATTGGACTGAAAGTCGCAATTTAGCTCCTATTATCCACAACACTTGGAGGTGTATCCAACTATTTTTGGGCATTGTTGAAGTAGTACTCCTATCATTTAACTGAACTATATATAGTCTTAACTTTTCTATTACCATAGTATTTGACTGAATATTTTTTAAAAAATTGTTATAACAAAAAGGATATACTACAACATAACATATAATATGAAATACTGATTCCAAAACAAATATAATTATTATGATAAAATATTATTATAAAGGATAATTACTATATGGAGGTCTAACTATAGCAGTGCACTAAAGCTTCCGCTATGGACAGGGTTCGGGGAAGGGCCCGACCACAAGGGTCTATTGTACGCAGCCTTACCTTACATTTCTGTCAGAGGCTGTTTTCAAGGCTTGAACCTGTGACCTCCTGGTCACATGACATCAACTTTATCAATTATTCCAAGGCTCTCCTTCTCTCACCACATTTATATGAATACAATTAAATAATACATTTTTCTAAATGCTAGTATAACAACAATTATTTACTGTTAAATTTTATTTAATCTTCCAAACCTGTTTTCCAAGTAGTGTCTTGAAGAAAACTTAAAAGGGTGGTTTGGTAGCCGGTTAGAATTCTATAGTTATTAATAATGTAGGAATTAATTATGAGGAAATTTATGTAATATTTTATGTAGATATTTGTTATGTTTTTAATTATAGATTTTCTCATAATTTATACATATATTAGTTATGCAAATTTCTAAATTGTAAATCAAATGCCATATTAATTTAGACATAAATAACTTACGTTCTAACCATCTATCAAATATAAGATTACTTATACATAATTTAATACCTGCAAAATTAACTTCCAAATCAGCTACCAAATGACTCCTGGATTGAAAAAGACAACTAAAAGGGAAAAGAAAAAGAATATGATTAATGATTTAAGTATTTCAACTTTTTTGAAATTTGGGGGACACGCTTGTATAAATGCAAAGCCAACACGATTGTGACAATGAAACTTGGGGTTTAACATAATTAAGAATATAAAATGTATAGAAAGTAGAACCAAATAAAGATTAAAAAGGCAAATCCACCAACTAATCAGTGGACAGGCAACATTAAATCTTGGAATAAAATACAAATAAAGAGAGTCCCTATCCAATGGGGACTTCCACTTTCTAGGGTTCCGCCCATACCACTTTCTCTCCGCATGATTGTAAATTAAAACTAATTAATTTGGATATATTATTATAATTAATTTATGTATGAAGATTAGAAAACCAAAAAAGGAAAGATTTAGCAAGAATGAAACTACCTACCTCAAAGAATAAGGCAATAGCCTTTTTACTTGTAGTATTTGTCTGTAGTACAAATATCAAAACATGGGTAACAATACAGTGACCATCTGTCAATTGTTGGTTGGAACGAATAATCTAATGACAATTATTTCATATTTACATAGGTGAAAAATTCAAATTTAGAAATTTTAAAAAAATCTCATTGCTAAACTTTTTCTTTTAATCTAGATATATCAAGACACAAAAAGAAATCTAGATATATGTGTCACCTGAATAACAATGGCGATGGAAATATTTTTTCCTTAAAGGAACTTTATAAAACTAATTAATCAGAAAAAATATCATAAAGGACAAATTACTTAGATCATATTTTCTTAAAGTAATAATAATTAGGTTAGACAATTATTAAAAAAATTTAAATGAGAGATGTAAGCATAATTACAAAAGAAGTAAGTCAAACAAAATCAAATTTGATGGGAGATTTATGTAATTATCTCTTTAACTTTTTGGCTAAAGTGACTTTGTAAATATGGCTAAGGCTTATGACATCGTGTCATGGATATTTCTGACTAAAATTCTAAAAAAAATTGATTTCTCTGAAATCATGATTGATATGATTTTGTTATGATCTTGACACGCAATGATTAACACCCACACTAATCCTTCAGTGGGAGAATCGATACCACATCCCCAAAGTCAACATTCTCAAAGGAATAAAAGCATTTAAAGATACGGAAGCAGGTCTAAATATAGAAAAGAGATCTGAGTTCCCATAAACTCAATCAGTTCAACTAGAATATGCGGAAACCTACGATCTGAAGATCATTGTACCAAAACTCTATTAAAATAAAAAGTCTAAAGAAAAGGGGTGCAATTCCGAAAGTCATAAAATAACAATGTCTGAAAGTCTAAGCCCGGAAAAGATGGACCAAGATATAAGAAGAACTCATGGTAGCCTGAAATGGCTTATCCTTGAATTCTATAGCTCAACGATCTTATACTCGAGGTCTCTCAGTAGCCGCGGGAAGATGCCCTGTAGTCAACAAAGAAAGAGCAAGTGCACTATCAGTACACAAAACAACGGTGTACTAGTAGGATCACGCGGCTAGCCAGTAAGTGAGATATGAACAAGAACTTACAACGACAGTAAACACACACATATATAGAATACACAAGTTAACAGTCTTAGTTTCATAACACAGTCAAGAGTGGTCCTCTCATGGAACCCTCACTTCACATATTGGTGTGTGAAAATGTGACATCCAATCCAATATTGGGTCGGAATATGACATCCGATTCAAATATATTAGAACGTGACACTAGATCTAGATATGTGTCAGAAGGTGACACACAACACATTCACAAATACAGTTAATGGTTTCAAGAGTCATAGTAACCAAGAACGGGTGCATTCCCAAACTCATGATCCTAACCGTTATCTAGGGCTAAGTTCCACCTTTAATTCCAAGTCAAGAACCCTCTCCTAAGTTATCCTTCATGGATTCTAGGTACTAACAATCAAAATACAAGTTAGGGGAGTGATTAGCTTACTTTTAGCACAAAATATGGTGAAAATCTACAAGAATTCTGTCACTCCCTGAGAGGGTACCCTAGATGTGGCCGGCACTCAAAAACCATTGCTGGCCTTCAAGTGAATCACTTGGTCCAATCACACTCTCATTCAGTCACATTCTATCAGCGGAAGACTCAACTCACAAGGATTCTATTCATAAATAAGGTCAAAGGCCAACCACATATCCAATTTAACAACTAGTAAGAATGAAACTAGTCAAAACAAATAAATCAACATCATCCACACTCTAGTCTATGAAGCCTCTATCAACAATCCAAGAGGTTCCAATGACAAGTTCATGGCTACCACAAATAAAAATAAAGGAAAACAAACTCAAAGTTGAAAATATAACTGCGGTATCCTCCGAAAACAGGGAGGACTCACCAACTAGCTGGAAGTAAATAGATCTTCACCGGTGCGCCTGTTGATGATCTCTAATATTTGTCTCTGCATTATGAAATGATGTAGGTCAAATGACGTCAGTACATAGAATGTACGAGTGTGTAAAATGGCAGGATGAAATATGCATCAGGGTAGGATCAAATCAACTCAGAATCTCAACTCAAAAGAAGGAACAACTAAATCAAGATGTCCCAAGTTTAAAAAAGAATATGATTTAGACAATATCAATCATACACAACCCAATCCAATCTATTCCAATCCAACTCAGAGTACTATCAAGACTTATATGGGAGTTTTTCTTATCCGACAACTATCACTTATGTGCCAGTGATAGTACAACAAGCCGACGTTGTTGCCACATCCATTCATGCCTTGCTAGGGTAGGAACGAATCAACAATCATGGATCCACAATCAATCAAGTCATATCATGTCAGGATAGTAATTTGGGAAACATCCGACTTTAACGGTCCAATTTCTCCTACGTTTGGTGACGAGTTATTGGGTTTGAGTTATTACTTACTCTTACTCAATTCGGTGCTCGATACTCCTCCCAAGACTCAATGCTCATAAAATTCTATCTAATCAGTTTAATCTAATCATATTGACAAGTCTTATGTGGACCCCTATCAATTTATCAATTTTATCACAATCAAACCTTTCAACAAATTATACTATCCAATTAGTCTCAATCACATCTTTCAAGATTAGTTAGATATGACAATAATAAGTTATGTTCCTACTTTATGTCATTCACATTCCTAGCTATCCCAATTCGTGCTTTTCATTCCAATCAATATATATATATATATATATATATATATATATATATATATATTCATTTATAATCAATATATATATGGCTACAGTTTATGAAATATCATGTGAAAAGTAATTTGTTCAAGAATTCAAGTCATGAAGATCATCAATCAATAAATAGTATGTAAAGGTATTCTAGGGTTTTAGAAAAATTCAAGAAAATGTTCATGGAGGGTTCAAGTCTTTCACAATTTCTATCCAACACATCTATGAGACATATAGAAAAACTCAATCCATATTTTAGGTTAGCCTTACATACCTTACAAACTCCATAAATCTTGATGAAAAATCTCAACTTGAAGAAGAACAATCAAGAGGCCCTTTCTTGAAATTCTTGGATTTGTTTTCTTGAAAACCTTATGGTTAAGATTTAAGATTTCTCTTAGCGATTCATGAATAGATGAAGAAGTTTGGTTTGGAAAGCTTGAAATCTATGAAGGAATTACCTTGTTGAAGAATCTTGAAAAAGAACCCTAACTTGATGCTTTCTTGAAAATTCTTGAGCGTTGATGTTTAAAAGTGAATGAGAGGGTTTTTAATGAGGAAAATTGATTTTTACAAGTTTAGGGACATTATAATAACTCCCCCAAAGGGTTATAGGATAAAAATATCCTTAAAAAATAAAGGGGGCATTGTTCGTCTTAGGCAGTGGAGTTTGAGTCCTCTCTGCGTCGCGGATCCATCGCGGACTTCTACCAGGATAGAGCATCTTCAGTAAAATGGTCATAAATTTGTACTAAGAACTCCAAATGAGACAAACTTGGTGGATTTGGAAAGAAGACGCAAATACCTTTAATTTGATATATCATGGGCCACCCAATTCGTTATATTTTAGGAGATATGATCATTTGCAGTTGACCCTTATATGGACTCATCAGAAAACTTAGCCGATAGAAATTCTTTGGACTCGGCTTGGTGTTAGGGATCCCTTATGACCCTAAAACACATCTAATACACTTCAAATACTTAGAAATTGATCCAAACTCAAAAATACAATTTCAAGTCTTCTAGTTCAAGCATATATGCCTAGGAAGAACGGTCCAAATCTTAGCATAAAGATTTTCAAGGTGTAACAAATTAGCTCTAGGTTGCTTCTGGTCTCTTAAGAACGAAGTGGGATGACTAAAAATGGTTTAAGGACTTTTTTCTGATTTAAGTCACTATGGGACCATCTCGCTACAGCGGCCTCTCCCTAGAGGGATGCACGGATACAGAATCTCTGTGTTTGAGTCTCAAGCCTCCCATTTTACAACACACCCTCATCCTATGAAGTTCTAACATCTATTTTTCATTCTAAATTCAATTTCAGGAGTTTTACTCGCCCCACTACGATTCTGAAAAGCCATACAAGCTCCGTATCATCTTGGCTAACAACTCAATCCATCAAACTGAAAATTCAATCTCCCATCCATTACTGAATTATCCTAAACCTCACCTGACTCAGATTTCATCTAAGTCTGGCCTAGACTCAATATTTCTAAGTCACTACCCGAAAGTTTTATGACCGATTTCTTTTCCTATTGACTTATCCATAACGACTAGGATATATCGTTATAGGTATGGAGAATATATCAAATAATTGATATTATGTACTAGTTAATAAATAATCTTTTGATTATTTTAGTTAATAAATAATCATTTGATTTCTTCAATTCATTCAGGGGCCTAAAACAAGGGGATCCACTTTCACCCACTCTTTTTATCATTGTTGTAGAAGTATTGGCGAAAGGATTGAATAGCCTGCATGAGGATATGGATTCCCTAAATGGAGTTCAGATATCAATCATTTATTTTATACAGATAATACAATTTTATTCTGCTCAGGAAAGAGAAAATCAGCTATCAAAATGATGCATGTTATGAGGGACTATGCAAAAGTTTTAGATCAACTCATCAACAAATCTATTTTTTTTATCTTCATGAGAAAATGACTTCAATGATTGGCAGCAGATTAAAGATATTAACATGAGTATCATAATAATCCTTTCCTTTCACTTATTTTGGGTGCCAGTTTCAATTTTTGCAAAATATTCTAGAGCAACATAGGAATGGTCAAAGGACGTAAACATTGGATTGCTTGGGACACAGTGTGCTAATAAACGAGAGAAGGGGGTCTAGGCTTTAGATCACATTATGATATATCTAAGGCTCTTTTTTCAAGTTGTGATGGAACTTGAGAGCCTCCACAATTTCACTGTGGAACTCCTACGTGAAAGGAATATTGTAACAAAATTCATCACCTTATTGCACAAGGTATAGGAGCATCGCATGTTTGGAGGAGAAAAAAGTGGAACATAACCTATAGTGGAAAATTAAACCAGTTCGAACAAGTTTATCCTCAACCTCGACAAGCTTAAGTTCTAAGGCTTCCGTTTGGGCCTATCTAGTCGGTCATGTTGACAGTTGGTTCTTCATCTTAGCCTATTCCTGGGATAACTCTTCTAAATCATGTGTCATCCTTTGAAGCCCTTTCAAGATCAAAATGTGGATTTGAAAAAAGATCGAATGTTAGAGACTTATAAAAGAAAAGTGAAAATGGGAAAAATAATTGGGAAATACACTTACTTGAGCACTGGCATGAGGTTCTGCGATAAAAAATCTCTTAGTAGGAATTTTGGTCATTTTACCTTAGTCTTTCTCAGTGAGCAAGAATTTCAAGTTACTTGCCACTCCACCAATTTGGAGATCATGTGGACCTTTCATAAATAATTAATTCAATAGTGTGGGTCTTCTCAAAGTCCTGCACCACAGCTGGAAAGGTTCTTCCCAATCCAAATTTAGAGCTAGAAGATTTGATACCATAGAGATTTGGGTTTTGAGGGGCCTTCTTGGACGAAGAAGGTGCATAAGTAGCCTTTTTTTAAAAAACAAAACTAGACTGGTTTTTATCCTTGACCTTCTTAGCCCTGGTGTGATATTGGCATGGCCTGGGACTTGTTAAAATTGACACAATTCTAGATAGTCTTAATGTAGCAACTTGATAGGTGAAAGTTAGGTAAACTTGGTAGGTGAAGGTTTGGTAAACTTTGACATCTTGACAAAATATGATGTCGTGAATGACATCAAGAGCAAAAATTTATTTCTATAAATAGGTAGCTCTTGATTCATTTGAAACACACCTCAAAACTATTTCTCTCTTGTCTTCTCATATTCTAAGGCATTTGCAGAATACATTAGAAGAGTAGATAATTGATAAAATAATTCTCTTAGTTGTATTTGAGATCTCTCCCCATTCTTTGTTAATATAAAGACAGTTGTTCTCTAGTGGACGTAGGGTCATTCTAATTCGAACCACATTAAATATTGTTGTTCTTCTTCTTTATTCTTTATATTTTTACGTTTCCACTAACAATTGGTATCAGAGCCAAGATTCTGTCTGAGTATTGTCACGACCCAAGCCTAGGACCTAGACGTGACATGACGAATGAGAAACCTGAAAGTACCTCAAACAAGCCTCTTAGCAGTCTTTTAACCTTTCATAGGTAATGATAATAAATAAACAAGCGGAAATCATAATAGTAAATCTTCAACTTATATATGTCCGACAATACCTCTAACTTTTAGATTTAACGGGGCTAAGACAAGTCCCTAGCTCACTCTCAATTATAATAGAAGAAATGCCATAGTAAAATATCTCAACATATCATAAGCGAGAAAGATAAAGTTATATTGTTCCCAGAATATGGGAGCTCACCAAAAGTAGTCTTCAATGAAATCTCAACTAGCCACGTGGAGGAGAACGAAGAGGAGCACTGGTCCCTACATGGTGATATCATATAGGCAAAAAGTATGCGTTAGTACTTTGAATGTACTAAGTATGTAAGGATGCATGAACATTGAGGAAAGATTAAAATATTTATGTAATATGGAACATGATGTAATGCATGCATAATAAATCATATAGATATCCTTTAAAATATTTATTTTATGGGAAAATAACCATAACCGACATTTAAGACCATACGAGCTATTACATGGAATCCAAGATAACCCCCTATGTTGACCGAAGAGACTACTTGCAAGGTAGAACTCCGTCAACTTCATTCATTTTTTTAACTAACTTTAAGGGCTATTTATGGATCCATTAGCTTAAGCCTACAAAGGCCCCTATGTTGGCACATAGTTAATGAGACAAGGGGTTGCTACTAGGATTCCCTTACCGAATCCCACCTCAATGCCCCATTCGGTGCTAAGTCAATCCCACAGAATAGTTTAATACTTCAAAATATTCATAGCATATAACTTGAGAATTCAAACATCATATTCGGTAGAATAGCTCATTAAAATATTTGATAATTCAAATATGCAAGAATTGTCCGTATTGCATAAAGAATCCATCATTCTTATCATTTCATCATTCTTTCATTTTATAAGACTCCCTTTTGATCATAGATATTACTTTCATAAACATTCATTTGGAGTCAAAGCTTTCAAGTCAAACTTTATTAAAAACATAGTAAAACTAGGTGGGTTCAAATCACTTCAACTTGCAAATATGTATGTCAATAAATATACATAAATACTTTAAAATTCATTAATTAAAAATCATGCTGTAAATAACCCACCATGAATTTCAAGAACCTTTAAATAGATAAATAGAGGAATTACTTGCAAACCATCAATTCATACATATGAAATTATGTTGCATCAAAATAAACCAATAATCATTAGTTAACCATGATTCATACTATTAAGTAAAAATAAGAATTACCATAAGAAAATATTATTTGAAATTAAGAGACTTAATTGAAAGACTTTTTGGACTACATGGGTGGAAGAACCTATGGATAAACACCTACATAACTTAGAGTAAAGCTTAAAGAAAATAAATATAATTTATCATATAATCAAAATAATTTAGACATGAGAGTGGAAGGAATACTCTCATTGAAGTCTTACATACCTTGAATTCGAAGCTTTAGTCGGAACCGAAGGACTTAATGAACACTCTTGAGTCCTAGCTTTTCTCCTCGCCGGAATGTTTTGTGTACTATCCGAAGTATATGAATCACCAGAATAGTAGTTCTTCGCTACTAAGAACTAAAACTATATTTGAGAATGAGTAAAGAAGTGTATAGAGAGAAGAGTTGCTTGAGAAAGGTTGATGAATAAAATGAGGAAATAAGGTGGGTATTTATAGGAGTAGAAGAGGGACCTAACAATAAATAAAAATAATTACAAAGGATGATCTTGAAAATTCAATTGATGATTTTGATGTCATGGATGATGTCAAAGGGTTCTAGATCTTTCCATGGTAGGTGAGATGAGTTCCTTTTAACAGAATACTCTTTTTAGAGCTGCATTTGAACAAGATAAATTCCTTATTAGGATTTTGTGTTCCATAAGAATTGTAGATATGAAAATCTAGTTTCATGTAGTTCATGAATGAATCAATTTGGAGAATCTTACAGTGAGATATGATTTTTATTCTATAAACACTCCATTCCATCACAACATCCTAACTTACAACAATTAATTTATTTGACCTACTTAACCTCCAAAACTTAAAATATAATCTTCATAAAAGTTTTAGGTAATGATATTGTGGTTACTCAGAAATTTTAATCACCTAATGTGGACTATCATATGAAAGGTTATACATAAAATACAGAGACTGTATCATTTTTTGGCGAGAATTGAAACATCGTATACAACGTTTTTAGGGGATGTTACATTATCTCCCCCTTGGGAACATTCATCCTCGAATGAGGAAAGACTTAGCTTGAGTAGAGTAGAGTGTAAACCAACAATCCATCATTAATGCAATAGTGTAATTTAAAATATCGTCTGAAACATATTTCATAATTTTGCAAGCATATGACAAGAAAAGTTGAGATGCAAAGATTTCAAGTAATTGAGCAAGGACAACTTAATACCTTAGGTTTGGGTAGAGGGAAAAAGATAAGGGTATCGCTTAATCATATCCGCTTCCGCTTCCCATGTTGTACTTTCTATTTGTTGATTCCTCCAAAGGACCTTAACAGATGCAACTTCTTTGTTCCTCAATCTCTTAACTTGCCGGTCCAAAATTTTGACAGGAACTTCTTCATAGGTCAAGTTTTATTCAATATTCACTACTCCCATAGGTACAATGGAACTAGGATCACCCACACTTTTTTCAACATAGACACATGAAATACCGAATGAACCATGGCCATTTCCAATGGTAATTTCAACTCATATGCAACCTTGCCAACACGTCTCACGATTCTATAAGGCCTTACATACCTAGGGCTCAATTTCCCTTTTTTACCAAATTGAACCACACCCTTTATGGGTGAAACCTTCAGATACACCCAATCGTCCACATTAAACTCAAGATCCCTTCTTGTAGTGTCAGAATAGGAATTTTGACGACTTTGAGCCGTCTTCAACCTTTCTCTAATGATCTTCACCTTCTCTAAAACATCAACTACCAAATCGGGGCCTAACAAGGTCATCTCGCCTACTTCGAACCAACCAACCGGTGATCTACATCGTATTCCATACAAAGCCTCAAACGGCGCCATCTCAATACTTGAGTGGTAACTATTATTATAGGCAAACTTGATGAGCGGTAGATGATCATCCCAATTTCCTTTAAACTCCAACACACAAGCCCTTAACATATCCTCTAGTATTTGAATCGTCCTTTCGTCTTGCCCATCCGTTTAAGGATGGAATGCTGTGCTCAACTTTACCTTAGTACCGAGGCTTAGTGAAAAGTGAATTGGGTACCACAATATGAAATAATGGATAACGGTACACCATGCAACCTTACCAACTTCCGAATATACAACTTGGCATAATATTCGGCACTATAGGAAGTCTTAAATGGTAGGAAGTGAGCTGACTTAGTCATTCTATCAATAATTACCCAAATCAAATCATGACGCTTTCGGGTATGAGGCAAACCCACTATAAAATCCATATTCACATCTTCCCACTTCCAAGTAGGGATTTTAATGTCTTGGGATAGGCTACTCGGCCTTTGATGTTCGGCCTTCACTTGTTGTCAATTCATACATTCGGACACAAACCTTGCTATGTTCTTTTTCATGCCACCCCACCAATATAACTCCTTTAAGTCTCGGTACATTTTCGTTGAATCGGGATGAATGGAGTATGTAGAATTATGAGCCTCAATCAAGACCAAACTCCTTAGGCCATCAACTCTGGAACACATATCCGACCTTGGTAGTATAGCACCCCATCTCCCCCTTGGGAAAAGACTTCTATCTTCTTTTCCTTTACCAACTTCTTTAACTTGATAAACTTCGGGTCAAGATCTTGCTTTGATTTAACATCCACCACCAAAGAGGATTCAGACCTATTTTGAACAACCATACCACCATCATTAGTACCACATAACTTCACCCCTAATCTAGCCAACCGATGAACATCTTTCACCAACTCCCTCTTCCTTTCATCCATATGGGCCACACTCCCCATAGACACTCTACTAAGAGCATCAGCAACCACACTTCCCCATAGAAACTCTACTAAGTGCATCAACAACCATATTGGCTTTACCCGGATGATAATTCACACTCATGTCATAGTCCTTAAGGAGTTCTAGCCAACTCTTTTGCCTTAGATTAAGGTCTTTTTAGGTGAACACATATTGAAGACTTTTATGATCAGTATACACATCCACATGCACCCCATAGAGGTAACACCTCTAAATCTTCAGAGCAAAAACAATGGCCGCTAATTTAAGGTCATGGGTAGGGTAGTTACGCTCATGCACCTTTAATTGCCTAGAAGCATAGGTTATGACCTTGCTGTTTTGCATTAAGACACAACCTAAACCAATCTTTGAAGCATCACAATAAACTACAAACCCTTCTAATCCTTCTAGAAGAGTCAAAATAGGAGCAGAGGTAAGTCGATCTTTTAAGGTCTGGAAACTCTTTTTACACTCATCCGTCTATATGAATTTAGCTTTCTTTTGGGTTAATTTTTTCATAGGAGATGAGATGGAAGAAAAACCTTTGACGAACCTTCTATAGTACCCGACTAGACCCAAGAAGCTCCTAATATCTGAAAAAGACAATGGTTTAGGCCAATTCTTGACTGCCTATGTTTTTTTAGGATCAACCTTGATTCCATCACCGGATACTACGTGACTAAGAAATGCCACCTCCTTTAACCAAAATTCATACTTACTAAATTTTGCAAATAATTGCCTATCCCTTAACGTTTGAAGCACAACTCTCAAGTGATTTTTATGTTCTTCCTCACCCCGAAAGTAAATCAAAATATCATCAATGAAGACCACCAAAAAAGTATCAAGGTAAGGTTTGAACACCCTATTCATCAAGTCCATGAATATCATCGGTGCATTTGTTAACCTAAAACTCATCACCACAAAATCAAAGTGACCATACCTTATTTGAAAGGCCATTTTGGGAATGTCACACTTCCTCACCTGTAGTTGGTGATAGCCGGACCGAAGGTCGATGTTGGAGAAGTGATTTTCCCCTTACAATTGATCAAACAAGTCATTTATTCTAGGGAGTGGGTACTTGTTCTTAATGGTCATCTTATTTAATTTCCTGTAGTCTATGCACATTCGAAGTGACCCATCCTTCTTTCTTACAAATAGAACGGGAGCACCCCATGGAAAAATACTTGGTCTTATGAACCCTTTCTCTAACAAGTCCTTTAATTGTTCATTTAACTCTTTTAATTCTGTTGGGGCCATACGGTAAGAAAGAATAGAGATAGGTTGGGTATTGGGGAGGAGATCGATACCAAAATCAACTTCCCTTTCGGGAGGGACACCAGGAAGGTCATCAAGAAAGACATCAGGAAATTCATTGACTATAGGAACTGACTCAAGAAGAGGACTTTTGGAGTCGACATCCCTAACCCTCACAATATGGTAAATACAACCCTTAGAAATCATTTTTCAGGCCTTAAGATAAGAAATGAACTTACCTTTACCACCGAATCATGACCCTCCCATTCAATAACAGGCTCATTTGGAAATTAGAACTTGACTCGATGAGTCCTACAATCTATGGAAGCATAAGATGCATGTAACCAATCCATCCCTAGAATGACATCGAAATCTATCATTTCAAGCTCAATGAGATCACAAGAAATAACTTTATGCAAGATGGACACAAGACAATCCCTATAGACCTTTCTAGCAATAACCGACTCACCAACGGGGGTAGATATAAAATAGGGCTCTAATAACATTTCAGGTAAAACATCAAATCTATTAGCAAGGAATGGAGTTGCAAAAGATAAATTTACACCCGGATCTAATAGTGCATAACATCAAAAGAAAAGACCTTTAACATACCGGTAATGACATTGGGTGCATCCTCAACCTCTCATCTCCCATTCAAGGCGTAAAAGTGGTTGGTGCGTTGGATACCTCCTTAAACTTTTTGACCATGAGAAATTTGGCCTTGATGCCTACCACCACCTTTTCTACAATCCTTAGCATGGTGGCCCAGCTTGCCATACTTAAAGCATGCATTGGAGCCGACTAAGCATTCTCCTTTGTGAGTCCTTCCACACCTCTTACAAGCGGGGAAAGTTTGAGTAGCAATATTCTCTCTTAGAACCATTGGTTTACCACTCTTGTCCTTGTTAAACCTTGGAGGAGGATTATTGATGGAACCTTGTCCCATAAATCATTTCCCATCTTGGCCTTTGCCATTGTTACCATAATCAGACCTTTGAGGGTTAAACCCTCCACCATCCACTCTAGCCTTTTTGAACCCTCTTGATCTCTCCCTAAGCTTCTCGTCTTTAATTTGTTCTCCGTAAGTCATTAACTGAGAGATGTCCATCTCCTTGACCAACATGGCCATTTTGCACTCCTTGGACACCAAGATTGAGACACCAGAAATAAATTTGCTCATCCTAGCTCCTGGATCGGAGACCATGAAGGGAGCATACTTTGACAACTTAGTGAATTTGAGAGCATACTCCTTCACGCTCATACTTCCTTGATGGAGGTTGATGAACTCTTGGATTTTGGCCTCCCTTAGCTCTAATAGGAATAAGCGGTCTAGGAAGGCACCTTTGAACTCTTCCCATCCTATCGGCCCTATTTCTTCATCCCTCTCAACAATCCATTATTCGTACCATACTCGATCCACACATTTAAGTTGATAGGCCATTAGCTCGGCCTTCTCATTTGGTGGCACACCTATGATAGCCACAATCTGGTACACCTTATTAATGAACTCCATAGGGTCCTCATCTAGTTTAGAACCATTGAACTCAGATGGATTCATCCTTTAGAAATCCCAAATCCTAGAGGTTGGATTTTGCATGTGGGGAGGAGGAACACCTAGATGCCCTTGGTTGGCTACAACTTGAGCAAAAAAATTAATAATACTGCGAAACTCGACCTGAGTTACCCCATCCTCATGATGTCAGACATTGGGAACCGGTGGAGTTTTGTCCTCATCATCAACCCTTGATCTTTGAGGTGCTCTTCTACAAGTTATTATTTAGATAACATGAAATGGGTCATTAGTTAAAGGAAAGTTTAGGACACTCTAAGGCACGACATAAATTTGAAAGAAGTGAAATTTTTTCTAAATGCCTCATAGTCTCCTATTCATAATTGTGGTGCGCTTTACAACCATGAACAAGACCCTATTCGATGCGGTATGTTAGACTCCAAGGACCATTCAAAACCTCAAGCTCTAATACCAAGTTTGTCACAACCCAAGCCTAGGGCCTAGACGTGACATGGAGAATGAGGAATCCGAAAGTACCTCAAACAAGCCTCTTAGTATTCTTTTAGCCTTTCATAGGTAATGATGATAAATAAACAAGCGGAAATCATAATAGTAAATCCTTAACTTACATATGTCCGACAATACCTCTAACTTTTACATCAACTTACATATGTCCGACATCACCTAATGTGGACCATCATATGAAAAGTTATGCCCAAAATATAGAGGCTGTATCATTTTTTGGTGATAATTGAAACATCATATATAATATTTTTAGGGGATGTTACAAGTATACTCTATAGTTGCAGCACAGTCTGAACTTCCACATTAAAAAAGAATTACTTTTGTTTTCTATATTTCCAAATACTTTGTAGTAGAAAAGGAAGAACATGTAAAAATGAGTTCCACGAAGTTTGAAATTAATAGATTTAGTGGGTGCAACAACTTTAACAACTGGAAAATCTAGATGATGGCGTTACTGCAGAGGAAAGGTTCAATCCATGCTATTGACGGAAAGTACCCCGATAACACATCAATTTCCGATAAGGCAAATATTGAAGAAGATGTATTGAGTGTAATCCAACTATTCCTTGCACCCAACATGCTCTTTGAAATGAGTACAAGTACCGAGGAGACGGCCAAACAATTATGGGATAAGATGAAAGAGTTTTACCAGGATCGTTTGATTACAACAAGGATGTTGTTACAATGGTGTCTACATATTTAAGATGGAGTCAGGTACTTTGTTTCAAGATCATCTAGATGCATTCAATAAATTTGTGATGGAGTTATAGATTTCCAGAATTAATAAGGATGAAGAGATGCTTGCATGTGCTTTACTATTTTTATTGACTTTAAAATATCGTGATATAGAGAATTCAATGATATATAGAAAGGCGCCTATCACTCTTGAGCAAGTGCAGCAAGAACTTAACTCTTGTGATGTGCGGAGGTATTTTGAAAGAGACAAAGATGAGAAATCCAGTGGACTCTTTGTAAGAGGTCGTACTAGCCAACAGGGAAGGAGCAAATCAAAATACAGATCAAAATCTAATGTGAACAAGAAGAATGTAGAGTGTTTGGGCTGTCATAAGAAGGGACACTTTGAATGAGATTGTCCTATGTCAAAGTCCAAAGAAAAGGCAAGTGCATCCATTATTGAGAAAGTAAATAATTCTGATGATGAATATGTACTAACAACATCATGCAATAGTGGAGTCTATGACAAAAAATGGGTGTTAGACTCTTGGTTGTACTCTGCATATGATATTCCGAAGAGATAGTTCGGCAACTATGAGAAAAGTAGAGGAATTGTAGTAATGGGAAATAATGCAATTTGTAAAATAGTTGGCATTGGTTCGATTCGGGTTCGCTGCCATGATGGAATCGTGAGGACTATTATAGAAGTCTATCATATTCCTGATTTGAAGAAGAATTTGATATTCTTGGGTACTATAGATAATCAAGGCTACAAGTACATGAGCGAAGGAGGTACAATGAAGGTGGATAAAGGTTATTTAGTCATGTTGAAGGACAAGCTGGATGATGGCCTCTACACATTAGCAAGAAGCACCATTGTTGGCTTTGTTAATACATCTACAATGCAACAGTTATCTGATGATGACAAGGCAAGATTATGGAACATGAGATTGGACCATATGAGCGCACGAGGAATGAAGATATTGAGCAAATGCAACCTTTTGAACAGTGATAAGATCAGCACACTTGAATTGTGTGAGCATTACACCCTAGGGAAGTAGAAGAAGGTCAGTTTCAGCACTAGCAAGCACAAGACGGGAGGAGTACTAGACTACATCCATTCAGATTTATGGGGTCTCTCTCAGCTTCCATCGAAAGGAGGAAAGAGGTATATTCTCACATTCATTGACTATTTTTTACGAAAAATTTGGGTGCATTTCTTGAAGGCAAAAAGTGATGCTTTGAAGTATTTAAAGAATGGAAGATTTTAGTTCAGAATCAAATGGAGAGAAAAATCAAGTATCTTTGCACAGATAATGGCTTGGAGTTTTGCAGTAAAGAGTTCAATAATTTTTGCAAGGTTCATGGGATCGCAAGACATGAGACGGTCAGGCACACACCATATCAGAATGGAGTTGCAGAGAGAATGAATAGAACTCTTCTTGAGAAGGCTCGTTGTATTTTCTTATAAGCCAAAATGTCCAAAATATTTTGGGCTGAAGCAGTTCACACTTCTTCTCATATTTTCAATCGATCTCCAGCATTAGCGATTGACTTTAAGACTCCGAATGAGGTATGGTCAAGTGAACCCTCTAACTATTCATACCTGCGAATATTTGGGTGTCTGGCTTATTATCATGTTAATAAAGGAAAGCTTTAACCAAGTGCTAAAAAGGCTATATTTATAGGGTATGTAGATGGAGTAAAAGGGTACAAACTTTGGTATTTTTCTTTACTCAAATTTATAGTTAATAGAGATGTTACCTTTGATAAATCTAATATATGTATGTGTAGGAACATGACATCCAATCCAATATATATATATATATATATATATATATATATATATGTGTGTGTGTGTGTGTGTGTGTGTGTGTGTGTGTGTTGGAATGGGACACCTAATCTAATGTGTATATATATGTCGGAATGGGACACTTGATCTAATATATCAATCACAATCACAATCATAGTCCAGAATGAATAGTTTACATGCTTACACAATCAAGTAACAAATTCATTGCATGTAATTGATCACAATAGTCATTTATTTAAGTCCATTACCTCTTTTTCTAGACTCATGAATGCAGACAATACTATCAATTATAGTTCAATAGACACACATAACACAAACACAAACAGGAAATAAACCATCACCTATTATTACACATACAAGCTTATCCCTTGACATTCATCAAATAATTAATACTGAACCTCCCCCTTGGATTATCACCAGTCCTAAAATCACACAGCAACCCCGCAAGGGTCTACATTTACTCTCACAAGGGTCATTGGCCCTCTGAACCATTATTATCATGGTCTACATTCAGATACTAGGCTACTATCACTAGTTACAAGCTGATCAAGACCCATATACATATATATTCCCGCCCACACAATAATAACACTTTTAGCTATCCAAATTCCGTGCCTGAAAGCTTAAGCATGAAATCTCCCGTCAACTAAGGTATAATATACGTGAGAACATATTTACAACTACTCAAATTAGAGAAAACCTAGCCTACTTGGGCGCTAAACAGTTGTAAAATGATTAAAGCATGATTTTTGACTTCTGAAAGGTAAAAAAATAGAGAAGGGCCTGAAATCCGTGGCTTGCAGCCTTCCTTGCGCTAGAATTCTCTTCCTCTCTTCTCCCTAAGCCTAGAGCAGCTTTTCTGAGGGATCCTAGGTGACCCTCACCTATTTTGACACTTAAGAAAAGAAAGAGGAAATAAGAATTTGTGTCTTTTAATGACTTGAGACCTGAAGGAGATAGTCAACCTAAGACCTATGGTGATATTTACTCACTACTCACCCAAGTGTCGCAAGTACTTAGGGGTCGTTTGGTTTGGATACAAGTTATGATATGATTAGTTATGTTGGGATAAGTTATCCTGAAATTAGTTATGTTGGGAGTAGTTTTTATTGCTTTTTTGGTTTGTCATATTCAAAATTATATTCATCGCATAATTTCTAAGAATAATTTGCTTGTTCACAAAAATACCCTCCACCTTATTTAGTTTTTTTTACATTTTCTTTCCAAGCTTTAGTTATTCATTCTTAAAAATTAAATTTTCATCTTTTTTAACTTAGATATTTTTGTGTATGCATTTCTATGATTATGCCGTATGTTTTTAAAATTAAAATTTTATCTTATTTAACTTAAAAATAATTTTTTCATCTTATTTAGCTTTAAATAAATTTTTTATCTCATTTAACTTAAAAATAAAACTTTCATTTTAAATTTATTAAAGTAAAAGAAATTTTATTATTAAAACTATTTGCATTTCCCAATCCTCATTTTCCAATTCACACCTTACATATACTCAACAATGAGAAATATAAGAATCTGGCGAACCAAACTCTCCTAAATAAAGACTGTAGAGGTTGTTCCGATTAACAACCTACAATGGTCAGCCATATTTCAGGACAAGGACCTCCCATATCGGCAAATGTGGTTTCAGGTGATGAGTCACAAGGACTTTACACCTATCGGTGATGCTACCAAACTCTCTTTAAGCCTCATTAAAACCTTTATAAGTTTCTATTTATTAAGAGTTATCCCAATAAGACATATTTTCATTGGTATCGTCATACCAAGACTTGCAAGCCATAGTAACCATGCCAAAATGTACAATTAATCATTTAAAACACTCAACATGTCTTTTGAAAATCAGAGACACATTTATGATGAAGCATTTTGTTCAATGCCATCATCCAAGTCTTTACAAGTTATAACACAACATATAAAATGCAATATCATTCACATTAAATCAGGATGAAAAATTACCCTTTGTTCATCAGTTTAAACCAAAGCTTTTGAAAGACTCACAATTTTTTAAATCCACTATACTAAAAATTCCTTTCCAAATTCATATGAGGAAATTCACCCATTAAAACTAACAATCCAAGTCCCGAAATCATAATAAAGTAATTTCGAACATAATTAATAAGAGATAAATATTTATAACTAATTTTCTGAAATCATCTTTCAACTCTAACCTCAATTCGTAATTTAGAAAATATGAATAATATAATGTGAACCTTGTATGAGTAGTTTTAAGTAGGAAATATTCAAACATATCTTTTGATGAAGAACTTAGGAAAGGGACGTTGAGAGTTAACCCTAGTTCTTGCTTCTTGAAGTCTTGAAGGTTTTTGTTTGAAGTTCTTGAGCGTAGAAATTTAGGAGTGAATGAGTTGGTTATAATTATGAAAATCTAATTTTCTATGTGTTTAGTACTATTTAGATAACTCCTCAAACTTGTTTAAGACAAACATATCCCTAGAAAAATAAATAATTGGAGCTGGAAGAAAGAACTTAATTCGAGTGAACAGTGAGGTACATTTTGTCTCTATGTCGTGGAGCCAACGCAGACTTGTGGAGTGTCTCTGGTAAGTTGGCCATACCGTTTTACTTCAGACTCCAAATGGCAAACGGTCAACGGCGTTGAAAAGAAGACTCGTAGAACTTTAATTTGATATGTTATGGGTCACCTAACTCTTCATTTTCTAAATATATGATCATTTGAAGTTGACTCAAGTAAAATTATATATAGAAACACATTCGGCAAATAAGCTTTCAACTTAACTTTGAGCTAGAAGTTCCTTATGATCTTAATTCATATTAGAACTTTTACCACGGTAAGGAATTTTTTTCAATACCTTTTTAACATTAGAAATCATTGAGTTGAGGTCTATACATATTTAAAGAATGGTTGGATCATAGTTTTAAAATTTGGGGATGTTACAGAAGATCGAGAATAAAATCCGTTAGGGTTCATCATTCAAATAGTTGAATTTATAGCTGACCGATTAACTTGATCTCATCCATTATCGGGTGGTCATTATCAAAACAAAGGTGGGACCTATGGCTCAATATAGGAGAGGAGAATAAAAGGATATATGGCCCAAATATGGAATGGAAAGACAAAATTAAATGATAGATACAAAAAATATATTTGTACGAGATCCTACAAATTACAGAGAAGTATTATCTAGCACGCATACCTGAAAACATTTTCATTTGGTGTACTTTTGGGCTCGTGTGGTGCTTTCCTATTGGCTGATATATTACCTCTATTGCCTATAAATAGTAGTTTTCACTTACTTGTAAGGTGGTTGATTTTTGAATATACCATATAATACACTGATATTCTTGTGCCTCAAGTTTTCTATAATTTTAGATTCTTAATAAGTCTTAGCGCTCAAGCAATTTAAGCCAAACGTCTTCAATGCAGAAACCGACCACACTTATTTCTTGGAATTAGTCTGAAACATCAAGCATCTAAGCTCTACTATTTTCTCAGCTTATTAAACTTTATTACTATTCTTATTAAGCTCACTTATTACCACATTTATTTGCTAAAAAACTAACCAACGGATTAAATTAAATCTTATTTTCTTAACCTCATAACAAATTCAACTGTATCTTTTTTCAGTAAACACTCTCAATTTATGGGATATTGTTTTTTTACTCGGTCCAAAAAAATGACATATTTCTATATTTAGTAATAATTTAGCGTAAACTTATTATTTTACTTTTACTGAAATAATTTATTGTCTCACAAAAATCTATGACTTATTTTAAATTATAAATTTTAATTTTTGTTCATTCTAAAATAATACTTCCAGTCAAATACTTTCACATAAATTAAATAGAGGGAGTAATTATTACCTCCTCTCGTCCAAAGTAAATAAAGTTTTGGGATGTGACACACCCCTCAATAAGGTAATTAGTTAATGACATTAATTGAAGGGTAACTCTTCTTAAAGTTAGAGATAGTTGAATAACTCATTAAAGAGAAGAGTAATTTTGGGGAAAAAAATTTAATACTCCATCACTTTCAAAATAATTGAATAGTTGAGACATTTTTCATATTTTAAATTAACTTAATTGTTCAATCTTCAAGAATAATTCAAAATATTCTTCCATTTTTACCCTTTATCAAAAGAAGTTATCAAGATTAATTTATAGTCATTCTAAAGAGTAATTTGTCAATAATTAATAAAGGTGAAAATGGAAAGCAATGTCTAATTAATGTCTTTATATTCTTTTCTTAAAGGATGTGAAAACACTAATAACTCAATTATTTTGAAATGGAGTACATCTTTAGACTTTGATAGATTCATTCATTTTGAAATATAGGAAAAAATATCACAAATTGATCAATTTTGGACTGAATAAAGTATAAAAAGAATATTCCCTCAATTCCAAAATAATTGAATTGTTGGAATATGGCACACATCTTAAGAAAAAAAATAAAGACATATTTTTTTCCCTTTTCAAACTCTAAGCTAACCTCTCAATACTTATTTAGTTCATTCTTGGAACTCTACCTTGAAATTTATTTAATAAAGGGTAAAATTGGAAAAAGTTTCCAATATCTATCTTGAATAGTGATCAATTCAAATATTTTGAACACTAGAGAATACTCCAATAATTTAATTATTTTGGAATGGTGTAACGACCCGAATCGTCGTTAGTTTAGAGTAGAAGAAATCATAAGGAAAATAAATTCAACTGGGTCCCACAATTCTGCTACAGTGAGATGGTCCCGCCTTAGCAGCGCCGCTAGAGCGGGAACGTGGCTGCTAGAGCAGAAAAACGTGGGACAGAACTTAAGTCACAATTTTCTTATTTTCTCCACTTCTACCAAGTGTAAGTTAGAGGCAAGGGTTATTGCAAAAACTCTCCAAAAGGCTTTTCTTGACATGGGAAGAAGAGGGGAAGGAATCTCAGCATGGAAAGCTTTCAACCCATGAAATTCAATCTGGTTTGCCCGAAGAACATCTGGAACCAAGGAATTCAGCAGCACTATTTCTCTACGGTTGCTTGGTGCCAGGTAGGCTAAGCTTATCTTTTTTGAGTAGTAAATCTATACCTATTGTGTAGTATAGAAGGAAATTTAATGAGAAATCATACAACTAAGTTGTAGTGATGGGTTATAAGCAGAAATTCGGTTGGGTTAGGGTCTAATTTAATGTGCCTCCGGGTAAAAATGTGTATAATGATGGGGGAAATGTATTTGTGCTGATATTGTTGCATACAGAAGATTACTTTATAACAGACATAGTATTGTGTATAGAGATATAAAGAAGGTAGGCATTAAGGATAAACCTTAAGGGTTTGGTAGTGTAGACGATGGCTTGTTTCCTGGAATTATTTTATGTATGTATTTGAGTTACTTATGATATGCCTAGATGTGTACAGATAAGGAAAACATGATAGTCTTTATAGAAATGATCAGTTCCTGGCTTATTTTGTGATGAATCTATTCTATTGATATAATGTGATCTATTATTAATAGTTGTGGTTGGTTTATATAACTGAATCGGATGTCACATTCCAACATATATAAAGATCGGGTATCACGTTCCAATATGTATTTGGATTGTGTATCATGCTCTGATATATTTTTGGATCGCATGTCACATTTCAACACAAATATGACTGGATTGATCCCCTGAGAAGGTCAAGTATGTGTGTGTGGAGGGTCCCATGAGAGGACCTGATTATAGTTGTATTTTTATGTAATAATGATGTTAGGGGTAAATGAACCATTGATGAAGGACCTATGAAGGAACCCTTAAATTAAGGTATGTTAGTTATAAAGAGATGCGAGTATGCATAAATTTATGGCGGTAAGAGGATGGGTTGTATTAGGCTTGGTGTGACATATGTGTTATAGGAAGTATTCTATATTCATAGGCTTAGAGGTGGAAGTTGCTTGTTCACAGACAGTTTATCATTGGGGTGTTCACGGATAACTGTGGTAGTAATAGTGGATACCTATGACCAGGTTAGAGCGGAAGTATGTTTGTGGAATGGTTAGACCCTATGTTGTGAGATAATTGGACCAAGACTAGTGGTAGTTGGGTAAAATCATTGAGCGGTTAAGGTTTTTAGGTGGGGACTGTTGGGGTGATGGAACAATTATAAGGTGGGCCCATAACACACAGGTTGTAAATTATAACTAGAATGAATAGTGAATCTCAGGAGCGTAGAGTGGTAAATACCTTAAGGGTGAAAGTAAGGAGTGGGCCCTATGGATTGAGGTGGGCAAGTTAATAAAGTTTAACTATTATGATCTCTTTTATTTTTCTATTCATATACTATGTGATGGGTATCAGATTGTACGATGATGCCTATCAGTATGTGTTATTGTACTGATACTACTCTTGCTATGCTACTGGACATAGTATGGTTACTAGGTCAATAGAGTTTCCTAGGCAAAGGCGAAGATGATCTTCCGACAGCTTATACTTTTCCTTTCCTATGGTTGGAGCTGTTTCTTTCACTTGTATTGTATCTTGTTTTTGTATAACTCTTGTACCTATTTAGACTAGTATCCTTGAGAGTTTTTGTATAACTATATATGCTAGTTTTAAAAATAACTTTCTGTTAGAATTTTGGCTTAAATACTTAAGTTTGACTTTAATTCTATAATATTTTTCTTAAAATAGTTAAGGGTCCTCCCACTTAGGGTATAGAGTGGGTACCTGCACGGTCCGGTGGGTTGGATCATAAAAATTTGATATCAGAGCCCAAATTACTTGTCTTCCAGTACAAAAGCAAGTATGAAATAGACTCAGGCGGATTGGTGTATCGATATCCACATCTAATCTTCGGGAAGCTATGAAGCATTTTAGGAAGTAGTTATGTTCCTTCTGTCTTATTCGTGCGGTATGTCGCTTCTAGTATGGATTGAGTCTAATTGGTATCTCTAAATTTCAATTGGTATCTCAATGGAGTAAACTGGATGCCGTTGTCACGGTTGAAGGAACACAAGTAAGAAAATTGGAACCAAGAAGGTTCCAATTAGAATCTAGCCTTAGAGATGGTAAGAATGCATAGATGATCAACTAATGATCATCCATGAGTCGAACTTAATTGATAGATTTTTAAACTTGCTTGAGTTATGTAGATGAATAGTTGATTATATGCATAGTGACTCCTGACTTAATGTGTGAAACACCTTTGCCTGCATGCTGAAATTATGGGTAATATGTTTGATAGCAATTTTGTGAGCTTGAAGTCAGAAAAGAGTCATAATTGAATTATGTGCATTGAGCTTGTGTAAGACCTAAGACAATTAAAGAACGAGTACTGATGTGTTAAATGATATACTCATGTAAGGGAATGCGGCCTATAAAACGGTGATGGACTTACCATTGGTAATAATATGTAAGGGAAATTAACAAATGGATACTGTGGAGAAAATTTGGTTTCAGGACAGTTGAAATTTGGTTGAAAACCAAGTGAGAAAAAGAGCTAGTATTGTACAATAGTGAAAGGGTGGTTATAAAGATTTCCTTAACATATTTTAGAATTGGGCTAAAATAATGTGTTGTCAAATTGTGTGTATCTATCATAATGGGTTGAACTATTAGCTTAAGTTAATAAGAACTCGATGTTACCAGCTATTCTAATTTGTGCCTTTTAATCTTAATTCCTTTGGTCTAATAGGGATTAGTAATCTCCTATGCGTAGTGCTAGGTTTGACTCTAGGACAGACTATGTTAAAATTCTCGTGAAAAAGGAGTCAGATAGGCTAAGTTTAACTCTGAAAGTCTAAGGGGGATATGGGACAGAAAATACCTAAGATGGAAATTCCTGAGGATTCTGTCTCAGCGAATCCTGCCAGGGTAGAAATATCCTGCAAGAGCGGGATTTCGCGAGACAGAAACCTCAAAAAGAGGTCCCTTGTTTTGTCAATGATCTCTTAAGCACAAATAACTAACTCTAGGATTAATATTGTGCTAAGCAAATGTCGTATAGCCCATAAAAAAGATGGTATTTTATATGTACGGCGATGTGAAGAAATAAAAAGCATCTAGTGCTTACAAAAATAAAGGAAAATAGTAAAGAAAGTAGTAAATTGTTTGTTTCTTGCCAAAATAGTGCAAACCAATCCAATAACAAATCCTAAAAAGGGAGAGGGGGAGTGTCAACATATGAATCTAGGTCCTCCGGGAGTACTCTCCTGCCCAAGACTCGTTCAGGAAGAGGAACTCGCAAAAATCATCGGGTTCTAACCTGGGTAGTTCCCTTTAGGGAGAGACGTAAGAGAAGATGGTCTTGATAGTCTTCCACATCCTCATCATGAGGTGGTCTCTCTCTATGTTCTTCCTCCTCTCCCATCGCAGCTGATAATAAAACATCTCTACCTCCATAGCAGTAGCTGGTGGAACTAGAGAAAGGGGTCTGGGCAAAGTGGCCTCCTAGTGTCCTCCAAACTGTGGCTAAGTCCTCCTCCAAGAGAGGATCAACTGGTGTCTATAATTGAGATGGAGGAGCAGCATTCTCGTCCTCACCCTCTCCTGTTGCTGCCTGGTTGCTCCCGGCCCCGTTGATCTTCTATTTCTTCTGTCCCTAGAAAGAGGTCTACCTAAATAGTAAGGGGTAAAAGGGAGGGTCTATAGGGAGTACTTAGTTAGAGTCTAAGAGTGGCACCCCAGCTATCTTACATATGGCAGAGATCTATCCCTGGTAGGAAGAATGCCTTCTTGTTACCTCGATAGAATATCTTCCACTCTGACACACTATGGACCCCCACATTCAGGCCTATCCCCTAAATGGCGCAAGTCACCACTAAAGCTCATGGGAAGATCACATTTGTGCGGTTGCTAGAAGGACAAATCCTCTTGGATACCAGGTTTAGATAGAGATGCCCTCTGTGCTAGGACAATAGACTTTGTTCCTGCGTTTTGGACCACTAGAGTGTCCCCGTAGCCACTCTAGGTCCACTTCTTAGCTTGGCCTTATAGTTAGAATTGGAGGCCTTAGGTACCTCTAATACAACATTCATGTAAGAGGGACTCAGGGGATGTCTACTCCTCGAATGCGAATCGTAGGGTTAGGGTTGTCCCTGCATACCATAGGGAGTATATCATAGAACTCCCTTACCCAACTAGTGCATTTAGAGAGAGGAGACACAGTCAAAGGTCCCCACCTGAACTCCTCTAGCATGGCATGAAAAGTAGTAGCTTGTCCGCTGCCCCTAGCATATAGAAGCCCCTCTTGGGTAAGAACTTATTATTTCTGAAGTCGTGGTGCCTCTCCCGGGTAGCATCATTGGGGAATCAGATAAAAGGGAGGTTAGCATCATCGTTGTGAGCCATGCTGCGGTATTTGTAAGTTTCACAAAAATTTCTATTATAACTCAATAGTATAAGTGTAAAAGTCAGGGATCGGGGGAGGGGGAAGGTCCTCAAATGAGAGGCCACTGCCTAGAGAAATCCCGCCAGAGCGGCAGGATTCGCAGCCCCGCTAGAGAGAGCTTCATCAGGGAAGAACACTAGACACAATTCATAGCGCCTTCCCTCTCCCAAATAACTTATTTCTTCAAAATATTTGCATATCATTATTCCTAAGTATCCTAACATCCTTATTTACGAAAGAAATTAGTCTAAAAACTCCAACTAGTGGGCATAATCAAGGTTTGAACTAAGAAAAACCTTTTAACTTCCACCCCTATATTCTAGTACGATTTGGGTAAAATCCATTTCTAACCTTACGCCCAAGACGTTAGAAGGATATTGTAGATGTAAGGGGAGGATCCATGCTACGTTAATATATCTATGCAAGCAATGTATTTCAAAAAGAGTTGAAAACTACCCTACGGGCCTTTGATTCTATGGATTCTTAGCATGTTAAGTATTATAATATACATGTTGTATTAAATTAAAGTTAGGGACAAGTTTCTTACCATAAAACAGATAATTAGAACGAGGGGTTTGAGAGTTTTTTGGGAAGTTTGAGTGAGAGTAAGGAGAATATGGAGGACCTTTTCTCTCCTGACCTATACTGTCTGTGAGGATCCCGCTAAAGCAGCCGCATCCCGCCCCTGTAGTGCCGCTCTAGCGGGAAGGTCCCACCAGATCAGGATGGTGCGGATAGTGGTATCGAAAGGTCGGGACAAATTTCCATTATAATTCTAGTCAAGTGTAAATTCAGGGTAATCTCAGGCCACAATCCAGAGCACACGAATTGTTCCCTAAAATATGGACAATAGTCATTCTTTCAAGCATGCCCTAACCAGTTTGTGTCTCCTCTTATGTGTTATTCGGAGATGAATAAAGGGTAAATTGATATCTATTGTAATGACCAGAACCATCTTAGTTTAGAGTAGAAGAAATCACAAGGAAAATAAACTCAACTAGGTGCTCAGGGTTGCCGCCAAAGCTGGAAGACATGGGACAAAACTTAAGTCGCAATTTTCTTATTTTCCCCACTTCTTCTAAGTATAAGTTAGAGGCAAGGGTCACTTCAAAAATCCTCCAAAAGGCTTCTCATGACTTGGGAAGAAGAGGGGAAGGAATCTCAGCATGGGAAGGCTTTCAACCAGTGGAATTCAATCTGGTCTTGTCCAAAGAATATTTTGAACCAAGAATTCAGCGACATTATTTCTCTATGGTTTCTTGCACCTAGGTAGGCTAAGCTTCTCTTTTTTGAGTAGTAAATCTATACCTATTGTATAGTATGGAAGGAAATTTAATGAGAAATCTTATAACGAAGCTGTGGTCATGGGTCACGGGCAAAAAATTCGGTTGTGTTAGGGTATAATTTGCATATGACCTGGGTAGAAATGAGTTTTAATGATTAGGTAAGTGTATTTGTTGTGATATTTTTGCACACAAATGGTTACTTTATAACATACATAGTATGGTGTACTGAGATATAAAGAAAGTAGGTATTGATGATAAACCTTAAGGGTTTGGTAGTGTAGACGATGGTTTGTTTCCCGAAATTATCTTATGTACGTATTCGAGTTACTTATGATATTCCTAGATGTGTACAAATAAGGGAAACATGATAGTCTTTATACGAATGATCACTTGCTGGCTTATTTTGTGATGAGCCTATTCTGTTGATATAATGTGATCTATTATTAATAGTGTTGGTTGGTTTGCATAATTGGATTGGGTGTTACATTCCGACACATATATGTATCGGGTGTCACATTCCAATATATTTTTAGATCGGGTGTCATGTTTCAATACATTTTTGGATTGGATATCACGTTTTGACATAAATATGACTGGATTAATCCCTTGAGAGGGTCAAGTATGTGTGTGTGGAGGGTCCCATGAGAGGACCTGATTATAATTGTATTTTCATGTAATAATGATGTCAAGGGTAAATGAACCATTGATGAAGGACCTATGAAGGAACCATTGAGTTGAAATGTGTTAGTTATAAAGAGATGCGAGTATGCATAAACTTATGGTGGTAAGAGGGTGGGCCATATTAGGCTTGGTGTTACATATGTGTTATAGGAAGTATTCTATATTCATAGGCTTAGAGGTGGAAGTTGATTGTTCACAGATAGTTTATCATTGGGGTGTTCATGGGTAACTGTAGTAGTAGTAGTGGATACCTATGACTACGTTAGAGCGGAAGTGTGGTTGTGGAATGGTTAGACCCTATGTTGTGAGACAATTGGACCAGGACTAGTGGTGGTTGGGTAAAATCATTGAGCGGTTAAGGTTTTTAGGTGGGGACTGTTGGGGGTGATTGAACAGTTGTAAGGTGGGCCCTCGTAAATTGTAGCTAGAATGAATAGTGAATCTTGGGAGCGTTGAGTGGTAAATACCTTAAGGGTGAAAGTAAGGAGTGAGCCTATGGATTGGGGTGGGCAAGTTAATAAAGTTTAACTATTTGATCTCTCTTATTTTTCTGTTCATATACAATCCGATAGGTATCAGATTGTACGGTGATGCCTACCAGTACGTGTTGTTGTTCTGATACTACTCTTGCTATGTCACTTGGCATAGTTTGGTTGCAGAGTCAGTGGAGTTTTTTAGGCAAAGGCAAAGATGATCTTCCGACAGCTCCTACTTTTCTTTTCCTGTGGTTGGAGCTGTGTTTTTCACTTGTATTGTATCTTGTTTCTGTAGAGCTCTTGTACCCATTTAGACTTGTATCCTTGGAGGTTTTTATATAATTGTATAAGCTAGTTTTAAAAATAACTTTCTGTTGGAATTTTGTCTTAAATACTTAAGTTTGACTTTAATTTCAATATTTTTCTTAGAATGGTTAAGGGTCTTCCACTTAGGGTGTAGAGTGGTGCCTACACTGCCCGATGGATTGGATCGTGACAAATGGAAGGAGTAAGATTTTATTTAATGTGCATTGATCCATTTTATAAGTTTTCACATTGATAGTAAATTGTGAATTTGTGATGCAATATAACCGCTACTACTTTGGTAGATGGTTCATGCCATAATCTGATTGGTGGATTCTAGCCAATTGCTAACTTTATTTTCCTCTTTGAATTGTTTATTCTTATTTTTATAATAATATATGAAATAGTATTCTATAACTGCCATAAGAGTTTAATTAGTACGATGGTTTAATATAATATGTTTCCATTAGCATATAAAATAGTATTGTAAGTAGTGAAGTTCTCCACTTGCCATCACCTAGTCTCCAACCCCATTAAAGAGAACAAATAAATAAATTAAACAGCAGAGCTAGAAGTGGGAGAAAGAAAAGCTGGAGTTCAAGAAGGTGAATGATACACAAGTGAAATAAAGGAAGAAAAGTTGTTTGGATTTTCTAAAATCCAATTAATTATAAGGTAAATTAGTTTTAGGTACTGTTTCACTCTATTTTGGAGTGACTATAATGTGTATGTTATTTGCGTTATTATTTTTTGGGTGGATTTTCAGTTTTTGAGTTACTGATTTTTGGATTTTCATCTTGGTTATTTTATGTCATTTTCGTGTGTTTTTTGTGTGGATTTATGGTTCTTCAGTTTATTCTGATTCAATAATGTATTCTTGAAATCTAATATTGCTTTTCATATTGAATTTGCATATGGAAAATACTTTTGATTGTCTTTTGGTTTTGACTTTTATGTTATAAGCATAGAAGGTGGAAAACTTATTTGAAAATTGTTATATATAACATAAATCCTTTGATTTTTGTCATTTGAGGCGTTTGTGTTTGTTATTCGGTTTATGTGTTATCAATTCCTACAATTACGTAAAAGAGAAATTAAAATTGTGTCTTACTACTCTCAATATCATCTCGTATTGTCTGGCAAGATACGTCTAGTTCTCCCTTTGTTTACCTATCCATTAGGAAAATGGAACTTCCTTGACCTTCCAAAAGGTACAAAATGGTATGTTATGTGCAGTAATCTGTTAGGTACTATTGCTTGTTTCAAGCACAATGCTTTGATTTCTTTTTTAAATTTTATACGGAGGCGGAGCCAAAAATTTAAAATTTATGGGTTTTGGATTCTAATCTTTTATGTTACTGGATTCTAAATTGATGATATGTATATATTTTATAGATTTTAAAGACAAATACATAATTTAAACTAAAGCTATTGTATTCGGACTAAACCTGTGGTTGATATTCTAGCTCCACCCCTGGACTTTTGATTTAGCATGCCCAAATATTGAAGTGGTCTTATTGCCCCCTTTTTTTGGTCACACTTGGTTGCTAGTTTTCTCTAGATGCATGAAAAGGAAGAGATGCTCAATTCATCTTACAAGTTCAATTCTTGAGGCTATATCTTGAATTCACTTTTAAAAAAAATAAAATTGGGCGTAGACCAACAAGGTAAAAGTACAGGTAGACAACCAACTAAGTTGCTAAGATTCTCCTTTATCTTGAATTCATATGATTTGCTATATTTTGTTTTTCTTTTAAGGGAAAGGGGTATCTCCTTATCAATCTGTGATCCATGTTGTCTATTTATTTTAGCTTTAGGTTATCGCTTCTGTTCCTATTTCAGGCAAATTGCAAATGATTTGAGGCTCTGAAGGTCTAAGAGAATGTTGGACTTAAATAAAATAGAACCTGAAGAAGGTGAAAATTATGATGTTGATGACAAATCTAATCTTAGATATGGTGATTGGGTCACTTTCAAGAGCCATTCATCTAAAAAGGTTAGAATCTCTCGACCTAAATCTCCGAGAGGTGAAAATTCTGATAGACAACCTCAGGATGCAGATTATCCATCACTAAGCTATGAGCTCGAGAGCGAGATCCTAGCCAGGTTTCCTAGGTGGGAGTATTGGAAACTTTGCCTCATCAACAAGAGATGTTCAATGCTTCTAAAGAGTGGTGAGATATTTGAGATTCGTAAAGAGAATGGATTTAAAGAACCTTCAGTATATATGTTAGCAAGTGGGGAGACTAAGTGGTGGACGTTTGATCGTGAGTTCAAGTCCCGGAGGAAAATCCCTGATTTACCGTCAGATGTGTGCTTTAAGTTTGGCGATAAGGAATCGCTTTGTGCAGGCACACATTTACTTGTTTCGGGCAGGGAAATCGATGGCCTTGTTATTTGGAGGTTCGAATTAGCAACGAATTGTTGGTACAAAGGTCCCTCTATGGTTAATCCAAGGTGTTTATTTGCATCAGCTACTTGTGGCACCTCTGCTTTTGTTGCTGGTGGTGTTGGTATTATGGCAAATAGTGAGGTCTACGACACGGTTGAGAAATACAACCCCGATAGCAGATCGTGGGACCCACTACCGAGGATGAAGAGGAAGAGGAAGCTTTGTTCCGGATGTTACATGGACAAAAAATTCTACGTGATCGGGGGGAGGAACGAGAGAGGAGAGCTAACGTGTGGAGAATTCTTTGACGAGGCTAAGAACAAGTGGGAGCTGATTCCGGACATGTTGAAGGACGATCCGGTCCTAAAATGCCACTCACCACCCCTCATTGCTGTCGTGAACAATGAGCTGTACTCACTCGAGGCATCTTCGAACCAACTGAAGCTTTACCTGAAAAAAACCAACACTTGGAAAATGTTAGGACAAGTGCCAGTGAGAGCTGATTCAAACAGAGGATGGGGCATCGCTTTCAAGTCATTGGGAAATGAACTACTTGTAATAGGAGCAGCTTTGTCGTCAGCATCTTATTCGGGTAATTCCATGGCTATATATACTTGCTGTCCGGATCCTGATGCAATGCAGTTGCAGTGGAAACCTCTTGACAGTGGTCGAAATCGACTTAGTAGTTTTATCTTAAACTGTTCAGTTATGGTAGCTTGAATAATGGTCTTTATCTAGCAAACAACTCTTGTATTATGATCAAAATATATAAGTGGCATGTGGCCACTAGTTTCTCATATTCTCTTGCATATATTCAACTAGTGTTTGCTCTGCTATGTTTGATGTAATTATTGCATTATTATGATTTATATTGAAGGTGTTATTCTAATATTGTAAGATATAAACGATCCACCACAGAATTCAAAATTATATGTGAAATTTGAGTACAATATGTTGGAATTCGAAAAATTTCTAGAGTTTGCATTGTACAGTTCAAATCCAAGAAAAAATCATGATGGGAGCTTGAACTGTCTCCCTTTTGAACTCTAGCACAATATCATGGAATATTTTTTGGAGAGCCACTTGCATCATTATTAATGTTTCCTTTTCACTTGCACAATTTCGAACTTATGGAGGTTGACATCAAATATTGATACTATAGTTCCAGATATACAAAGAAAATCATAATAGGGGAATTTCATGAATTGGGACGAAGGGAGTAGTAGAATAGAAAATATGTTGAATAAGAAACTTTATTATGTGTCTTACACAAAAAGTGGACCTAATGTTTGTTAACCCAAAAGTATAAGATTTGAGTACACTTTTTTATGAGACAAATAGAAACCTCACACGACTAATCTCAGTTGAATTAAAAAAATTATTAAATAACCTAATGATTCTCGATAAATCTCAAAGCATAATTTGGTCAACACATATTGCTAGGAGTGTAACTCCAAAAAATTTAGTCATAGCAGTTCTTCATGATGATGGAAATTTGATTTTGAGTGATATGTCAAATTCATCAACACCCTTACTACTTTGGCAAAGTTTTGACTACCCAACACATGCATTTTTACCTGGTGCTAAGCTTGGATACGACAAACGCATACAGAGAAAACAGGTTCTGATATCATGGAAGAATTTGAACGATCCGTCACCTGGATTGTTTTCCATGGAAGTAGACCCAAGTTGTTATAAAATGGAATAGGACTACAGAATATTGGGCAAGTGGTTCATGGGATGGCCAAAGATTCAGCTCAGTGCCTGAGATGAGGTTAAACTACATATATAATTTCAGCTATATCGACAATGAGAATGAGCCATATTTTACATACTCCCTTTACAATAGTACAATCACATCAAGATTGATCTACAATGTTTGAACAATTGCTCTTGCACTGCTTATACCTATGATGGTTCTGGTGCATGCTCACTTTGGACAGGGGATCTGTTCAATCTGCAACAACTCAACATGCGTGAAACAGAAAGGACTATCTTTGTCAAAAGTTGTCCTTTCATCCATAACAGCTTTTGTGGTTCTATTCATAGGCAACTTTAGCTACATTTACTATAGAAGAAGAAGAATGACAATAGGAGCAGGCATTTACTGAATGAATCTCATGTTTCTTTCGTACCTTTTTAACATACTATGAAAGGGCTTTCTCAATCCAATTGAGGTAATGAGGTCATTCTGTTTATGTTATCCCTTTTCCCTAACTATTTCAGATAGAAGCAAAGGTGCTCAAGGGACACAAAGATCTCACTTGGATAAGACTGGAAGAAGACAAATCCTTGATGTTCAATACTTTCGTTTGGAGACCATTTTGGTAGCTACAGATAACTTCTCGAATGCAAATGAGCTATTATTTTGGACACTATATATATATATATATATATATATATATATATAAGATATTATTTTGGACACTATATATATATATATATATATATATATATATACATACATACACACACCATTGAGTTACATTTTGCTTCTAAGGCAATAGTTATTGTGTTCCCCGTAAGTTTGACTTAGTCAAAATGGTAGAAATTGTTGTCCATTAGGTGCAACTTATTATTTGAAGGTCTTTGGGCTAAGTCTTGCCTCTAAGGCAAGATTTATAAATCATCTCATATATCAAGACATAATGTGGTAGTATCAAGTTTTGTCCATAGGGAGTAACTTATTATTTTGATGTTTTTGGGCTAAGTCTTGCCTCTAAGGCAAGATTTATAAATCATCTCATATATCAAGACATAATGTGGTAGTATCAAGTTTTGTCCATAGGGAGTAACTTATTATTTTGATGTTTTTGGTCTAAGTCTTGCCTCTAAGGCATCTCTTAAGTTAGACATAGTGAAATAAACCCTTGAGCTATGTTCTGTCTTTAACGTAAAAGTTATTGTGTTCCTCATAAGTTAGACTTTAGTAAAAATGGTGTAAAATGCTGCCCATGAGGCACAACTTGTTCTTTGAAGTACTTGGGCTAAGTCTTGCCCCTAAGGCAAGAATTATAGAGTATTTAATAAATCAATATATAATGTGATAGTGCCAAGTCTTGTCCATGAGGCTTAACTTGTTGTTTGGAAGTCCTTGGGCTAACAAGTCGTACCTCTAGGGCAATAGTTATAGAGTATTTCATAAATCAAAATACAATGTACTATTGTCAAGTTTTGCCCATGAGGCATAACTTGTTGTTTGGAAGTCCTTGGGCTAAGTGGCAAGAGTATAGAGCTATGATAAATCAACACACAATGTAACAATATCAAGTCTTGCCCATGGGTGTAACTTGAAAAGTTTTTGGTCTAAATTTTGCGACAAGAGTTATAAAACATCTCATAAATCAAAACACAAAAACAATGTCAAACTCTTGCCCATGTGATATAACTTGTGTATATATATGTGCGATAAGTGTCAAAAACTGTAACACCCCTCAAAATTTTCCCCCTAGGATTCGGACCCTTCTTGTATTCGTGCAGGGTCGAACCCAATTATTTAGAAGTGTGTGCTTAAATTAAGATGAGTCCCCGAGTAATTTAGGAGTGTTGGAGATGATGTGGGGTCACGGAGGACCCCTAGGACCAAGCTAAGTCCAAAAAGATTCGTCGTGACTAAACTTGAGGAGGAGTTCGCATGAGGGGGTTCACTTCTAACGACCCTATCTTTTGATATATGACGATCTGGGTGGCCCACGACCTATTAAATCAAAGGTCGTCGAGTCTTCTTTCCAACACCACCAAGAATGTGAATTTTGGAGTTCGGAGTCGAAAGATACGATAATCCTAAGACGAACTAGCACGATAGGAATTTTATTTTTGGCCTGGGTTGCAACTGCTGGGAAAATGGCCTTGGCTCTGTAAGGGCGCGACGCGCCACTATCGCGCCAGAAATATACCTCAGTAATTTGGTCCTTGGCGCGACGCGCCACTAAAAGTTGTGCAGGGTTTTTCAGGCCAAATTTTCAGAATCCAGAAAATATGGCCTTGGCGCTGTAAGGGCGCGACGCGCCACTATCGCGCCAGAAACATGCCTCAGTAGTTGGTCTCTGGCGTAGTGCGCCACTACAAGGTGTGCAAGTTTTAGGCGTAATCGGCCTGGCGCTGCAATGGTGCGACGCGCCACTATCGCGCCAGGTGCATTTTCGCCTATTTTTCAGAACTTTTAAGGAGGGGCAATTTGGGAATTGTTCCAAATTATATATGTATCAGCCTTAGCACATTTTGGGATCATTTTCAATCCCTCACTCTCTATGAAAGCCCTAGAAACCTATCTCTCTCTCTCTCTCTTCTTTTTCTTCTTCTCCATTTCCAACAAGAAGAGTTCCAAGAGCTTCAAGGTTTGAGTTCTCCATTGAAGACCCAACCACAAGGTTCTCTTCAAGTCTTCACTAAGGTATGTAAGGCTATCCAAAACATGGGTTGAGTCCACCCATGTGCCCTATTCTTGCTTTGAGGTTAGATGTTCATGAAAATGGAGTTTCTTGGTATGGTCTAAGTTTAAATGAGTTTTGTCCCCTATTTATTTGATTCTATATATATTGATGTTGTTGAGTTAAGAAGTTCCCAAAATGAGCCTTTATGTGAGTATGAGTTGATAAAAATGAGTTGTTAAATATGTTCTATTGATCTTCTTGACTATGTAGATTATGATAAAGGATGCTATTTTCTTTAAAATGTTGCTTATTATAAAATGTAAATTTAAAGTCTTGAAATTGTGATGAGTCTCAAAGATTTCTCATATGGATGGAGGAAATGATTGATTATATCTAGATGTTGCTATATATGTGCATTTAAATTTCTTTTGAAGATATGATTGAGATTGATCGGATAGTATGATTAGAAGAGATTTAATTATGATAGAGTTGATGAGTTGACAAGGTTGTAATGAGACTTGTCGATGTGATTTGATTGAGTTGATTGGATGGAGTTTTGAGCATTGAGTCTTGGGAGGAGTATCGAGCATCGAATTGGGAAAGAGTATAGTCCATACTCGAACCTAATAACTGCGTCGCCAAACGTAGAGGGGATGGAACCGTTAAAGTGTCATGCCCCGGGAGGGTACCCTAGGCGTGGTCGGCACTCGAAGGCCATTTCTGACCTCCGAGCGAACCACCTGGTCCATTCACACATTCAATCAATCTCTTTCTCTTAGTGGATAACTCAATTAAAGAAATACTATTCATATATAAAGGGCCGAAGGCCAAACATTTACAATCCAACAAGACAATAAAATAAAACTCCTCAAAATAACAGTTCGACCTCCCCACACTCCAGTCTATGAAGCCTCTATTCAAGTCTAAAAGGTGCCAATGATAAGTCCATGGCTACCAACAATCAAAATAGAAGAAATGACAACAAAACTGTACAAGAAGGCTCAATATCCTCCGGGAACTAGGAGGACTCACCAACTGGCTGGAAGTGTATGTGGATCTTCAACGTAGCGCCGGTTGATGATCTCTAGTACCTGTCTCTGCATCATGAAACGATGCAGGCCAAATGACGTCAGTACATGGAATGTACGAGTATGTAAAATGGCCGAATACAACGAACATCAAGGAAGAATTTATCAACTCGGGATCTCAACTCAAGAGGGATAACAACTCAATCAAATGTCCTAAGTCTAAACAAGAATATGGTTTAGACGGGACCAATCACATACCATTCAACTCAATCTGACTCAGAGTACTATCAAAACCTATTCGGGAGTTTCTCTTATCCGACAACCATCACTTATGAGCCAGTGAAGGTACAACAAAACGACGTTGTTGCCGCGCCCGTTCATACTTTGCCAGGGTATGAACGAATCAAACACTCATGGATCCAATCCAACCAAGTCCTATAATGTCAGGACAAATCTCTCGGGGAAGCATCCGACTTTAATGGTTCAATTCCCCCTACGTTTGGCAACATAGGTATTGGGTTCGAGTATGGATTATACTCTTGCCCAATTCCGTGCTCGATACTCCTCCTAAGACTCAATGCTCATAAAACTCCATCCAATCAACTCAATCAACTCATATCGACAAGTCTCGTTACAACCTTGTCATCTCATCAACTCTATCACAATCACATCTTTCTCAATCGTACTATCCGATCAATCTCAAGCATATCATTCAAAGAAATTTAAATGCACATATGTAGCATCATCTATATATAATCAATCATTTCTTTCATCCATTTGAGAAATCTTTTGAGGCTTATCACAATTTCAAGACTTTAAATTGACATTTCATATTGAGCAACATTTTCAAGAAAATGACATCCTTTATCATAATCTACATAGTTAAGAAGATAAATAAAACATATTTCACAACTCATTTCTTCATCAACTCATACTCACATAAGGGCTCATTTTTGGAACCTCTTATCTCAACAACATTGACACATATAGAATCAAATAAATAGGGAACAAAACTCATTCAACCATAAACCATACCAAAGAACTCTATTTCTCCTTTTTTTTGAACATCTAACCTCATACAAGAGTAGGGCACATGGGTGGACTTAACCCATGTTTGGATAGCCTTACATACCTTAGAATAGATGCTTGAAGAAACTTTGTTGTTGGGTTTTCAATGGAAGCTTGAGGTCTTGAAGATCTTGGAACAATTCCTTGTTGGAAATGGAGAAGAAGAAGAAGAAGAAGAAGAAGAGAGAGAGAGATAGGTTTCTAGGGCTTTTAGAGAGAGAGTGGGGGCTGAAGAAATGATCCCAAAATAGTCTAGGGTGATACATATATAATTTGGGGCAATTCCCAAATTGTCCCTTCTCAAAAGTTCTGAAAAATAGGCAAAAATGCACCTGGCGCGATAGTGGCGCGTCGCGCCATTGCAGCGCCAGGCCAATTACGCCTAAAACTTGCACACCTCGCAGTGCCGCGCCGTGCCAGAGACCAAACTACTGAGGCATGTTTCTGGCGCGATAGTGGCGCGTCGCGCTTTTACAGCGCCAAGGCCATTGTTCTGAGTTCTGGGAATTTGGCCTGAAAAACTCTGCACAACTTTTAGTGGCGCGTCGCGCCAGGGACCAAACTACTCTGGCACGATAGTGGCACATCGCTCCCTTATAGCACCAAGGCCATTTCCCCCAGCAGTTGCAACCCAGGCCAGAAATGAAATTCCTGCCGTGCTAGTTCATCTTAGGATCGTCATATCTTTTGACTCCAAACTCCAAAATTTACGTTCTTGGTGGCGTTGGAAAGAAGACTCGATGACCTTTAATTTCATAGGTCGTGGGCCACCCATATTGACGTCCTTCAAAAGATAGGGTCGTTAAAAGTCGACCCTTATATGAACTCATCCTAAACTTAGCCACGACGGATCTTTTCGACTTAGCTCGGTCCTAGGGATCCTTGGTGACCCCACATCATCTCTAACACTGCTCAGTCCCTCAGAGACTCATCTTAACTCACGAATATACTTCAATATACTCGGGTTCGACCCCTCCCGAACACAAGAAGGGTCCGAATCTTTGGAAAATTTTTGAGGGGTGTTACATTATCTCCCCTTTGGGATCATTCGTCCTCGAATGATGAGAAATCAAGAATAGACTCGGGGTGCAAATCACAATCAAAACTCATTCATTCAATCAGTCAAATTCTCAATCAATTATCAATCAAGACTCAAGATGCACAAATGAATTCAAATCAAGGAAATGGACATTACCTTCAACATTCTCATCGGTAGGCACGAATAGATGAGGATATTTAGATTTCATGGCTTCCTCCGCTTCCCATGTGGCTTCCTCAACAAATTGGTTCCTCCACAGGACTTTGACTGAGGCGACTTCTTTGTTCCTCAGTTTGCGAATTTGGCGATCAAGAATTTGGACCAGAACCTCTTCATAAGACAAGCTATCCTTAATTCTAATGCTATCAATAGGGACTACCAATGAGGGATCGCCTAAGCACTTTTTCAACATCGAAACGTGGAATACCGGATGAATAGAGGCTAGCTCTGAAGGCAACCCCAACTCATAAGCAACACTCCCAATCCTCCTCAAGATCTGGTAAGGACCAATATATCGAGGACTAAGCTTCCCCTTCTTTCCAAAGCTCATGACACCCTTCATGGGTGACACTTTCAAATACACCCAATTATCCACCTCAAACTCTAAGTCTCTCCTCCTCACATCGGTGTAAGATTTTTGGCTGCTTTGGGCTGTCTTTAGCCTATCTTGAATAAATCTCACCTTCTCCATGGCTTGGTGAACAAGGTCAGGCCCAATCAGCTCGGCTTCACCAACTTCAAAACACCCAATAGGAGATCTATACCTCCTCCCATACAAAGCTTCATAAGGAGCCATTTGAATACTTGCATGATAGCTATTGTTGTATGCAAACTCTATGAGGGATAAGTGATCATCCCAATTTCCCTTGAAGTCAAGCACACATGCCCTTAACATATCTTCCAATGTTTGGATGGTGTGCTCTGCTCTGCCATCTGTCTGGGGATGGAAGGCTGTACTCAAGTTCACCCTCGAACCTAATCCCTTCTGAAAGGATTTCCAAAATTGGGAAGTGAATTGAGCTCCTCTGTCTGAGATGATAGACAAAGGGACCCTATGCAATCTGACGACCTCCTGTATATACAACTTTGTATAATCTTCTGCGGTATCATTAGTCTTAACCACCAAGAAGTGAGCTGATTTCGTCATTCTATCCACAATCACCCAAATGGAATCATGTTGCTTTTGGGACTTCGGCAAGCCTGTAATAAAGTCTATGTTGATCTTCTCCCACTTCCATTCTGGAATTTCTATGTTTTGGGCTAAACCACATGGCCTTTGATGCTCAACCTTCACCTGTTGGCAATTTGGGCATTTGGAAATGAATTCCGCAATATCTCTCTTCATCCCACTCCACTAATAGATTTCCCTCAAGTTATGGTACATTTTTGTAGAGCCCGAATGAATAGAGTATCTAGAACTATGCGCTTCGGCCATAATCCTTTCTCGAACATCATTGACATCCGAAACACACAATCTATTTTGGTACCGCAATACACCATCTCCTCCTTTGGTGAAAACCATCACCCCTTGTTTGTGAAAAACTTCCTTCAACTAGAGGAGGATGGGATCCTGATCTTGTTTTTCCTTTACCTCTGCTACAAGTGAGGACGTAGCCCCATGTCGAACGTTTACTCTACCTTCATTGTTCTCTTCGAGTTGAACTCCCAATCGGGCTAATCGATGTACCTCCTTCGCCAATTCTCTCTCTCCCTTTTCCACATGGGCAGTGCTACCCATGGGCAACTTGCTAAGAGCATCAGCAAAAACATTAGCTTTACCTGGATGGTAGAGGATACTCATGTCATAGTCCTTGAGTAGCTTAAGCCATCTTCTTTACCTCAGGTTGAGTTCCTTCTGGCTGAAGACGTATTGCAAGCTTTTGTGATCGATGAACACATCAATATGCACTCCATACAAGTAGTGGCGCCAGATTTTAAGCACAAACACCACAGCTGCCAACTCAAGGTCATGAGTTGGGTAATTTCGCTCATGAACCTTAAGCTGTCTCGAAGCATAGGCTATCACCTTCCCCCTTTACATCAACACACAACCCAAACCAATTCTGGATGCTTCACAATAGATCACAAAACCCTCTGTACCATCGGGCAAGGTTAGAACAGGAGCAGTAGTTAGCTTGGTCTTCAATTTCTGAAAACTCTCCTCACAAGCATCGCACCATTGGAACTTAACCTTTTTTTGAGTCAGCTTAGTCAATGGTGATGATATGGATGAGAATCTCTCTACAAACCTTCGATAATAGCCGGCCAAAACCAAGAAGCTCTTTATCTCTGTCGGGGATGTGGGTCTGGGCCAATTCTTTACTGCCTCAATCTTTTCAGCATCAACCTGAATACCATCTCCAGATACAATGTGGCCTAAGAAGGACACTAATGCAAACCAAAATTCACATTTAGAGAACTTTGCATACAATACCTGGTCCCTCAAAGTTTGCAAGACGACTCTAAGATGATGGGCATGCTCCTCCTCATTCTTGGACTAAACCAGAATATCATCTATGAATACAATCACAAACATATCAAGATATGGATTGAATACTCGGTTCATGAGATCCATAAAAGCGGCGGGGGCATTAGTCAACCCAAAGGACATGACCAAAAATTCGAAGTGGCCATAACGAGTCCGAAAAGTAGTCTTCGGAATATCACATTCTCTCACCTTCAACTGGTGGTAACCGGATCTCAAGTCTATCTTTGAGAAGCACGTGGCACCCTGAAGCTGATCAAATAAATCATCTATTCTGGGGAGAGGGTATTTGTTCTTTACGGTGACCTTATTGAGCTGCCTGTAGTCAATACACATCCTAAGGGACCCATCTTTCTTTCGAACAAATAGGACCGGAGCTCCCCATGGTGAGACACTCGGCCTAATACATCCCTTATCTAACAAGTCCTTCAACTGCTCCTTCAACTCTTTCAACTCGGCTGGGGCCATTCTATAAGGAGGAATTGAGATAGGCTGGGTATCAGGAAGAACATCAATCCCAAAGTCGATCTCCCTATCAGGAGGGACTCCAGGCAGATCTTCAGAAAAGACATCCGGAAACTCATTGACAATCGGAACCAACTCAAGGGATGGAGACTCAATGCTGTCATCTTTCACTCGAACAATATGATAAACACACCCCTTTGAGATTAGGTTCTTGGACCTAAGGTATGAAATAAACTTACCCTTAGGCACAATAGGACTACCCTTCCACTCTATGACAGCCTCATTCGGGAATTTGAATGTGACAATCTGGGTTCTACAATCAATAGAGGCATAACAGACATAAAGCCAGTCAATGCCAAGGATCACGTCAAAATCAACCATGTCCAACTCAACTAGGTCGGCCAAGGTATCCCTGTGATGAATGGACACAGTGCAATCTCTATAGACTCTCTCAGCTAAGACAGAATCACCGATAGGAGTGACCACACTAAAAGGCTCAAGAAGACGTTTAGGAATTTTATTGAATTTACTAGCCACATAAGGAGTCACAAAAGATAGAGTGGCACCCGGATCCATCAATACATAACAATCAAAAGAAGAGACTCGAATCATACCCGTCACAACGTTTGGAGAGTTCTCCTGATCTTGGCGACTACCCATGGCATATAGGCAGTTTGTACCTCCACTCGTACCTGAAGTAGTGCCCCTCTGATTACCCCTAGCTGGTGGTGCGGTGGTAGAGGATTGGGCCCTGTTCCCCTATGTTGGACACTCCTTCAGAAAATGGTCCATTTGGCCGCATTTATAACAACCAACCCTTCCCGCTCTGCTTTCTCCCAAGTGGAGCCTACCATACTTGCTGCATGGTGGCTTCCCCCTCGTACCTTGAGTTACACTGGCCTGGAATTAAGAACCCTGGGGTCTGAGATTCTGGCGACTCTGTCCTTGCCGGTCATACCTGTTCTACGGCAGAGGTGCACTTGCGGAAGATGAGGCATAATTAGGAGGCCTCTTCTGGAAGAAGGACTTGTTGCTCTTGTTTTGCCTCTGTTCATTCTCATGGCCCACCGATTTTGCCTTCTTTCTCAGGGCTCTTCTCTATCTTTTCTTTTCTCCTCCTCTACCTGTTGAGCATACACCATTAATCTGGAAAGATCCATATCCAAGATCAACAATGCTACCTTGCACTCCTTCTTCACATGCCTCCCTAATTCGGAGACGAACTTCCTCATCTTTGACCTCGCATCTGGAATCATTTCTGGAGCATAACTGGACAGTTGGATGAACTTTAGGCCATACTCCTTAACCGACATACCTTCCTATTTCAGGTTTACAAATTCCTCCACTTTCGCTTCCCTCAATTCTCGGGGAAAGAAGTGGTCAAGGAAGGCTCCCTTAAACTCATCCCACCTAGTAGGTTCAGCATCCTCACCCTTACTCTTTTCCCATTGGTTATACCAGTGGTTTGCCACATCTTTGAGTTGATAAGACACCAACTCAACCCCTTCGATTTCCGTAGCATGCATAGCTTTCAGAATCTTCCACATCTCATCGATAAAGTTTTGGGGGTCTTCATCGACCTTAGAACCCGTGAATGCCGGTGGATTCATCCTCAGAAAGTCTCTAATTCTAGTGGCAGCAGATGGCTCCTGGGAACTAGAGCTGAGAGTCGATGAACTCTGATTACCACTTCGGGCAGCCATTAGTTGCGTGAGCATTGCAATTGCCCCTCGAAATTTAGCCTCTGATGTGGGTATAGGTGGAGTAGATGGCACTTGAGGTGCCTCCGCATATCTCGCGGGTCAGCCTCTAGCCCTTGCTGGGCGTGCCTCTGACTGTGGCATCCCTGCATTATCAACATTCATCTGGCTAGCGGTACATTTAAGAGGCATTATCTGTAACGTATAAACGCACGAATTAGAAAGGAAGTTTCTTAGAGTTTAACTCCATCGCACGAATTAAGAGTATGAAAGAAGTGAAACAATTTCCTAATGTCCTATAGCCTCCTGCTTATAAGTGTGGTGCACAACACACCCATAAACAAGACTCTACTAGACATGGCTTCATAGACTCCCTAAGACACTTGAACTCTGTGCTCTGATACCATGTTTGTCACGCCCCGGGAGGGTACCCTAGGCGTGGTAGGCACTCGAAGGCCATTTTTGACCTCCGAGCGAACCACCTGGTCCAGTCACACATTCAATCAATCACTTTCTCTTAGCGAATAACTCAATTAAAGAAATACTATTCATATATAAAGGGCCGAAGGCTAAACATTTACAATCCAACAAGACAATAAAATAAAACTCCTCAAAATAACAGTTCGACCTCCCCACACTCCAGTCTATGAAGCCTCTATTCAAGTCTAAAAGGTGCCAATGGTAAGTCCATGGCTACCAACAATCAAAATAGAAGAAATGACAACAAAACTGTACAAGAAGGCTCAATATCCTCCGGGAACTAGGAGGACTCACCAACTGGCTGGAAGTGTATGTGGACTTCAACGTAGCGCCGGTTGATGATCTTTAGTACCTGTCTCTGCATCATGAAACGATGCAGGCCAAATGGCGTCAGTACATGGAATGTACGAGTATGTAAAATGGCCGAATACAACGAACATCAAGGAAGAATTTATCAACTCGGGAGCTCAACTCAAGAGGGATAACAACTCAATCAAATGTCCTAAGTCTAAACAAGAATATGGTTTAGACGGGACCAATCACATACCATTCAACTCAATCTGACTCAGAGTACTATCAAAACCTATTCGGGAGTTTTTCTTATCCGACAACCATCACTTATGAGCCAGTGAAGGTACAACAAAACGACGTTGTTGCCGCGCCCGTTCATACTTTGCCAGGGTATGAACGAATCAAACACTCATGGATCCAATCCAACCAAGTCCTATAATGTCAGGACAAATCTCTCGGGGAAGCATCCAAATTTAACAGTTCAATCCCCCCTACGTTTGGGAACATAGGTATTGGGTTTGAGTATGGATTATACTCTTGCCCAATTCTGTGCTCGATACTCCTCCTAAGACTCAATGCTCATAAAACTCCATCCAATCAACTCAATCAACTCATATCGACAAGTCTCGTTACAACCTTGTCATCTCATCAACTCTATCACAATCACATCTTTCTCAATCGTACTATCCGATCAATCTCAAGCATATCATTCAAAGAAATTTAAATGCACATATGTAGCATCATCTAGATATAATCAATCATTTCTTTTATCCATTTGAGAAATATTTTGAGGCTTATTACAATTTCAAGACTTTAAATTGACATTTCATATTGAGCAACATTTTCAAGAAAATGACATCCTTTATCATAATCTACATAGTTAAGAAGATAAATAAAACATATTTCACAACTCATTTCTTCATCAACTCATACTCACATAATGGCTCATTTTTGGAACCTCTTAGCTCAACAACATTGACACATATAGAATCAAATAAATAGGGAACAAAACTCATTCAACCATAAACCATACCAAGGAACTCCATTTCTTTTTTTTTGAACATCTAACCTCATACAAGAGTAGGGCACATGGGTGGACTTAACCCATGTTTGGATAGCCTTACATACCTTAGAATAGATGTTTGAAGAAACTTTGTTGTTGGATCTTCAATGGAAGCTTGAGGTCTTGAAGCTCTTGGAACAATTCCTTGTTGGAAATGGAGAAGAAGAAGAAGAAGAAGAAGAAGAGAGAGAGAGAGATAGGTTTCTAGGGCTTTTAGAGAGAGAGTGGGGGCTGAAGAAATGATCCCAAAATAGTCTAGGGTGATACATATATAATTTGGGGCAATTCCCAAATTGCCCCTTATCAAAAGTTCTAAAAAATAGGCAAAAATGCACCTGGCGCGATAGTGGCGCATCGCGCCATTGCAGCGCCAGGCCAATTACGCCTAAAACCTGCACACCTCGCAGTGGCGCGCCGCGCCAGAGACCAAACTAGTGAGGCATGTTTCTGGCGCGATAGTGGCGCGTTGCGCCCTTACAGCGCCAAGGCCATTATTTTGAGTTCTGGGAATTTGGCCTGAAAAACCCTGCACAACTTTTAGTGGCGCATCGCGCCAAGGACCAAACTACTGAGGCATGTTCCTGGCGCGATAGTGGCACATCGTGCCCTTATAGCGCCAAGGCTATTTCCCCCAGCAGTTGCAACCCAGGCCAGAAATGAAATTCCTACCATGCTAGTTCATCTTAGGATCATCATATCTTTTGACTCCGAACTCCAAAATTTACGTTCTTGGTGGCGTTGGAAAGAAGACTCAACGATCTTTGATTTGATGGGTCATGGGCTACCCAGATTGTTGTCTTTCAAAAGATAGGGTCGTTAGAAGTCGACCCCTTATGCGAACTCCTACCCAAACTTAGCCACGATGAATCTTTTGGATTTAATTTGATCCTAGGGGTCCTTCATGACCCTGCCTCACCTCTAACGCTGCTCAAATTCTCAAAGACTCATTTCGACTCATGCATACGCTCCTCAATACTCGAGTTCGACCCTACCCGTATACAAGAAGGGTTTGAATTCTAGGGGAAAATTTTGAGGGGTGTTACATAAAGTCGGATACTTCCCCAAGAGATTTGTCTTGACATTATAGGACCTGGTTGGATTGGATCCATGATTTGTTGATTCGTTCATACCCTGGCAAAGTATGAACGGACGCGGCAACAACGTCGGTTTGTTGTACTTTCACTGGCTCATAAGTGATGGTTGTCGGTTAAGAGAAATTCTCAAATAGGTCTTGATAGTACTCTGAGTCAGATTGAGTTGAATTGTATGTGATGGGTCCCGTCTAAATCATATTCTTAGTTAGACTTAGGATATTTGATTAAGTTGTTATTCCTCTTGAGTTGAGCTTCCGAGTTGATTGATTCTTCCTTGATGTTTGTTATATTCGGCCATTTTACATACTCGTACATTTCATGTACTGATGCCATTTGGCCTGCATCGTTTCATGATGCAGAGACAGGTACTAGAGATCATCAACCGGCGCTCCATTGAAGATCCACATACACTCTCAGCTAGTTGGTGAGTCCTCCTAGTTTTCGGAGGATGTTGAGCCTTCATATACAGTTTTGTTGCCATTTCCTTTATTTTGATTGTTGGTAGCCATGGACTTGTCATTGACACCTTTTATACTTTAATAGAGGCTTCATAGACTGGAGTGTGGGGAGGTTGAACTGTTATTTTGAGGAGTCTTATTATAATTGTTTGTTGGGTTGAAAATGTTTGGCCTTCGGCCCCCATATTGTGAATAGTATTTCATTAATTGAGTTTCCGCTAAGAAAATGTGATTGAATGAATGTGTGACTGGACTAGGTGGTTCCCTCGGAGGTCAGAAATGGCCTTCGGGTGCCGGTTACGTCTAGGGTACCCTCCCGGGGCGTGACAAAAACACACATAAACTATCTTCTTTTCTTGAGTTTCATACCTAAACTATCACTTATTAGTTTGAAAAACATACCTCAGTGGTGTCTGTAATACACTCTCTATTTTTTGAAAAAACCTTGCCACATGGATAAAATATTTCACCTTGACAAAAATTTAATAAACTATTAATATTAGTTAAAAGTTAAAGACTAAAGTATTTCTATCTCCAGAAGAATAAAATATTTTTTTATAAAAGAAATTACCTTTTTTTAAAAAAATTATTTTTGAAAAAAATAAATTTTAAAATATTTTGCTCACACATTCCACACCTTCCCCCCCCCCACACACAATCCTCGTCCTTTTTTTTAAAAAAAAAATTATAAAATATTTTTAAAAAATTCATGCTTCATCCCCTCCTTGCTCCTTCCTAAAAAATGTTATTGTGTTATTTTTTAAGAAAATAAAATTATACTCACTCCATCTAACCCTCCATTCTTAATTTACATTTTTCTTTTTATATTTTTCTCATTTTGTATTAGATATATACATATATTTTAAAAAAAATATTTTTTCCTAGTTGCATACCGAATATAACATTAATAAAACATTATTTTAAGAAAAAGTCTTGCGGCAAGTGAAAAATACTTTTCTAAAATTATATGTATATATATAACGCAAAACGAGAAAAAAATTTGAAAGTGGAGGGTTAGGTGGGGCTGGTTAGATTTTTTTTTAAAAAATAAAAATAAAAAATCTTAATTATTATTTGAAGGGGGGGGGGGGGGGGAGAAGTACGATATTTTTTTTAAAAAAATTATAAAAGAAATTTAATAAATAAAAACAAAACTAAAAAAATGGGGTGGGGTGGGGTGGAGAGTTTGGTGAGAGAAAGTAGTGTAGTGAGGTAAGAAAAATATTTTATATTTTATTTTATAATATTTTTTGGGCGGGAGATAGTAATACTTTAATCTTTAGTTTTAACTAATTCTAATAATTTATTTAATTTTTGTTAAGGTGGAATGTTTTGTCTATGTGGATTATGATATGACATTTTTTTTTAAATGAAGGAGAAGGTGTCGTATACGTACCATGATGAGAATGGATAAAAGAGAAATGTGTTTTTCAAATTAATAAGTGATAGTTTAAGTATGAAACTCACTCTCAATAATTTAAATATGAAAATCAAAATGACACTTGAATCTAGGGATCATTTTATTTAAAAGAAATAGAAAATGTATAAATAGATAGTTTTTTTAGTTTCATAGTTTAAAAAATATGAAAAAAAAAAGAAAAGAAAAAAAAAAGAGAAGGAAAAGAAACAAAATACGTAAGAAAAAGACAAATAATATAAAAAAAAGTCAGAAATGAGGAGGAAAAAAGAAAGACAAAAGAAAAAAAGAAGAAGATATGTTCCATTTAGTTATCAAAATATAAGGAAAATTTTGTTGAAGAAATTTCCATTAAATGAATGAAAATTATTTTTATAATTTTTTTTTTTATGAAAGACAAAATATCAACACAAATTCACAGGAAGAACATTTGTGAACTTAACCCGATAAATTTCCAGTGACAAAAAATTGTTACCTTCATGCTATTCTTCAATACCTGTGATTGGGGGGGGGGGGGGGGAGGGGATAATCATTATGTTCCCCACTTATCTCCTTCCTCTTTTTCCTTTTTGTTTTAAAAAAATATTTTGGCTTTAAATTTGTTCATCTTCACGTCATTTTATTTCTACACAATAAATATAATATTTAGCATAAACTAATATGATTGGATTAATATACGATTAAAATTACTACTAAGGCGTTTCTCAATGTCTATGCAATTATATAATTCATTTACAACCATTGAGAAAAGATTCTAAGAGATTAAAATCTATTTTACCCAATGTATTGTATACTCAAAAGGTTTTAAATCTTTGGCTTATAAGATTAAACTGGGTTAAAATTAGTTTGCCCAATCTGTTTTATACACTATTTATATGAGTAGATTACAATTCAATCCATTTTCAATCCGCCTAAATCGGATACAATGCTACCTTTTGCTACCACTAATTAGAAGTAAGAAAAATCAACTTGTTTTGACTACATTCTTCCACTCCAAAGCAGAAAAGTCTTGTTATTGTTTCAGCCTTTCAGGCATATTGAACAAACTAGTTCTCGAGCACGTGTGTTGCACGTGTATTCTATGCGGATTAGTATAAATTTCGTGAAATAATAGAAAAAAGAATAAAGAGATTGAGCAGATGCGAGAATTTGAAAAGATGATTAAATAAAATAAGTCACATAATATTAAAAATATCCGAAGATTGAAAATACAAGCAATGAACAACAAAGAGAAAAAGAGAAAAAAAATTATCAAGAGCAAAACAAAGGTCTACACAACTTAAACAAAGTTGGTTATATGTACTTAATTTAAAGGGAAGTTAATTGAAGAAACTAATATAAAAAGCATATACCTTCTTAGCTAAATATTGACTATTTTGAAGAAGAAAGCATATAATAATTTGACAATGGACTAAAGGCTTAAGCTATTGATCTGATAGAAGATAAAAGGATATGAAAAGTTCTTTTAACTGATGGAAGCTAAAAAGAAGTAGAATATAACATTAATTAAAAAAAAAGGGACAAATCGATCAAAGCTATGCAATGTATTTGCCTTCTTGTAGTTAATATAGTAAACAAAGCATTTAGCCGTTTTGTTTTCGTGAATTTACTAACATATAGTAATAACAAAAGAAATTAGTAATGTCATAACTAAAGTATAACAGTGCAACTCTTGGAATTCAAATTGTTATTATATAATTAAAATATTAATAGTTAATTAGATATTTAATCATTTTAATCAAGAAGAAGGGCAAAATGGTAATCCAATTTTGCACTTTGGAGCTTCACACTTTTAATAATATAGTAGTGTCTATGAACGTGCTTTGCACGTTACTTCTTATCAATTATCACACAAAAAAGAACTTTGATGACTAATTTAGAGTCTCATCCTGATATCCGGCACCTGACATGGAACTCGACCCCGACATCTGACCTCAACACCCGACACCTAAATTGAGACTCTACTTTTGAACCAAGACTTGACCCATTTGCTAATCCAACACTTGTTCCGAGACTCGATTCGAGACCTGACTTCTAACTTGAGATCCAATCTCGATATTCGACTCTGGACTTGACTCGAAAATCGACCCCGACATCCTACCTCGACACCTGACATCCGACATTGATTCGGGACAGCACTTCCACCACCAATTCTCGACCTAGACCCTATCTAAATCCCGGATCAAGACCTGACTTTTGACCTAAGATTCGACCCTGCATCCGACTTTCAAATTGGGATCTAACCCTACCCGACCCTTACATCCTACATGAGACTGATCCTGACTTTCGACTACTGAACCGACCCAACTTTTGACTCGAGATACAACCCCCACATTAGACCCTGTATCTGACTTGCGAATCTAGATCTAACCTCGAATCTGACTTAGGACCCAATTTCGACTTTCGACATAGGATGAGACTCCAACTTTTGATTCGGGATTCGACTTTCGAATTAGAACCCAACCACGAGATCTGACTTTCAAATCGGGATCTGATCCCGACACTTGACTCCAACGAACGATTAATGACCCACTCCGATATTTGACTTAGGACCCAAACTCAATTCTCGATCTGTAACCCGACTCCGACATCCAAGACGAAACTCTACCCTGACACCTAACTTGAGGGACCCAATCCTGATATCCCGGAATCTTATCTAGATTTCTAATTTGAGATCCGACACGCAAATTGAGATCCAATTCCGGTCCGACCTGAGTTCCAGGAGTTGGGTCTCGAATCATCTTGAATTTAGGAAAAAAAAGTTAATGATGGAAGGTTGTATCTCAATAAATTATTGATTGAACATTGCATTTATTGAAAGACTCTATAATAGATAAAATTATCATTTACTATTTTTCTACAATAGCCCAAAATGTCATTTACTATTTTCTTTAAATAATTGTTATTTAATTACTATGCAAATTTCTAGGACTTTGAAATTAATTAAAGTTATAACTATTAAATATTACTCCTTAAGGATATAAAAGTCGTTCAATATTTAATGGATATTTTGATCGATCAATATTATTAAACTTGTAGAAATTCCTTACTCATAGTTAACTTGAAATAAATTTAATGTTAAGCTCCTAGTATTAATAGGATAATAATATGTATCCTACAATAAACTTAGTCCTAATAAAAATATGTTTTGTTTAGTCCTAGTACAAAATTACATTTTTACCCGCTAGTAATTTTTTAGATGGAGAAAATTTTAACTTAAAAGGACAAATAAGTGAATCAACTTTTTGTTGATATTTTGATCAATCAACATTTATATTCGTGTTTTTATACTAATATAGTTAGATGATTGTGTAGCCATCGAAATGAACATATTTGTAGTACTCTTTTTAGGCTTGAGTCTGAACAATAATCTGTGTCTCGGAGGGGACACCATTTCTTTGAATAAATCTCTTTCATTTGGCGAAACAATAGTCTCTTCAGGTGAGAAATTTGAGCTTGGTTTCTTCAAACCAGGTAATTCTTTCAACTACTATATAGGCATATGGTACAAGAACACTATTTTATGGCAAAATGTTGTATGGGTAGCAAATAGGGATAAACCACTTGATTATGGTACTGCTAACTTAACAATTCTTCAAGGCAACTTGGTGCTTATCGATAAATTTCAAGGCATAGTTTGGTCAACACATGTTGCTAGAACTATAACTCCAAATAATTCAGTCGTCGTAGCAGTTCTTCATGACGATGGAAATTTGATTTTGAGTTATAATTCAAATTCATCAACACCCTTAATACTTTGGCAAAGTTTTGACAACCCAACAGATACATTATTGCCTGGTGCTAAGCTTGGATATGACAAACATCGTAATACACTAAGGGAACAGGTTCTGATATCATGGAAAGCTATGAGCGATCCAACACGAGGATTGTATTCTCTAGAACTAGATCCAAGGCATGCCCGATTTGTTATAAAATGGAATAGGACTAAAGAATTCATGGAATGGCCATACGTTCAGCCCATTACCTGAAATGGGGTTGGACTACATGTACAATTACAACTATACCGACAATGAAAATGGATCATATTTTACATATTCCCTTTCTAATTATACTAGTTCAAGGCCACCAAAGTTGAAAATAGATTTCTCAGGAAAAATTAACCAACTCGTATGGTTGGATAGCGACTCTCATTGGACTCTATTGTGGTCTCAACCTAGAGGAAAATGTGACGTTTATGCTTATTGTGGGGCATTTGGAGTTTACAATAATGCTAATTCATCCTGCAATTGTTTGAGCAGTTTCAAGCCAAGATCATATAGAGAATGGAGTTTGAATGATTATACGGGTGGCTGTGTAAGAAATGAAAAGCTAAAGTGCAGTGCTATTAATGAAGACGAAGATAGTTTTTGGATGAATTCAATTATGAGATTACCTACTTCTCCATATACTAATATCACCATTAAAGAAGTCTCACAGTGTAGATCTACTTGTTTCAACGATTGCTCTTGGACTGCTTATACTTATGATGGTTCCAGTGCCTGTTCAATTTGGACAGGTAATCTATTCAATCTGCAACAACTCAGCGGAAATGAAACAGGAACAAGTATCTTTGTCAAACGTGGCTCACCTGAAGGTTAGAACAGCTAAAACTTTTTAACATTTCATAATGGTAAAAAAACACTATGTTTTGTATAGATTTTCCTTATTATTATTAACCTTAGCACTTAACAACAATTCTTCTTTTCCTTTTCTTTAAGCTTGAAATAAATTCTTAAAAGATATTAACGGTAGGTTCTAAGGTCCTTCAACATCTGACTTGTTTTTGGCTCTCTACTTCCAGACCAAACGAAGGCTAAGAAACTGATGAAGCTAGAAGCTATCCTTTCATCCATAAAATCTCTTGTGTTTATACTCATAGGCAGCTTTAGCAATATTTACTATAGAAGAAGAGTGACAAAAAGAGCAGGTATTTGCTGAATGAGTCTCACTCTGGAAGATATTTTCTTTTATACCTTTTTAGACTTAATTCCAAAGGTCATTCTCAATCCAATTATGGTAATGAGATTATTATGTCCACCCTCCCCACCCCCACCCCCCGTTTTTTTTATCTCAGATAGAACAAAAGGTACTCAAGGTGCACAAATATTTCACTGGCACAAAGTTGAAAGAGAAGCAAAAGTATTGATGAATGAAATTAGTGATGAAGCTATTGATGTTCCAAACTTTCACTTGGAGACCATTTTGGCCTACAGACAACTTCTCAGATGCAAATAAGCTCGGACTAGGAGGATTTGGTCCTGTTTACAAGGTTAAAATTACAATCTTACATCTCTGTGGACGGGTATAGCCTCATTGACCTATAGTAATGAGAAGGAAAAACTTTTGGCAGGGCACCTTTCCAGGCGAAAAAGAAATTGCAGTGAAAAGGTTATCTAGTCATTCAGGACAAGACATAGATGAATTTAAGAATGAAGTGACTCTAATTGCAAAGCTTCAACATCAAAATCTGGTGAGACTATTGAGGTATTGCATCAATGCAACGTAACAAATTTTACTATATGAATATATGCCACATAAAAGTTTAGATACATTCATATTTGGTAAGTTTGCCAATATATGTTCTTTATTCTAAAGCTACTATACTTTTGACAAGAATTAATTTTGTTAATTGATGTCATCTACTCATTCCAATGATAACTATGCAAGATGGAAAACTTTGCAAATTATTGGATTGGAAGAAGCGCTATGACATCATATTGGGCATTGCACGAGGTCTTGCTTATCTTCACCATGATTCACGACTAAGGATCATTCATAGAGATTTAAAAACCTGTAACATTTTACTAGACAAGGAGATGAATCGCAAGATTGCAGACTTTGGCTTGGCGAGGATTGTTGAAGGAAAAAGAACCTAAGAAAAGACAAAGAAAATAGTGGGGACCTAGTAAGTACAACATACATCCCTTTCTATCAATTTTCTTGCAAACATCCTAATTACAATGGGTTTTTCGTTTTCCCTTTTTGTTTTTGTGAAATACTTATTATACCTTACACTTCTTTTCGCATGGTGTAATCAAGTGGCTATATGTTTCCTGAATATGCATCAGATGGACTGTTTTCCATCAAGTCAGATGTATTCAGTTTCGGAGTAGTCATACTAGTGATAATCAGTGGAAGAAAGAACACAGGATTTTACCAATCAGAAGAAGCATTAAACTTGTTAGGTTAAGTGAAGAAACTCAGACCTACATCTCTTTTGTCCTTTTTGCAAGTTTTGATATCTAATTAAAAGTTGTCACAGGCATGAAGATTGTGGATAGAAGAAAGGGCAATGCAATTAACAGAAAAGTCATTAATTGAATCATGCAATAGAAGTGAAGTGCTAAAGTGTCACGCCCCGGGAGGGTACCCTAGACGTGACCGGCACTTGAAATCCATTTCTGACCTTCAAGCGAACCACCTGATTCAATTACTCTATCCTTCAGTCACATACACTCAAAGGAAGGCTCAATCATAACGTGCTATTTACAATATGGGGGCCGAAGGCCAAACATGTTCAACTCAACAAAATAAGTATAATAGGACTCCTCAAAATAACAGTCCAACCTCCCCACACTCTAGTCTATGAAACCTCTATCAAAGTATGGAAGGTACCAATGACAAGCCCATGGCTACCAACAATCAAAATAAAGGAGACAACATAAAATTATACAGGGAGCTCAAGATCTTCCGGAAACTAGGAGGACTCACCACGGAGATGAAAGTGTGTAGATAATCAATGGTGCGCCGGTTGATGATCTCTGGTACTGTCTCTGCATCATAAAACGATGCAGGCCAAATGACGTCAGTATGTGGAATGTCCAATATGTAAAATGGCCGAATGAAACAAACATCAAGAAAACATCAATACCAACTCAGAACCTCAACTCATAAATAAATGAAAACTCACTCAAGTGTCCTAAGTCTAACAAGAAATAGTTTAGATGGGACTAACTCATAAGCCACTCAACTCAACTGACTCGGAGCGCTATCAAGACCTAAATGGGAGTTTCTCTTATCCGACAACCATCACCTATGAGCCAGTGATAGTATAATAATCAGACGTTGTTGCCATGTCCGTCTATACCTTGATAGGGCATGAACGCCTCCCTAATCATAGATACCATCGATTAGTCAAGTCCTATCATTTATGGACAATAAAAATGGGAAACATCCGACTTTAGCGGTTCGATCTTACAGGAAGCATCCGACTTTAACAATTCCATCCCTACCTACGTTGGCGTCATAGTTTCTGGGGTTCGAGTATGGACTGTACTCTTACCCTCTTGGATGCTCGATACTCCTCCCATGACTCCATGCTCATAAAACTCCCTCCAATAATCTCAAAAAAGCCCTCACGGCTAGTTTCATGTGGAACATTGCCAACTCATCAACTCTATTCTCATCTCAACTCAATTAAGTCATAATGGCAAGTCTCATTTAGGACCTCATCCACTCGTCAATTCTATCCTCCAATCAACTCAATCAAGCCTCATTTAGATAAGTATTTATGACATCTCTTCAAGACTCATCACAACTCTATGGCTTTAGCCCAACAATTCAAATAGAATAGCACATTTAAGGAAATTGACTTATGCAACATATTCACATGGTTAAAGAGATCAACAAAACGTATTAACAAGTCATCTCCATCAACTCATACTAACATGAAGATTTTTAGGAACTTCTTAGCTCAACAACATCAACACAAATAAAGTCAAATTAATAGGAGACAAAACTCATTCAAACATAAACCATACCAAGAAACTCCATCCTCATGGACCTCTAACCTCAAAGCAAGAGTAGGAACATGGGTGGACTCAACCCATGTTTTAAATAGCCTTACATACCTTAGGGAAGACTTGAAGAAAACCTTGATGTTGGATCTTCAATGGAGAACTCGAATCTTGAAGCTCTTGGAACTCTTCTTGTTGGAAATGAAGAAGAAGAAGAAGAGAGAGAGAGAGAGGAACTCCTAGGGCTTTTTATAGAAATTGTGCTGCAAAATTTGATCTCAAAATGGTCTAGGGTGATACATATATAATTTGGGTAAGTTCTCAAATTGCCCCTTCTCAAAAGTTTTGAAAAAATAGGGTAAAATGCTCCTGGCGCGATAGTGGCACGTTGCACCATTGCAGTGCCAGGTAGATTACGCCTAAAACCTGCACATCTATTAGTGGCGCGCCACATCAGGGACCAAACTACTGAGGCATGTTCCTGGCGCGTTAGTGGCGCATCGCGCCCTTATAGCGCCAAGGCCATATTTTCTGAGTTCTGGAAATTTAGCTTGAAAAACCCTGCACATCTCGTAGTGGCGCGCCACGCCAGAGAACAAACTACTGAGGCATATTTCTGGCGCGATAGTGGCGCATCGCGCCACTGGGGCGCCAAACATTTTTTCCAAAATTTCAACCCAGGCCTGAAATCCCTGCCGTGCTAGTTTGTCTTAGGATCGTCATATCTTTTGACTCTGAACTTCAAAATCTACTTTCTTGGTGGCGTTGCAAAGAACACTCGATGACCTTTAATTTAATAGGTCGTGGGCCACCCAGATTGTCGTCTTTCAAAATATAGGGTCGTTAGAAGTCGATCCTTTATACGAACTCACCCTAAAACTTAGCCACGATGAATCTTTCGGACTTAGCTTGGTCCTAAGGGTCCTTGTTGACCCCACATCACCTCTAACACTGCTCAATTTCTCAGGGAGTCATCCTAGCTCATGCATATGCTCCTCGATACTCAAGTTCGACCCTACCCATGTACAAGAAGGGTCCGAATCTTAGGGAAAAATTCGAGGGGTGTTACATTATCTCCCCCTTGGGATCATTCGTCCTCAAATGACGAGTAACCAAGAATGGACTCGGGGTACAAATCACAACCAAAATTTTAGTCACTCAACCAATCAAATTCTCAAACAATTATCAATCAAAACTCAACATGGACAAATGAATTCAAGTTAAGGAAATGGACATTACCTTCAACATTCTCTTCGGTTGGCACGAATAGATGTGGATATTTAGATTTCATGGCTTCCTCCGCTTCCCATGTGGCTTTCTCAACAAATTGGTTCCTCCACAAGACTTTGACTGAAGCGACCTCTTTGTTCCTCAATTTGCGAATTTGGCGATCAAGAATTTGGATCGGAACCTCTTTATAGGATAAGCTATCCTTAACTCTAATACTATCAATGGGGACTACCAATGGGGGATTGCCAAAGCACTTCTTCAACATCGAAACGTGGAATACTGGATGGATAGAGGCCAGCTCTGAGGGTAACTCCAACTCATAGGCAACACTTTCAATCTGTCTCGAAATTTGGTAAGGACCGATATATCGGGGACTAAGTTTTCCCTTCCTTCCAAACCTCATGACACCCTTTATAGGTGATACTTTCAAGTACACCTAATCATCTACCTCAAACTCTAAGTCTCTCCTCCTCACGTCGGTGTAAGATTTTTGGCAGCTTTAGGCTGTCTTTAGCCTCTCTTGAATAACTCTCACCTCCTCCATGGCATGGTGAACAAAGTCAGGCCCAATCAACTCAACCTCACCAACTTCAAACCATCCAATGGGCGATCTACACCTCCTCCCATACAAAGCTTTATAAGGAGCCATTTGAATGCATGCATGATAGTTATTGTTATATGCAAATTCTATGAGAGGTAAGTGGTCATCCCAATTTCCTTTGAAGTAAAGCACACATGACCTCAACATATCTTCCAATGTATGGATGGTGCGCTCTGCTTGGCCATCTGTTTGGGGATGAAATGCTATACCCAAGTTCACCTTCGAACCCAGTCCCTTCTGAAAGGATTTCCAAATTGGAAAGTGAATTGAGCTCCTCTGTCTGAGATGATATACAAGGGAACCCCATGCAGTCTGACGATCTCTTGAATGTACAACTTTGCATAATCTTCTGCGGTGTCAGTAGTCTTAACCGCCAAGAAGTGAGCTGATTTCATCATCCTATCCATAATTACCCAAATTGAATCGTGTTGCTTTCAAGACTTTGGCAAACCAGTGATAAAGTCCATGTTGATTATCTCCCATTTCCATTCTAGAATTTCTATGTTTTGAACTAAACCACATGGCCTCTGATGCTCGACTTTCACCTGTTGGCAATTCAGGCACTTGGAAACGAATTCCTCAATATCTCTTTTCATCCCACACCACTAATAGACTTCCCTCAAGTCATGATACATTTTCGTAGAACTGGGATGGATAGAGTATCTAGAACTATACGCTTCTATCATGCTCCGGGAGGGTACCCTAGACGTAACCGGCACTCAAAGGCCATTTCTGACCTTCGAGCGAAACACCTGGTCCAGTCACACATTCATTCAATCACATTCTCTTAGCGGAAACTCATTTAATGAAATACTATTCGCAATATGAGGGCCGAAGGCCAAACATTTATAAACCCGACAAACACATAAAATAAGACTCCTCAAAAATAACCATTCAACCTCCCCACACTCCAGTCTATGAAGCCTCTATCTAAGTCCAAGAGGTGCCAATGACAAGTCCATGGCTACCAATAATCAAAATAAAGGAAATGACAACAAAACTGTACAAGAAGACTCAACATCCTCCGAGAACTAGGAGGACTCACCAACTAGCTGGGAGCGTATGTGGATCTTCAACGGAGCGCCAGTTGATGACATCTAGTACCTATCTCTGCATTATGAAAAGATGCAGGCCAAATGGCATCAGTACATGGAATGTACGAGTATGTAAAATGGCCGAATACAACGAACATCAGAGAAAACAAATCAACTCGGAATCTCAACTCAAGGGAAATAACAACTCAATCAAGTGCCCTAAGTCTAAACAAGGATATGATTTAGACGGGACCAATCACATACAATTCGACTCAATCCGACTCAGAGTACTATCAAGACCTATTTGGGAGTTTCTCTTACCCGACAACCATCACTTATGAGCCAGTAAAAGTAAAACAAACCGACGTTGTTGCCACATCCGTTCATACCTTGCCAGGGTATGAACGAATCAACCAATCATGGATCCAATCCAACCAAGTCCTATAATGTCAGGACAAATATTTTGGGGAAACATCCGACTTTAATGGTTCAATCCCCTCCTACGTTTGGCGACGTAGTTATTGGGTTCGAGTATGGACTTTACTCTTGCCCAATTCAGTGCTCGATACTCCTCCCAAGACTCAGTGCTCATAAAACTCCATCCAATCAACTCAATCAAATCATATCGACAAGTCTCATTACAACCTTATCAACTCATCAACTCTATCATGATCAAATCTTTTCCAATCATACTATCCGGTCAATCTCAGTCATATCTTTCAAAAGAAATTTGAATGCACATTTATAGCAACATATAAGCACAACCAATCATTTCCTCTATCCATTTACTCAATCTTTGAAACTCATCACAACTCCAAGGCTTTAAGTCAACAATTTAAGATAAGCAACATTTTTAAGAAAATAGCATCCTTCATCATAATCCACATAATTAAGAAGATCAATAAAACATATTTAACAACTCATCTTCATCGACTCATACTCACATAAAGGCTCAATTTAGGAACTTCTTGTCTCAACAACATCGACACATATAGGATCAAATACATAGGGGACAAAGTTCATACAAGCATAAACCATACCAAGAAACTCCATTTCTATGGACATCTAACCTCAAAGCAAGAGTAGGGCACATGGGTGGACTCACCCCATGTTTTAGATGGACTTACATACCTTAGTGAAGACTTGGAGAAAACCTTGATGTTGGGTCTTCAATAGAGGACTCAAATCTTGAAGCTCTTGGGACAAATCTTTGTTGAGAATGGAGAAGAAGAAGGAGATGAAGAAGAGAGAGGGAGAGAGGAATTTCTAGGGCTTTTAGAGAGAGAGAGGGCTGGAAATTTTTGATCCCAAAATGACCAAGGGAAATACCTATATAACTTGGGTAAGTTCCCAAATTACCCCTCCTCAAAAAGTTCTGAAAATAGGCTAAAAACACACCTGGCGCGATAGTGGCACGTCGCGCCATTGCTGCGCCAGGATGAATACGCCTAAAGCCTGCACACCTCGTAGTGGCGTGCCATGCCAGAGAACAAACTACTGAGGCATGTTTCTGGTGCAATAGTGGCGCGTCGCGCCCTTACAACACCAAGGCCATTTCCCTAGCAGTTGCAACCTCGGCCAAAAATGAAATTTCTGCCGTGCTAGTTCATCTTAGGATCGTCATATCTTTTGACTCCGAACTCCAAAATTTACGTTCTTGGTGGCGTTGGAAAGAAGACTCGACAACCTTTAATTTGATAGGTCGTGAGCCACCCAGATTGACGTCCTTCAAAAGATAGGGTCATTAAAAGTTGACCCTTATATGAACTCATCCTAAACTTAGCCACGACGGATCTTTTCGACTTAGCTCGGTCCTAGGGATCCTTGGTGACCCCACATCATCTCTAACACTGCTCAGTCCCTCAGAGACTCATCTTAACTCATGAATATACTTCAAGATACTCGGGTTCGACCCTTCCCGAACACAAGAAGGGTCTGAATCTTTAGAAAATTTTTGAGGAGTGTTACATTATCTCTCCTTTGGGATCATTCGTCCTCGAATGACGAGAAATCAAGAATAGACTCGAGGTGCAAATCACAATCAAAACTCAGTCATTCAATTAGTCAAATTCTCAATCAATTATCAATCAAGACTCAAGATGCACAAATGAATTCAAATCAAGGAAATGGACATTACCTTCAACATTCTCATCGGTAGGCACGAATAGATGAGGATATTTAGATTTCATGGCTTCCTCCGCTTCCCATGTGGCTTCCTCAACAAATTGGTTCCTCCACAGGACTTTGACTGAGGCGACTTCTTTGTTTCTCAGTTTGCGAATTTGGCGATCAAGAAATTGGACCAAAACCTCTTCATAAGACAAGCTATCCTTAATTCTAATGCTATCAATAGGGACTACCAACGAGGGATCGCCTAAGCACTTTTTCAACATCGAAACATGGAATACCGGATGAATAAAGGCTAGCTATGAAGGCAACCCCAACTCATAAGCAACACTCCTAATCCGCCTTAAGATCTGGTAAGGACAAATATATCGAGGACTAAGCTTCCCCTTCTTTCCAAACCTCATGACACCCTTCATGGGTGACACTTTCAAATACACCTAATCATCCACCTCAAACTCTAAGTCTCTCCTCCTCACATCGGTGTAAGATTTTTGGCTGCTTTGGGCTATCTTTAGCCTATCTTGAATAAATCTCACCTTCTCCATGGCTTGGTGAACAAGGTCAGGCCCAATCAGCTCGGCTTCACCAACTTCAAAACACCCAATGGGCGATCTACACCTCCTTCCATACAAAGCTTCATAAGGAGCCATTTGAATGCTTGCATAATAGCTATTGTTGTACGCAAACTCTATGAGGGGTAAGTGATCATCCTAATTTCCCTTGAAGTCGAGCACACATGCCCTCAACATATCTTCTAATGTCTGGATGGTGCGCTCTGCTTGGCCATCTGTCTGGGGATGGAAGGCTGTACTCAAGTTCACCCTTGAACCTAATCCCTTCAGAAGGGATTTCCAAAATTGGGAAGTGAATTGAGCTCCTCTGTCTGAGATAATAGACAAAGGGACCCCATGCAATCTGACGATCTCCTGTATATGCAACTTTGCATAATCTTCTACGGTATCAGTAGTCTTAACCGCCAAAAAGTAAGCTAATTTCGTCATTCTATCCACAATCACCCAAATGAATCATGTTGCTTTCGGGACTTCGGCAAGCCTGTAATAAAGTCCATGTTGATCATCTCCCACTTCCATTCTGGAATTTCTCTGGTTTGGGCTAAACCACATGGCCTTTGATGCTCAACCTTCACCTGTTGGCAATTCGGGCACTTGGAAACAAATTCCGCAATATCCCTCTTCATCCTACTCCACCAATAGATTTCTCTCAAGTCATGATACATTTTCGTGGAGCCTGGATAAATAGAGTATCTGGAACTATGCGCTTCGACCATAATCCTCTCTCAAACATCATCGATATCAGGTACACACAATCTACCTTAGTACCTCAACACACCATCTCCCCCTTTGGTGAAAACCATCACCCCTTGTTTGTGAACCACTTCCTTCAATTGAAGGAGAATGGGGTCCTAATCTTGTTTCTCCTTTACCTCTGCTACAAGTGAGGACGTAGCCCCATCTTGAACGTTTACTCCACCTTCATTATTCTCTTCGAGTTGAACTCCCAATCGGGATAATCTCTGTACTTTCTTCGCCAATTCCCTCCTTTCTTCCTCCACATGGGCAGTGCTACCCATAGACAACCTGTTAAGAGCATCAGCAACAACATTAACTTTACCTGGATGGTAGAAGATGCTCATGTTGTAGTCCTTGAGTAGCTCAAGCCATCTCCTTTGCCTCAGGTTGAGTTCCCTCTGGCTGAAGACATATTGTAAGCTCTTATGATCGGTGAATACGTCGACATGCACTCCATACAAGTAGTGGTGCTAGATTTTAAGCGCGAATACCATAGCTGCCAGCTCAAGGTCATGAGTTGGGTAATTCTTCTCATGAACCTTAAGCTGTCTCGAAGCATAGGCTATCACCTTTCCCCTCTGCATCAGTACACAGCCCAACCCGATTCTAGATGCATTACAATAGACCACAAAGCCCTCTGTCCCATCGGGCAGAGTCAAGACAGGAGCAGTGGTTAGCTTGGCCTTCAGTTTCTGGAAACTCTCCTCACAAGCATCGGACTATTGGAACTTAGCCTTCTTTTGGGTCAGCTTAGTCAATGGTGATGATATGGATGAGAATACCTCTACAATCCTTCGATAATACCCGGCTAAACCCAGAAAGCTCCTTATCTCCGTCGGGGATGTGGGTCTAGGCCAATTCTTCACAGCTTCAATTTTTTGAGCATCAACCTGAATACAATCTCCAGATACAATGTGGCCTAGGAAGGCCACTGATGCAAGCCAAAATTCACATTTGGAGAACTTTGCATATAGTACCTGGTCTCTCAAAGTTTGTAGAACAACTCTAAGATAAAAGGAGTGCTCCTCTTCATTCTTGGAGTAGACCAGAATATCATCTATGAATACAATCACAAACATATCAAGATATGGTTTAAACACTCGGTTCATGAGATCCATGAAAGCTGCGGAGGCATTAGTCAACCAGAAGGACATGACCAAAAATTCAAAGTGGCCATAACGAGTCCGAAAAGCAGTCTTCGGAATATCACATTTCCTCACCTTCAACTGATGGTAGCCGGATCTCAAGTCTATCTTTGAGAAACATGTGTGAAGTTGGTCAAATAAATTATCTATTCTGGGGAGAGGGTATTTGTTCTTTACGGTGACCTTGTTTAGCTGCCTGTAATTGATGCACATTCTAAGGGACCCATCTTTCTTTTGCACAAATAGGATGGGAGCACCCCATGGTGAGACGTTCAGCCTAATGAATCCCTTATCTAACAAGTCCTTCAACTGCTCCTTCAACTCTTTCAACTCGGCTGGAGCCATTCTATATGGAGGGATTGAGATAGGCTGGGTATCAGGAAAAACATCAATCCCGAAGTCGATCTTTCTATCAAGAGAGACTCCAGGCAGGTCCTCGGGAAAGAGGTCGAGAAACTCCTTGATAATTAGAACCGACTCAAGGGATGGAGACTCAACATTGCCATCTTTCACTTGGACAATGTGATAGATACACCCTTTTGAGATTAGCTTCCTGGCCCTAAGGTAAGAAATAAACTTACCCTTAGGCATAACAGGACTACCCCTTCACTCTATTACAGCTTTGTTTGGGAATTTGAATGTGACAATCTGAGTTCTACAATCAATAGAGGCATAACAGACATAAAGCCAGTCCATGCCAAGGATCACATCAAAATCAACCATGTCTAACTCAACCAAGTCAGCCAAGGTATCCCTGTGATGAATTGACACAGTGCAATCTCTATAGACTCTCTCAGCTAAGACAGAATCACAGACAGGAGTAGCTACATTGAAAGGCTCAAGAAGACATTCGGGAATTTTATTGAATTTACTAGCCATATAAGGAGTCACAAAAGATAGGATGGCACCCAGATCCATCAACACATAACAATCAAGAGAAGAGACTCGAATCATACCCGTCACGATGTTTGGAGAGTTCTCTTGATCTTGGCGACTACCCATAGCATATAAACGGTTTGTACCTCCGCCGGTGCCTGAAGTAGTGCCCCTTTGATTACCTCTAGTCGGTGGTGCGGTGGTAGAATGCTGGGCCCTATTCCCCCATGCTGGACACTCTCTCTGAAAGTTGTCTCTTTGGCCACACTTATAGCAACCAGCCCTTCCCGCTCTGCACTCTCCCAAGTGGAACTTACCACACTTGACTCATGGTGGCTTCCCTTGCGAGCCTTGACCCACGCTAGATTGGGATTGCGAACCCCGGGGTATGAAATCCTGGCGACTCTGTCCTTGCCGATCATACCTGTTCTGCGGCATAGGTGCACTGGTGGTGGATGAGGCATAGTTGGGAGGCCTCTTCTGGAAGAAGGACTTGTTGCCCTTGCTTTGCCTCTATTAACTCTCATGGCCCACGGATTTTGCCTTCTTACTCAGATGCTCCTCTCTATCTTTTCTATTCTCATCCTCCACTTGTTGAGCATACACCATTAATCTCGAAATATCCATGTCTGAGATCAACAATGCTGCTTTGCATTCCCTTTTCACATGCCTCCCTAATCCGGAGATGAACTTTCTCATCTTTGACCTCACATCTGGGACTATTTCTGGAGCATACTTAGATAGCTAGATGAATTTCAGGCCATACTCCTTAACTGTCATACCCTCCTGTTTCAGATTCACAAATTCCTCCACTTTCGCTTCCCTCAATTCCCGGGGAAAGAAGTGGTCAAGAAAGGCTCCCTCAAATTTATCCCACCTAGCAGGTTCAACATCTTCACCTCTACCTTGTTCCCATTGGTTATACCAAATGTTCGCCATATCTTTGAGTTGATAAGACACCAACTCAACCCTCTCAATTTCCGTAGCATGCATAGCTTTCAGAATCTTCCACATCTCGTCAATAAAGTTTTAAGGGTCTTCGTCAACCTTAGAACCCGTGAATGCCGGTAGATTCATCCTCAGTAAGTCTCTAATTCTAGTGGCAGCAGATGGCTCTTGGGAGCTAGATATAAGATTCGGCGAACTCTGATTACCACCTCGGGCAGCCATTAGTTGCGTGAGCATTGCAATTGCCCCTCGAAATTCTGCCTCTGATGTGGGGCAGGTGGAGTAGCTGGCACTTGGGGTGCCTCCGAGTATCTTGCAGGTCGGCCTCTAGCCCTTGCCAGGCATGCCTCGAACTGGTCCATCTCGGCGTTGTCAATGTTTCTCTGGCTAGCCGTACGTTTAGGAGGCATTATCTGTAACGTACAAACGCACGAATTAGAAAGGAGTTTTATAGAGTTTAACTCTATCGCACGAGTTCAGAGTATGAAAGAAGTGAAACAATTTCTAATGTCTTATAGCCTCCTGATTATAAGTGTGGTGCACAACACACCCATAAGCAAGACTCTACTAGACACGGCTCCATAGACACCCTAGGACACTTGAACTCTGGGCTCTAATACCATGTTTGTCATACCCCGGGAGGGTACCCTAGACGTAATCGGCACCCGAAGGCCATTTTTGACCTCCGAGCGAACCACCTGGTCTAGTCACATATTCATTCAATCACATTCTCTTAGCGGAAACTCAATTAATGAAATACTATTCCCAATATGAGGGCCGAAGGACAAATATTTATAAACCCGACAAACACATAAAATAAGACTCCTCAAAAATAACCGTTCAACCTCCCCACACTCCAGTCTATGAAGCCTCTATCTAAGTCAAAGAGGTGCCAATGACAAGTCCATGGCTACCAATAATCAAAATAAAGGAAATGACAACAAAACTGTACAAGAAGACTCGATATCCTCCGGGAACTAGGAGGACTCACCAACTAGCTGAGAGCATATGTGGATCTTCAATGGAGCGCCAGTTGATGACCTCTAGTACCTATCTCTGCATCATGAAATGATGCAGGCCAAATAGCGTCAGTACATGGAATGTACAAGTATATGTAAAATATCCGAATACAATGAACATCAGAGAAAACAAATCAACTTGGAATCTCAACTCAAGGTAAATAACAACTCAATCAAGTGCCCTAAGTCTAAACAAGGATATGATTTAGACGGGACCAATCACATACAATTCGACTCAATCCGACTTAGAGTACTATCAAGACCTATTTGGGAGTTTCTCTTACCCGACAACCATCACTTATGAGCCAGTGAAAGTAAAACAAACCGACGTTGTTGCCACATCCGTTCATAGCTTGCCAGGGTATAAACGAATCAACCAATCATGGATCCAATCCAACCAAGTCCTATAATGTCAGGACAAATATTTTAGGGAAACATCCGACTTTAACGGTTCAATCCCCTTCTACGTTTGGCGACGTAGTTATTGGGTTCGAGTATGGACTTTACTCTTGCCCAATTCAGTGCTCGATACTCCTCCCAAAACTCAATGCTCATAAAACTCCATCCAATCAACTCAATCAAATCATATCGACAAGTCTCATTACAACCTTGTCAACTCATCAACTCTATCATGATCAAATCTTTTCCAATCATACTATCCGGTCAATCTCAGTCATATCTTTCAAAAGAAATTTGAATGCACATTTATAGCAACATATAAGCACAACCAATCATTTCCTCTATCCATTTACTCAATCTTTGAAACTCATCACAACTCCAAGGCTTTAAGTCAACAATTTAAGATAAGCAACATTTTTAAGAAAATAGCATCCTTCATCATAATCCACATAATTAAGAAGATCAATAAAACATATTTAACAACTCATCTTCATCGACTCATACTCACATAAAGGCTCAATTTAGGAACTTCTTGTCTCAACAACATCAACACATATAGGATCAAATACATAGGGGACAAAGTTCATACAAGCATAAACCATACCAAGAAACTCCATTTCTATGGACATCTAACCTCAAAGCAAGAGTAGGGCACATGGGTGGACTCACCCCATGTTTTAGATGGACTTACATACCTTAGTGAAGACTTGGAGAAAACCTTGATGTTGGGTCTTCAATGGAGGACTCAAATCTTGAAGCTCTTGGGACAAATCTTTGTTGAGAATGGAGAAGAAGAAGGAGATAAAGAAGAGAGAGGGAGAGAGGAATTTCTAGGGCTTTTAGAGAGAGAGAGGGCTGGAAATTTTTGATCCCAAAATGACCAAGAGCAATACCTATATAACTTGGGTAAGTTCCCAAATTACCCCTCCTCAAAAAGTTCTGAAAATAGGCTAAAAATGCACCTGGCTCGATAGGGGCGCATCGCGCCATTGCAGCGCCAGGCTGAATACGCCTAAAACCTGCACACCTCGTAGTGGCGCGCCGCACCAGAGACCAAACTACTGAGGCATGTTTCTGGCGCGATAGTGGCGCGTCGCGCCCTTACAGCGCCAAGGCCATATTTTTTGGGTTCTGGAAATTTGGCCTGAAAAACCCTGCACAACTTTTAGTGGCGCGTCACGCCAAGGACATTTACTCTACCTTCATTGTCCTCTTCGAGTCGAACTCCCAATCGGGCTAACCTATGTACCTCCTTCGCCAATTACCTCCTTCCCTCCTCCACATGGGAAGTGCTACCCATAGACAACCTACTAAGAGCATCAGCAACAACATTAGCTTTACCTGGATGGTATATGATGCTCATATCGTAGTCCTTGAATAGCTCGAGCCATCTCCGTTGCCTCAAGTTGAGTTCCTTCTAGATGAAGACATATTCTATGCTCTTGTGATCAGTGAATACATGAACATGCACTCTATACAAGTAGTGGTGCTAAATTTTAAGCGCAAACACCACAGTTGCCAGTTCAAGGTCATGAGTTGGGTAGTTCTTCTCATGAACCTTAAGCTGTCTGGAAGCATAAGCTATCACTTTTCCCTTCTGCATCATCACACAACCCAAACCAATTCTGGATACATCACAGTAGACCACAAAGCCCTCTGTTCCATCGGGCAAGGTCAGGACAGGAGCAGTGGTTAGCTTGGCCTTCAGTTTCTGGAACTCTCCTCACAAGCATCGGACCATTAGAACTTAGCCTTCTTTTGGGTCAGCTTAGTCAATGGTGATGATATGGATGAGAATCCCTCTACAAACCTTCAATAATAGCCGGCCAAACCCAAGAAGCTTCTTATCTCTGTCGGGGATGTAGGTCTGGGCCAATCCTTCACAGCTTCAATCTTCTGAGCGTCAACTTGAATACCATCTCCAGATACAATGTGGCCTAAGAAGGCCACTGATGCAAGCCAAAATTCACATTTAGAGAACTTTACATACAATACCTGGTCTCTTAAAGTTTGTAAAACGACTCTAAGATGATAGGCATGCTCCTCTTCATTCTTGGAGTAGACCAGAATATCATCTATGAATACAATCACAAACATATCAAGATATGATTTAAACACTCGGTTCATGAGATCCATAAAAGCTGCGGGGGCATTTGTCAACCCAAAGGACATGACCAAAAATTCAAAGTGGCTATAACCAGTCCGAAAAGCGGTCTTTAGAATATCACACTCCCTTACCTTCAACTGATGGTAGCTGGATCTCTGGTCTATCTTTGAGAAACAAGTGGCACCTTGAAGTTGGTCGAATAAGTCATCTATTCTAGGGAGAGGGTACTTATTCTTTTTGGTAACCTTGTTTAGCTGCCTGTAATCGATGCACATTCTAAGGGACCCATCTTTCTTTCGCACAAATAGGACAGGAGCACCCCATGGTGAGACGTTCGGCCTAATAAATCCCTTATCTAATAGGTCCCTCAATTGCTCCTTCAATTCTTTCAACTCAGCTGGAGCTATTCTATATGGAGGGATAGAGATAGGTTGGGTATCAGGGAGAACATCAATCCCAAAGTAGATTTCCCTATCAGGAGGGACTCCAGGTAGATCTTCGGGAAAGACGTCGGGAAACTCATTGACAATCGGGACTGACTTGAGGGATGGGGACTCAATGTTGTCATCTTTCACTCGGATAATGTGATAGATACACCCTTTTGAGATTAGCTTCCTGGCCCTAAGGTAAGAAATAAACTTACCCTTAGGCATAACAAGACTACCCTTCCACTCTATGACAACTTTATTCGGGAATTTAAACTTAACAATCCGAGTCCTACAATCGATAGAGGCATAACAGACATAAAGCCAGTCCATGCCAAGGATCACATCAAAATCGACCATGTCCAACTCAATTAAGTCGGCCAAGGTGTCCCTGTGATGGATTGACACAGTGCAATCTCTATAGACTCTCTCAGCTAAGACAGAATCACCGATAGAAGTAGCTACGCAAAAAGGTTCATGAAGATATTCAGGAACTTTATTAAATTTACTAGCTACATAAGGAGTCACAGAAGATAGGGTATCACCCGGATCCATCAATACATAAAAATCAAGAGAAGAGACTCGTATCATACCCATCACGACATTTGGAGAGTTCTCTTGATCTTGATGACTACCCGTGTCATATAGGCAGTTTGTACCTCTAATCGTACCTGAAGTAGTGCCCCTCTGATTACCCCTAGCCGGCAGTGCGGTGGCAGAATGCTAGGCTCTGTTTCCCCCTGTTGGGTACTCCCTCTAAAAATGGTCCATCTGGCTGCATTTATAACAACCAATCCTTCTCGCTTTGCATTCTTCCAAGTGGAGCCTACCACACTTGCCGCATGATGGGTTCTCCCTCGAACCTTTACTTATACTAGCCTGGGATTGAGAACCCTAGGGTCTGAAATTCTGGCGACTTTGTCCCTGTCAATCATACCTGTTCTGCGGCATAGATGCACTGGCAGTAGATGAGGCATGGTTGGAAGGCCTCTTCTGGAAGAAGGACCTGTTGCCCTTGTTTTGCCTCTGTTCACTCTCATGGCCCGTTGATTTTACCTTCTTGCTCAGGTGTTCTTCTCTGTCTTTTATTTTCTCATCCTCCACCTGTTGAGCATACACCATTAATCTGGAGATATTCACATCCGAGATCAACAATGCTGATTTGCATTCCTTCTTCATATGCCTCCCTAATCTGGAGACGAACTTCCTCATCTTTGACCTCATATCTGGGATCATTTCTAGAGCATACCTGGACAGCTGGATGAACTTCAGGCCATACTCTTTAACTGTCATACCTTCTTTTTTCAGGTTCATAAATTCCTCCACTTTCGCTTCCCTCAATTCTCGGGGAAAAAAGTGGTCAAGAAAGACTCTCTCAAACTCATCCCACATAGAAGGTTCAACATCCTCACCTCTACCTTGTTTCCATTGGTTATACTAAATGTTGGCCACATCCTTGAGTTGATAAGACACCAACTCAACCCCCTCAACTTCCATGCATGCATAGCTTTCAGAATTTTCCACATCTCATGAATAAAGTTTTGGGGGTCTTCGTCGACCTTAAAACCCGTGAATGCCGGTGGATTCATTCTCAAAAAGTCTCGAATTTTGGCAGCAACAAATGTCTCTTGGGAACTAGAGCTAAGAGTCACCGAACTCTGGTTACCATTTCGACCAGCCATTAATTGAGTGAGCATTGCAATCGCCCCTCTAAATTCTGCCTCTGACGTGGCTGCAGGCGGAATAGAAGGAACTTGGGGCACCTCTGCATACCTCGCATGTCGGCCTCTAGCCCTTGCCAGGCGTACCTCAGACTTAGGCATCTCTGCATTATCAACATTCCTCTGGCTAGCAGTATGTTTTGGAGGCATTATCTGTAACGTATAAACGCACGAATTAGAAGGGAAGTTTTATAGAGTTCAACTACATCGCACAAATTCAAAGTATGAAAAAGGGGGAATAATTCCTAATGTACTATAGCCTCCTGCTTATAAGTATGGTGCAATACACGCCCATAAGCAAGACTCTACTAGACACGGCTTCCTAGACTCCCTAGGACTCTTGAACTCTGGGCTCTGATACCATGTTTGTCACGCCCCGGGAGGGTACCCTATACGTGACTGGCACTTAAAAGCCATTTCTGACCTTCAAGCGAATCACCTAATTCAATCACTCTATCCTTCAGTCACATACACTCAAAGGAAGGCTCAATCATAACGTGCTATTTACAATATGGGGGCCGAAGGCCAAACATGTTCAACTCAACAAAATAAGTATAATAGGACTCCTCAAAATAACAGTCCAACCTCCCCACACTCTAGTCTATGAAGCCTCTATCAAAGTCTGGAAGATGCCAATGACAAGCCCATGGCTACCAACAATCAAAATAAAGGAGACAACATAAAATTATACAGGGAGCTCAAGATCTTCCGGAAACTAGGAGGACTCACCACGGAGCTGGAAGTGTGTAGATAATCAATGGTGCGCCGGTTGATGATCTCTGGTACTGTCTCTGCATCATAAAACGATGCAGGCCAAATGACGTCAGTATGTGGAATGTCCAATATGTAAAATGGCCGAATGAAACAAACATCAAGAAAACATCAATACCAACTCAGAACCTCAACTCATAAATAAATGAAAACTCACTCAAGTGTCCTAAGTCTAACAAGAAATAGTTTAGATGGGACTAACTCATAAGCCACTCAACTCAACTGACTCGGAGCGCTATCAAGACCTAAATGGGAGTTTCTTTTATCCGACAACCATCACCTATGAGCCAGTGATAGTATAATAATCAGACGTTGTTGCCATGTCCGTCTATACCTTGATAGGGCATGAACGCCTCCCTAATCATAGATACCATCGATTAGTCAAGTCCTATCATTTATGGACAATAAAAATGGGAAACATCCGACTTTAGCGGTTCGATCTCACGGGAAGCATCCGACTTTAACGATTCCATCCCTACCTACGTTGGCGTCATAGTTTCTGGGGTTCGAGTATGGACTGTACTCTTACCCTCTTTGATGCTCGATACTCCTCCCATGACTCCATGCTCATAAAACTCCCTCCAATAATCTCAAAAAAGCCCTCACGGCTAGTTTCATGTGGAACATTGCCAACTCATCAACTCTATTCTCATCTCAACTCAATTAAGTCATAATGGCAAGTCTCATTTAGGACCTCGTCCACTCGTCAATTCTATCCTCCAATCAACTCAATCAAACCTCATTTAGATAAGCATTTATGACATCTCCTCAAGACTCATCACAACTCTATGGCTTTAGCCCAACAATTCAAATATAATAGCACATTTAAGGAAATTGACTTATGCAACATATTTACATGGTTAAAGAGATCAACAAAACGTATTAACAAGTCATCTCCATCAACTCATACTAACATGAAGATTTTTAGGAACTTCTTAGCTCAACAACATCAACACAAACAAAGTCAAATTAATAGGAGACAAAACTCATTCAAACATAAACCATACCAAGAAACTCCATCCTCATGGACCTCTAACCTCAAAGCAAGAGTAGGCACATGGGTGGACTCAACCCATATTTTAAATAGCCTTACATACCTTAGGAAAGACTTGAAGAAAACCTTGATGTTGGTTCTTCAATGGAGAACTCGAATCTTGAAGCTCTTGGAACTCTTCTTGTTGGAAATGGAGAAGAAGAAGAAGAGAGAGAGAGAGAGGAACTCCTAGGGCTTTTTAGAGAGAGAGAGTGGCTGCAAAATATGATCTCAAAATGGTCTAGAGTGATACATATATAATTTGGGTAAGTTCCCAAATTGCCCCTTCTCAAAAGTTCTAAAAAATAGGGTAAAATGCTCCTGGTGCGACAGTGGCACGTCGCGCCATTGCAGCGCCAGGTAGATTACGCCTAAAACCTGCACATCTGTTAGTGGCGCGCCGCGCCAGGGACCAAACTACTGAGACATGTTCCTGGCGCGTTAGTGGCGCATCGCGCCCTTATAGCGCCAAGGCCATATTTTCTGGGTTCTGGAAATTTGGTTTGAAAAACCCTGCACATCTCGTAGTGGCGCGCCGCGCCAGAGACCAAACTACTGAGGCATGTTTCTGGCACGATAGATGCGCCACTGGGGCGCCAAACTTTTTTTCCAGAATTTCAACCCAGGCCTGAAATCCCTGCCATGCTAGTTCGTCTTAGGATCGTCATATCTTTTGACTCCGAACTTCAAAATCTACGTTCTTGGTGGCGTTGGAAAGAAGACTCGATGCCCTTTAATTTAATAGGTCGTGGGCCACCCAGATTGTTGTCTTTCAAAATATAGGGTCGTTAGAAGTCGATCCTTTATACGAACTCACCCTAAAACTTAGCCACGACGAATCTTTCAGACTTAGCTTGGTCCTAGGGGTCCTTGGTGACCCCACATCACCTCTAACACTACTCAATTTCTCAGGAATTCATCCTAGCTCATGCATATGCTCCTCGATACTCGAGTTCGATCCTACCCGTGTACAAGAAGGGTCCGAATCTTAGGGAAAATTTTTGAGGGTGTTACATAAAGTGTATCCATGTCTCACTCTTATGCGTGCAAGAAGATACAAATGATCGTCCTAAAATGTCAGATGTCATTGTAATGTTGGTAGTAGAAGGTAAGAGTCTTCAGAGACCTAATCGACCTGCTTTTGTAATAAGAATACACATGTCTAGCACACCGTCTTCTCCCTCAAAAGTCTCTAACAATCAAGTGAAAATTACAGAAGGAGGAGGACGATAACAACTATGTGAGATCAACTTAATCGGACATTTATATCTGAAACAGTTGTAATGTTTACCTACAGACTTCTGAAGCAGTAGCATAAAAATAATCTATAATATTTTTGCTTGTAGTAAATCCCAAATTGTTTCTATCTGCACCCCAAATAATCTAATACCTGGTTTTACAGCTTGATTAGTTGCCTATCTTCATGCATTCTTCTCCTTCCACTTAATTTATAATCTTTAATATCTCGATGATGGAGTTCTGTAGCTATTGCTTTGTTATCCTTGCACATATATTACATGCACTTTTCAGATCTCTTTAGCCTAAATCTTATATACGTTCGTGTTCAAAATAAATGTGCTTTGGCTTTTATACTTAAAGTTAATTTTATTGAGTTAGCTATCTCTTGTGATTTTGACAAAGTATTCTCATCAAGCCCAAAACTCGTCCTAAAAGGGATAAGCAGTGCTGCAAATATAATCTGGATTACTCAATGTTGACGGGTGCATGTCGGCTCCTCTAAAGTTAACGTATTTTTGAAGGATCCTAAACGGATGCAACAACATTCTTGGAGAGTCGTCCGAGCAACATATGTTTCAAAGAAGCTAACCAGGTCTCTAACAATTTAGTAAAGTAACACCACCCTTGAAGAAGATACCCTCTTTCCTACTTTGACGACAGACTTGAGAAATGACATTGCATCTTGATGTTTAACCTAAGGTTAGTATATATTCTGTAAAGATATGACACCTAAAACTAACTTAACCCCAAAAGCTAGCTCATGAGAGGAGGATTGCCCAAGTCCATATAAGTAAACCACCTGTCCATTCCCCAACCAATATGGGACTTTTACCTAATCTAATATATTTCATTTGAAGTCAATGAAGGCTGTTGTCACAAATTTAAAATAGTACTACAAAATAATAAGTAAAGCAAGGCTGTCTCTGTCTCTGACAGCTAATTACTAAATTAAGTATCCAAAGTGTCATCTTCATTACTATATAATAGTCTGTGCTGGGGATATAGAAGATGAAATTAACAACTTAGTCTACATGATGATTTAAGCCATTGAAGAATGGATGGTGTAATGGAATTGAGTTCCAACATCATGGATCTGCCTTGTGAAGTCTTGGTGGATATACTCTCTAGGCTTTCACTCAAACATGTCCATCAACTTCAAGCTGTTTCAAAGTTATGATTCAAAACTATCTCAAGTTCATATTTCAGAAGACTCTACAACATGAAATCCTTGACTCGTCCTCGAGCACGTGTAGTTCAAGTACCTGATTACAAGTATTCACCGATCTGGGAAATGATTAGTCAAACCATCATTATATCGACTATGGACCTCGATATTGACAACAGCGAGATCCAGGAAGAGTTCAGTTTTGAGGATATTATTGCCACTCAACACTCCTTCATCATATCGTCCAATCTCATCATTTTAAATCACAAGGTATGCAATCCCACAAGAAAAGAGATCATAGACATACCTAATTCAAGTTATCAATCAGTTACTTTTGATGTTGCGTATATCCCATCCAACAATACATACAAGATTATCATATCCCATCCAACAATACATACAAGATTATCCATCTATATTGTGCCAACATTGGTCACAACTACAACTTCAACCATGGTGGTAGCCCTGTAGAGTTCCGATTTGAGACTCTTAAGCTAAGAGACGGAGGACCAATTCCTAATTCTTGGAAAGCCCTGGCACACCAAGAATGGTGTTCTTGTAAGATAGAGTCAACATGTGTAAATGGTGTAATTCATTGGTTGGTTGAAAGAGGATGTCCAATGGAAAGGCATATCATTTCAATGGAAATTGAAAGTGAGGAATTCTTGAGTTCCATTGGTTGCCTCAATAATCCATATGTGGGAGAGATATCGATATTTGAGAATATCCAGTTAGCTGATCTGAATGGGAAATTATGTTTAGCTTAATACTCAGAAGAATCGTCAATTATGGATCTATAATTTGTCAAGGATCGGACAAACCAAGAATGGGTAAAGGAACATACTATCAATTTATCAGGTATGGGGAGTTGGTTAAAAATAGTGGGGTATGTACAATTACAAGGTAACAATGGAGACATTGTTATTGATGGTGAACAACTTGTTCTCTACAACATTGAAGATAATAGGTCTAGAAGTCTACCAAGACCTAAAATGAAGATTCATATTGGCTTGTACTTTGATAGATGTTTCAAGTTAGAAAGCAGAAAACTATCTATGCAACCAAGTGTAGTTTTGCTATCTAATTAATAGATCTTTGTAATTGTTTAAATTTTCTCAATTATTTCTTGATCTTTGTATTAATGAACTTGTACTCTAAATGTATTTGAGTCTTCTACCTAGTGAAATTTTAGCTATGGAGTTCACTGAAAAGGGATGCAAAACGGCATAGGGTGATTAGATTTCAGTTTTAGGAGATAAAATCTCTCTTCATACATACGGTGGCTTTTTCAACCGGGTCTAGAATTACAACTGCTTAACAAACCATGTTGCCTTCTACACAACTCCAGCACCTGCCAGAAAGGAGGTGATGTTGACCTCCATTTCATGCCTTTATATTGCTATTACTTGTGTTGTTTTTATATTCCCACCCGTTCTTGGAACGTGCTTGCATGTTTATCCAAAATATTTCATATAAATCTTGTATTGCAAATAACATATTTTATCTGCTTTAAATCTATTGGTATTTATTAAAAAAAAATCCATCATTTTTATGATAGAAATTACATATATCTTTTTAATAAAAAAATACATCTTTAATTATAAAATTGATTTAAAATGCGTAAAGTAAAAATAACTAACTATTATACAAATCCACTATTCAAATGAGGATGCTAAAATACATGTTAGGCTAATGTATACGAAGGAACAAACCACTATAAATTCTCAATAATAGTAACAAAACAATAAAAACTTGTACAATTAAAACAAACAAGAAACATAAACATTAAACAAAACAAATAAAAAGAGACAAGAGAAGAGAGCATAGAGATTTTGTCATATATTTTTTTCAACTGTTTTAAGTGTGTATAATATTGTGTCAAATATCTCTATTTATACGATAGGATTGAGGAACACAAAGAGTTGTCATAAATATGATATTAATCCATTTGAGATCATGGATGAGAGGTGGAAGTATAAAATATAATGAATATAATTATTAGTGGGAGTTACATATATTTATATAATGGAGAGTTGGTGAAAATAAAATTTATGTAATGTAATTCACATTAATACAAATATTTATATATAAAAAAGAATATAATATAAATTTGTATGATTTTTTTCTTTTTGCGAAGGGAAAACATAGCCATTCATATTTCTAATTGAAAGATGAACAAAACAAAATATTCATGAATTTACTCCAACATGGAATTAATATAAAGAATACATATTCAAGAGACTTTATGCCGGTTGATTCATGTACTAATATGATGATTTATTATTTAATATTTAATTTATTAAATAATTTATAACATTAAAAATTTCACGTAGGGATAAAATCGTAATCTATTTTTTCCTAACATTCTTCCCACTTTTAGTATAATATATATGTATATATGATATATGATATATCTCTTTATGTTATCTGTCAACCTGATATGAGTGTCTGGGCAAAGAATTTATGGAGTCAGTCAAGTTGCTGCATAATTATCACTATACAAGTCGCAGGAAGAATATGTACCTACCTCCATATGGTGGTGTATTTGGAACGAGAGAAATAAAAGATGTTTTTAGGGACAAGAGAACTCTATTTTGAAAGTATATCTCAAGAATGCTTGATTCCAATTCATATTGTATTGAGCGCAATGGACACATATATTATGTCTTGATTTCAATGCCTATTATTTTAAGGTAGAAAAGAGAATCCATAAGTTGAGAAGAGACTTTCTGTTGTGATTATCTGATCGTTATGAAGAATATTTGGGAGGAAAAACAACATTTCACAAGAATAGAATTACACAGAATTTACACTAAGAATTTCTTTCTACAAAAAACCTCACCAAACACTCTTTTCTTCTCACGATCTCTTTCTAGATTGTATTTTTTTTGTGTTCTATAAGTGAAACATAAGGCTCTATTTATAGCCCTAAAACTGTGGTTGGTGGTTGAATTTTTCATTGAGCAAAATGGTGGCTGATGGTTTCAACAATGGTGTGTTGCTTCTAGAATTGTGGGCTTCTAGAATGGCTATTAAACATATCAATTCTCCCCCTTCAGCTGCATTCCAACACAGCTACTATCTGAAAGTTATTCCAACCATGTCTCTGCATAGCTCTAACTTTTCTTGAGTTACCACCTTTGCTAACATGTCTGCTGAATTCTCCTTCGTATGGATGTTCACTAGTTTCAACAGTTGTTGATCCATCACCTCACGTATATAGTGATAGCGAATGTCGATATGCTTTGTCCGAGAATGATATGTTGAGTTTTTGCTTAAATCAATAGTACTTTGACTATCACAATGTATCTTATACTATGTTTGATTCATCCCTAGTTTTTGGAGAAACCGCTTTAACCACAATATTTCTTTACCAGCTTCCGCTACAGTAATATACTCTGCTTCAGTTGTGGATAGTGCAATACACTTCTGCAATCTTGACTTCCATGACACAGCTCCCCCTACAAAAATATAAAGATATTCTGAAGTTGATTTTCTACTATCAGGATATCCGGCCATATCTGAATCTGTATGGCCTTCCAAGACTGGATCAGCTCCTCCAAAGCACAGGCTTGATTTTAAAGTACCCTTAATATATTTGAGAATTCACTTAACTACCTCCCAATGTTTCTTTCTAAGGGTAGAAATAAAATGACTCACCAAACCTACCGCATGTGCGATATCTGGCCTTATGCAAATCATGGCATACATCAAACTTCCAACTGCTGAAGAATATGGAATTGTAGACATCTCCTCAATCTCTTTCTTGAATGAGGGGCACGAACTCTTGCTCAACTTGAAGTTATTTGCTAAAGGAACACCTACCGATTTGGCATTACTCATATTGAACCGTTTGATCACCCGTTCTATATAATTTTCTTGAGATACCCATAACTTCTTATTTCTCCTATCTCGAGTTATCCGTAATCCCAAAATTTGTTGAGCTGGACCTAAGTCTTTCATTTCAAAGGATTTAGTGAGTTCTTTTTTGATCTGTCTGATTTTTGTTTCATCTTGTCTGACGATTAACATGTCGACCACATAAAGTAGAAGTACACAATTGCCATCTGAATATAAACACACTAATCTGTAGCAGTCATTTTATATCTTTGACTTACCATGAATGAGTTAAACTTCTTATACCACTGCCTCAGTGTTTGCTTCAAGCCATATATGTTTTTTGTAAGCTTATAGATGAGGTTTTTATTTCCTGAAACCTCAAAACCTTTCGATTACTCCATATATTTCTTCATTTTGATCACCATGAAGAAATGCTTTCTTGACATCCATTTGTTCAACCTCCAAATTCAAACTGGCTACCAATCCAAGGATGATACGGATTGAAGTCAATTTTACGACTGGTGAAAATATTTCATCAAAGTTAATTCCCTTTTCTGTAGGAATCCTTTGACTACTAACCGGGCTTTGTGCTTCACCACCTTTCCGCTGCCATCTTTCTTAAGCTTGAATATCATTTTCTCTTTAGTGCCTTCTTTCCTTGTGGAAGTTTCACAATCTTATAAGTGTTATTTTTTTTGTAAAGAGTTCATGTCTTCGGTCATTGCTTGAAACTATTTTTCTTTATCCTTATGAGATATAACTTCATGGAAACTCTCTGGTTCTCCATCTTCAGTAAGCAAAATATATTCAAATTCTGAATATCGAATTTATGGAATCCGGCCTCTTTTAGATCAACAAAATTATTGATTATTAGCTTCAGGAGGTGTACCATCATCGTCTCCCTGTGATGGTTCTATAGCTTCTGGAAGCTTTTGTGCCTCCCCCTGCAGAACATTCTCTTATTCTGCTTCTGGTATTGCTTCTTGCTCCCCTATGCTATTTGTGGCAAACAACGTTGGTAATGGATCTGGACTAACTCTCTGGGAACTGAAACTTCTTTCATGAGACATTGTGGGCTTTTCAATGTCTTCTATTATCTGGTTTTCATGGAATACAACATCCCTAATTTTGATCACCGTCTTCTGTATTGGATACCATAATCTATATCCATTTTCTTCATCTCCAAAGCCTATGAAGATACATGGTATAGTTCTATCATCAAGCTTACTCCTAAGCTCCTTAGATATATGTGTATGTGCTAAACAACCGAATACATTTAAGTGAGAATATGAGGGATTCTTACCAGACCATATTTTCTCTGGAACCTCAAAATTCAACGGGGATGATGGTGATCGGTTGATTAAGTAGTAGGAGGCGCGAACTACTTCTCCCCAGAATGGGTTAGGAAGCTTTTCCATACTAATTATACTTCTGACTCTTTCCATGATTGTACGATTCATTCTCTCGGCTACTCTATTGTGTTGTGGGGTGCGTGGGACCATTTTCTCATGTCAAACTCCTTTGAAGTATACTCTCTTCTATTATCTGAGCGAAGGCATTTTAATTTCTTTCCTGTTTCACGCTCTACCATGGTATGAAATATCTTAAAATAGCCAAAAGCCTGGTCCTTTGTCTTTAAGAAGTACATCGATACCTTTTAAGAAGCATCATCAATGAAAGTCAGAAAATACCTATTATCGCCAATTAATTTCTCCTCCATGGGATCACAAATATCAAAGTGTACCATACTGAGTAACTCTTATCTCCTGGTTGAAGAAAATGTAAATGAGACTCTATGTTGCTTATTAAATAAACAATGATTACAAGGGTCTAAACTAGCATTCTTGTCCATTTTGATAAGCTACTTTTTCGTTAGAAGTGATATCCCCTTTTCACTCATGTGACCGAGTCTCTAGTGCCATAGGTTTTAAGATGCCTCTTTTTCTATAACATTGAGGTTGTCTGAGTATACCTTCATATGAGTTTTATATAGTTTCCACAAATATTTCCTCGAGCGAGAACCATAAATTCTTTCAACAATTTTCATGTGTCTTTTTTGAAATGACTTTTATAGCCCTGTTTGTCAAGAGCTATACTTGATATTAGGTTTAGATGAAGATCTGGCACATGACGGAAATCCTTCAGTATCATTGTACTCCTAATATTTGTTTGTATTTTGATATCACCAATTCCAACTATCTCACAAGAAGAAGTGTTCCCCATCTTCATTGCTCCAAAGTCTCCTATTTTGTATGTTGTGAAGAAATCTTTTCAGGATGTAGCATGGTATGATGTTATAGTATTTACCACCCATTCATTTTCTTCTTGACTTGAGACGTGAAGGCATGTCTCTTCTTGGATGGAACAAATGGCTACCTCTCCGTGGTAGTGACTAATGCATCTCCATCCTTCTGCTTCAACTGCTCCTTCTCATTCTACAATTTTCTACGGTTCTTCTTTAAATGGCCATTTATTCTGCAGTGGTAGCACTCATATGATGGCTTCCTACCATCTGTGGATTTTCCCTAACTCTTGTTTTTGCCTCTTCTCTTATCTTGACTTTTTCCTTATTGTCTCCCTCTTTCTGTAATAAGGGCATATGACTCACCATGATAGATGTCCTTTCTTCTGGCTTCTTCATTAAATAAGGCATCTTTAACCATAGACATGGTCAGATTTCCATCAGGAACTGAATTACTAAAAGAGACTACCAGCATCTCCCAATTATCAGAAAGAGAACTAAAAAGAAGCAAAGCTTGCATCTCATCTTGGAGCAGCATGTCAATAGACGATAATTGATTTTTCAAGCTCTGAAACTCACTGTTATGCTTGGCAACTAAAGTTCCATGCTTTAACATCAAATTTACCAAGTTCCTCATCAATAGGGCTTTGTTCCGAGCGATCTTAGCTTGAGACATACCTTTTAACTTTATCCATAGGGAATACACATCTGTTTCTTGTGCAATATGATGAAAAACACTATCGCCAATCCATTGTCGAATTTGATCGATAGTTTTCTTATTTAATTTCTTCCACTATACTTCTTTGGTGGAATCGGGGTTCAAGTCTTTACAAGTGAAGAGATCTTCCATCCGAGGTCTCCATAATGTGTAATTTGTGGAAGCAAGCTTTATCATAGCTCTAAAATGATGATGGCTCTTTCATTATACCTTTAAAATTGCTTGGTCAAATTTTTGGAGTAGAATCTCCCCAAACGAAACTCACCAATGCGTCTGGAATGGTGAAAACTATAGGATTGACTCTTCTTAGGTCAAAATTGGGCTTCTAGAAAATTTTCAAATTTACACCAAACTATTGGGTTAAATTGAAAATATACCGAACTTTTGGGGAAAAATTATAATTTCAGTAACTCCAGGAGTTATTTCATAAATTTTAGAAAATTTATTATGATTGAGCACAGACGTGGCACTGATTGGGTGCTGATGTGGTGCTGACTTGGCACTGATGTGGCAAGTACTGTTCGCCTTCTTCTTTCTCTAGACAAAAATTTACAAAAATAGAGCAAATTTGTAAAGTGCCATAACTTCTTTGTTTTAGCTTCATTTTGCCTTCAAAAAGTTGCGTTGAATTCATATTGAGCAAAAAATCTAATAAAGTGATTGAAACACATTGACGATCACGTTTTCAAAGAAATCCATCTCTGGCTTAAAATTTTTGTGTTCCAATATCTCTCAACGAACACAGAATCATGAGCTCTGATACCATTTGTTATGATTCTCTGGTCACTGTGAAAAATATTTGAAAGAAAAAATAACTCTATTTCACAAGAATCGAATTACGTAGAATTTACATCAAGAATTTCTTTCTACGAAAAAACTCACCAAACACTCTCTTCTTCTAACAATCTCTTTCTGGATTGTATTTTTTTTGTGTTCTATAAGTGAAACATAAGGCTCTATTTATAGCCTTAAAAATGTGGTTGATGGTTGAATTTTTTATTCAACAATAGTGGTTGATTGCTTCAACAATGGGGTACTTCTTCTGAAATTGTGGGCTTCTATAATGGCTGTTGAAATACATTGTAAATCCTTTAACTTAGTCAAATGGAACTCTTTCACCACAAAAGTAGAAGGAGGTTTGAGTATCAAGAATCTTGTAAGGATATGATACCTAGGCTTAACTTAACTCCACAAATTAGTTCATTAATGAAGCATTTGCCCAAGTCCACAAAATCAGACCAAGAGTCTATCCCCAACTAATGTGAAACTAATCCACTCTAACACCCCATTCATGCCCACACCCAACTGGATCGTAGATCAAAAGTCCAAATAGGGATGTGTCCGGCTCTGATACCATGTAAAGATATGACATCTTGGCCTAACTTAACCCAAAAGATAGCTCATGAGGGGAGGATTGCTCAACTCCATATAAGTAGACCACCAATCATTCCCCAACCAATATAGGAATTTAACTCACTCTAAAAAATCTAAAAATGCAACATAAGAGTCTCTTGATGAGATGGTTGTCGAGATTTAGGGGTCCTTTGGTAGCTAATTAGAAGTAATATAGAAATATGCATAACTAATATATGTATAGGAGTCTCTTGATGAGATTCTTGATTTGCAATATAGAAACCTGCATAACTAATAAATGTATAAGTTATGAAAAAATCTATGTATTGTTCTATGCAAGATAAAAGAATAACTAATACATGAATAACTAAAACCTGCATAATTAATAATTAATTCTTGTAATACTTATGCCTTCTTAACTCTAACCAACTAGCAAATGATCCCTTAGTGTTGAAGACAATGCTTTTTATAGAAATGGAGATTGCATGGAGTGACCGCTTGGAGAAACGTTAGAGCACTTTGTCCATTCTTTTCTCAGAATACTGCAATCAGAGAAGAAAAGTATATTTCTAGCATGACATTCACCTCCTAGATATCTATTTCCTCTCCTCTCTATAATCTTGCATAAGATACCAAACGTACTTTAACGCAAAGCAGGGAGGTAACAGTTGGAACATCCTTTTCACAAGAAATCTCAGTGACAGGGAAGTTGGAAGAACTATTGGTGTTTCCAATGTTTTATCCTTAGTTTCTAGTTTGAACAATAGTAATGATCACAGGCACTTTTGGCTGGTGGAAGAGGATGGAAAAGAAAGGCACCAATAAAAGTCATGTGCTTTGTGTGGTTGGTTACCAAAGAAGCATGTTTGACTCAAGACAATCTACAAAGAAGAGGGACACAACTAGTTGATAGATGTTACATGTAGAGACGAAATCAGTTTCCATTGCTCTATATCCACATAGATTTGGCATGTGTTATTTTTGTTGGGTTTTAAAGGTGTACATGGGGAATAAAAGGTTGTGACTTTTATAAAAGGTTATGCCATTTCTAAAGGGTTGTGACCATTCCAAAAGATTGTGACTTTTTCAAAGGATTGTGACCGTTTCGAAAGGTTGTGGCTTTCCGAAAGGTTGTGACTTATCCAAAAAATTGTGACTTTTTAAAAAAGTTGTGACTTTTTTGAAAGATTGTGACTTTTTCGATATGCCACGACAAGCACATGTTCACACTACCCTTTGTTATCCGTAAATAGAGGATTTTTCTCTCATCTTTGAAACATAGAATTTCTCCCTCTTTTACATATATTTTCTTACAAATAAAGTTGAGTCTTCATGTGATTTTTTTGCTGGCTTTTAAGGTTTTTGAAAATATGGAAATTTGAGGTACCGCTACTTCTTTAATAGTTTATCCGTTTTATCTATGGAGGAAATAATCTATAACCTCGGGTACAGTGAGGGAATTAAATTCCTTAAAGACACACAGTGACTTCTGTGGACTCGGATACTGATTTTCCTTTACACCTTTACTATTTATGGTTTACTAACTTTAATACAGGATAACAAGCTTAAGGAATTTAACATTTTTATTGTTAATCTGCATTCTGTAGAATTAAGCTCAATAATTCTCAAATAGCACCCTCTCTTCTATTTCAATTAATCAACCCCAAGTGCCTTTTATAGGACTTAACAAAAACAAACTCTCCAAAATTAAAGGACATGACCTGCAACTAAGCTATTGACTATAACAGAACTTGACTCTAACTATGACTCTAACTAAACCCACAAGAATAGGTCAATTATTTATTAAACAAAACAAACTAACAATCCCTCCCTTGAAATTAACTCTCTGAAGATTTCAGTTCACCAATACTCATTCCAAGTGCTTCTCGAATCTTCTGAAATGATGCCAACTTTAACGCCTTAGTCATCATGTCTGCCAGCTGCATTTCTGTGCTGCAATAAACCAATTTGATAGCACCTTCTTTGACTAAGTCCCTCAGAAAATGATATCGGACTCTTATGTGCTTAGACCGTCCATGCATGATCGGGTTCTTAGACAGTTTAATAGTAGATGTGTTGTCACATAACATCACCATGCTTCCAGCTTGTGCATGACTGATTTCTTCCAATATTCTTCTCATGCAAATAGCTTGACATGCACATGTAGCCGCTGCCACATATTCTGCTTCAGTGGTCGAAAGAGTCACAATAGGTTGTTTTCGTGAGGACCAAGCTACAGCTCCTCCACCCATTAGAAATACATAACCTGATGTACTCTTACTATCATTAATATCTCCTGCATAATCGCTGTCGGTATAGGCTACGAGATCACTTCCTTCTCCCTGTTTGTACCAAATACCATAGTTTACTGTTCCCTTTAAATACCGCATGATTCTCTTAACTGCTACATAATGCAACTGAGTGGGACTTGCCATAAATCTGCTAATGAGACTGACCACAAACATCAAATCAGGACGCGTTGCCGTGAGATACATTAAGCTGCCCACTATTTGCTTATATAAAGTTGAGTTGATTTTCTCACCATCTTCGTCTCGACCAATCTTTTGTCCAGGAACAATTGGATTGCAAACATAGTTGTAGTTTTGTATTCCAAATTGATCGATCACTTTAGCATCATACTTTCTTTGGCATATGAATATTCCACCAGCTCTTTGTATCACTTCTATTCCAAGGAAATATCTCATATTTCCTAAGTCTGTCATGTCAAACTCATTCTTCATGGATCACTTGAACTCATCCACCATCATATCATCATCACTAGTAAACAACAGATCATCAACATAAATGCTAACAATCAAAATTTTACCTCCATTTCGCTTGACAAACAAAGTCTGCTCACTGGAACTGCGTTTGAAACCTTCCTTGATGAAATAAGACTCTATGCGATTGAACCAGGCCCTTGGCGCCTGTTTCAATCCATAAAGGGCCTTACGTAGCTTGTAGACCATGTGTTTATTTCCTTCTATTTCATAACCTGGAGGTTTCTCCACGAACACATCTTCCTCCAATTCTCCGTGCAAAAAGGCAGACTTTACATCCAACTGATAGAGTCTCCATCCTCTTTGTGAAGCCAAAGCAATAATCATTCTCACAGTGTCCATTCGTGCTACAGGTGTAAACACTTCTGTGTAGTCCACCCCATATTGCTATGAATAACCCTTCACAACAAGTCTGGCTTTGAATTTATCTACCTCCCCCGATTCATTGAGTTTGGTTTTATAAATCCATTTCACACCAATTTTTTTGGCTCCTGCTGGAATCAAAGTCAGAACCCATGTCTGATTCCTTTCAATAGAATTTATTTCTGCATCCATTGCTTGTCTCCATTTTAGATGCTTGACTGCCTCTTAAAAACCCGTGGGATCTGAAATGACCATGAATGCAAGTTTATCAACCTCAAATTTGTCAACTTTTACAAGATTTACCTCATCCTCTACATCTGATATTCCTTCTCCTGAGGTGTAATCAGCCGTCCATAATGGTGGCTGTCTCACTCTTCCCTCCCTTGGTGTAACCTCTTCAATTTCAGGAACTATATGCGGTGGAGGAGGATTTTCATCATTTTGGTTCCCATTCTCTTCTTCTACTTCCTTATCGTTGTCATATTCATCTTCCCATTCAAGCTCCATAAACTGTTCAGCAGTGGAATTAGTATCCCAATTCCATGCCTTGTCTTCTTCAAATATACATCTCGACTTATATGAATCTTCTTCTTGACTGGATCAAACATTCTGAATGCTTTGGACTCACTGCTGAAACCTAGAAAAACACACTTCACACTCTTATCATCGAGTTTAGTTCTTTTCACATCTGGAATGTGAACATATCCTATACACCCAAAGATTCTGAAATGCTCTACAGAAGGCTTTTCACCACTCCACGCTTCTTCAGGTGTCATGTCTTTCATAGCCAATGTAGGAGATATGTTAAGAACATGTTTTGTCCATTGCACGGCTTCTGGCCAAAACATTTTTAGAACTCCCTTCTCTGTTAAAACAGCTCTCACCATGTTCATAATGGTTCGATTTTTGTGCTCAGCAACTCCGTTCTGCTGAGGGGTGTATGAGGTGGTTAACTGCCTTTTGATCCCATGTTCCTTGCAATACTCATTGAATTCTCCAGAATTGTACTCTCCCCCTCTATCTATTCTTAAACACTTGATAAACATACCTGTTTGTTTTTCTACAAGTGTTTTGAACTGTTTGAAATGATAGAAAGTTTCTGATTTCTCTAGCACAAAATATATACATGCTTTCCTAGAAAAATCATCAATAAAACTTATCAGGTACCTCTTGTGGCTGTTTGATGATGGCGTCATCGGGCCACATAGATCAGAATGGATGAGCTGCAATCTCTCAGTAGCTCTCCACGTGCTCTTCTTTGGAAGCGGTACTCGGTGTTGCTTCCCCTTCATACATGATTCACATGTAGTCTTTGCTTGTCTAATTTCTGGTAAACCGGTGACCATCCTCTTATTGTGCAAGGTGAGAAGACCCTTGTAGCCAAGATGCCCATATCGATGATGCCACAGTTTCGCTTTGTCTGAGACATCAACCTGAAGGCATTTTATTTCATCTGTCTTACTACAAGATTCAGCAAGTAAAACAAACATTCTATTTGCACTCATAACAGACTCGGCTATTTTTCCCTTCGTAGGGTGAAATATACTACATGTTTTACGTACTCCTCCCTTGAACAACACTTCTAATCCCTTCTCCTGAAGCTGTCCAACACTCAGCAAGTTGTTCTTTAGCTCAGGAACATAATACACATCACTCATCCCATAGCTTATTCCCTTAAGCATAATTTTCACCATGCCTTTACCATTTACAATCAATTTGTGATTATTCCCAAGCTTGACAGTATGAGAGAAAGTAGTATCCAAGCTTGAGAACATACCTCGATCTCCGTACATGTGATTTGAAGAACCAGAGTCCACAAACCAGGCATCATTTCGCTTTGCTCCTTGAAGTTCCACATATGCAATGAGAAGAACTTCATCTTCCTCCCCCACCTCTGCATAGTGAGCTTCTTTGTTCCATTTTGGGCACTCATACTGAAAATGTCCTAGGCTGTGACATTTATAGCACTCGACCGATGCCTTGTCGAAAGATCGCCCTCTGCCCCTACTTTTGCCTCGGTAGGAACCTCCACATCTGCCTCGGACATTGAGAGCTTGATCTTCCTCTTCATAACTTGTTCTCCTAAATTTTTGCTCATGAACAGCCAAAGAGCTTTGCAACTCATCAATAGACATTCTTCCGATGTCTTTGGATTCCTCAATAAAAACCACCACATATGTGAATTTTTCTGTCAGTGTTTGAAGGATCTTTTCAACGATCTTCGAATCTGGCATGTCTTCCCCATTGCTCCTCATTTTGTTCGAAACTGTCATTACTCTTGCACAGTAATCGTCAATTTTTTTGTCCGTATTCATGGTAAGGACCTCGAATTCTCTTCTCAGAGTATTGAGAAGAGAACGCTTCACCCTTTCATTTCCTCCAAACTTCCTCTTCATTGAATCCCAAACAATCTTGGATGTTCGACGATCAAAGATCTGTTCAAACACTGTCCGATCAATCGCCTGGAATAGGTAATGCTTCACCTGATGATCCTTTAACTTGAGATCCTCCAAGTGTTTGTGCTGGTCAGTAGTTATCTCAGCTCCTTTTGCTGGCTCAGTGTATCCCTCTGTAATCAAACTCCATAAGCCTTTTGCTCGCAAAAGATTCTCTATCAATTCACTCCAATGATCATAATGACCATCAAAGTGAGGAATTTTTGTGAGTGTTTTGTCGTCGCTCATGTTTTCTCTCTCAGATCACTTGGATTGGCTCTGATGCCAAATGTAGAATTAAGTTCAATAATTCTCAAATAGCACCCTCTCTTCTATTTTAATTAATCAACCCCAAGTGCCTTTTATAGGACTTAACAAAAACAAACTCTCCAAAATTAAAGGACATGACCTGCAACTAAGCTATTGACTATAACAGAACTTGACTCTAACTATGACTCTAACTAAACCCACAAGAATAGGTCAATTATTTATTAAACAAAACAAACTAACACATTCTTCTTTTGATGGAGATAAAAATGAAAAAAATTATTATTATTATTTTGGGTGACTGATAGAAAAATTTAAAGTGAACAAAACAATTTTTTAGTTACTATGACTTCACTAGGCCAATAAAGGAATTGGCCAAAGTGCAACTCAACATTTTTTGTCTCTTCATCTTATTAAAGATTTGTGCGAATTTTATGATCTTGTGATCCAAGCAATTAGTTTTTGGTTATTACTAATTAATTTAATTAGTTTGTAAAGGAGACAATTGACATGAAATTTGTTGATTCTAAAAGGGCAACTAGAACGGCAAGAGGAAAGAAAACAAAAGGGTGCTATTATTTTTATTTTCTTATTTCATTGTTAGATGATTTGTTTAGGTTGGAATACATATATGTCAACATTTAGTTTGGCAAGGAAATCATAAAATAAATTATGTTGTTTTTACTATGATTTGAAAAGGAAAAGAATAACCCTTTTAGTGAGAAGGAAGGATTCAAGAAAGAGTTACGTAGCCTGTGAATTCAAGAAAATACTCTGCATGTTCGATCCTAGTGGCTATAAGTTGATAAAATAACTGATTCAATGGTTGGTCATGTATTTTTTTAAAGGTTGTGTTTTTTCGTGAAGAAGTATCACTCGAAAGTTTGTGATTTCTCATGAATTATTCTGCTCGTGAGAGATAAGTGGCTCTTACCCTTGTTTTGTAGATTAAATATCTTTGGATATTTTATTGCATTATTGAGATTAAAGTCTAAGTATTTTTTACTGGATTTGAAGAATATAAAACTTCACCGAATAAATCAAATTGTGCATTTGATTTGAAGAATATAAGAACTTCACCAATTTATTAAACACTATGTTTGAATAAATATTCTGACTTGAAAAATATAAAACTTCGTCAATAATATAAAGGGTAAACGATTTGAAGAATATAAAAACTTTATTGTTAACTAGAAACAGTGTTAGATTTTTTTTGATTAAAACCTCTTGATTTTCTACTCCGTCTGAATTTGAAATGTAGTCTTTAGTGTTAGTATTTAAATACTAAGTGGTCTGTCTAATTGTGAAAGAAGAAAAAAATATTGGTGACATAAAATTAATAATTTTGTGTCTGCAATGGATGCTTCTATGAATTAAACTTTGACAATATGTAAAGATTGTCAAAGGGAATGGAAATACTATAATTCTTTTGTGAAGTATTATCACCCAAAGAGGTTTTGTATTGTCAATATGTATTTTGATAGTATACATTTGAAAGCCTGATAAAACAAATATGTGAAAAATTATTTTTAAGATACTTGAAAAATATTTTTGAGATCACATTTAAAATGTGGGGGTTCTTTGCTTGTGATAAAGATAAAATTGGACTTACCATCTAATTTAAATATAGAAGCACAAGATATGAAATTGAGTGGCATTCTTCTATTATGTTAGACCCACAAAATTCTTGGAGTATATTTTTGGTCGTTGAGTTTCTCTTTTACTAGTATATGATATGATATGACTAGTATGAAACTACTAAATTAAATATATATACTCGTTCAAAAGAGATGTGTTCTCTTATGAAAAAATTGTCATTTAAAATGTTGTGATCTTTCATAAAAATATATGTCTACTAAAATATAATTATTTGTATAGACCTGATTATTGATAAAAATTCATTTGTCATGTTTTGTGTTATAAAGTAGCATTTGGTTCATATGCTCTTATTGGACCGATGAGAATATGTTCATAGGTAATTCTGCAACAACCAAAATTGAACATTATGGAAAGGTCTTCTTGGAAAAGACATCTAACAAGGTGTTTACTTTAAACAATGTTTGTATTTGAAAAAATTATAATAGATAAGAATAAAATATTTGTAGGAAAAGGCTAACCTCATGGAGGGTCTTTTCAAACTCAATATTTATGGTCCTTCTTCCTTGCTTGAGTCAAATTGTTTATGGCATGAACGTTTGGGACATGTCAATTATAAAACCTTGTGAGAACGAATCAACTTAGAAGTTTTATCTAATTTTGAGTGCAATAAATCAAAATATCAAGTTTGTGTTGAATCTAAGTATGTTAAGCATCCTTATAAATTTATTAAAAGGATTTTCTATCCTTTAGAGTTTATTCACACTAACATTTGTGATATGAAGTCAACACCATCTCGTGGTGGAAAAAAGTATTTCATAACTTTTATTGACGATTGCACTATTGTTATATCTATTTGTTGAATGGTAATGATGAAACAATAGAATTCTTTAGGCAATACAAAACTAATGTTGAAAATCAGTTGGGCAAAAAGATAAAAATGATAAGAAGTGATAGAGTTAGAAAGCATGAATCTCATTTTGCAGAAATATGTTTGGAAAATGAAAGCATCCATCAAACTATTGCCCCTTACTCACCTTAATCTAATGGAATTGCAGAAAGGCAAAACCAAAATTTAAAGAAAATGATGAATGCTTTACTTATAAGTTTAGGTTTACCTCAAAACTTATGGGGGGAAGCCATCCTTATTGCAAATCAAATACTCAATAGAGTTTCCCACAACAAAACACAGTTTATTCCATATGAGAAATGAAAAGGCAGAAAGTCCAACTTAAAATATTTCAAAGTGTAGGGGGTATCTAGCCAAAATCCAAGTTCCTAATCCTAAGTGGGTCGCAATAGGACCTAAGATTGTGGATTGTGTTTTCATTGGATATGCTACAAATAGTAAAGCATGTTGATTTTTTATTCATAAGTGTGAATATATGGAAATTCATGATAATACGGTAATTAAATCAGATTACGTTGAATTCTTTGAACATTCTATCCGTATAAAACTAGACTTAAATTGTCTAGTGAAGGGTCTAAACGACCTCGAGAAGAACCATAGGAGAATGTACTTAATAAAGAGATTCCAAGGTATAGTAAATGTCAAAGGATATCTAATTCCTTTGGATCCGATTTCTTAATATTTTTTCTTGAACATGAGCCTTAAACATTCAAAGAAGTTATGTCCTCTACGGACTCATCCTCTTGGAAAGAGGCTATCAATAGTGAGATTTATTCAATATTGAGCAATCATATTAGGGAGTTGGTTGATTTTCCTCCAGAAGATAAAACTTTGTGTTTAAAATGAATCTTCAAAAGGAAAATGAAAGTTGATGGAACTATTGATAATTACAAAGCAAGACTTGTTGTCAAAGGCTTTTGACAAAAAAAAGCTCTTGATTTTTCAACACATATCCGACAGTAATTAGAATTACATCCATTCAGATGTTAATTGCACTAGCTGTGGTATATGACCTTGAAATCCGTCAAATACATGTAAAAGTAAATTTTTTAAATAGAGAATTGGAGGAAGAAATTTACATGAAATAACCCGAAGGTTTTGTGATTTCTGGTAAAAAAATAAAAGTGTGCAAACTTGTTAAGTTACTTTATGGACTAAAACAAGCACCCAAACAATGGCATGTAAAGTTTAACCAAACTATGTTGGCAAATGGGTTTAAGATTAATGAGTGTGATAAATGTATTAACATTAAAGATACTCCATACAAAATTGTCATTGTTTTTTTATATACAGATGATATGCTAATAATGAGTAACGACATTGCAAACATAAATGCTACTAAGCGTATGCTTTCTAGTAAATTTAATATGAAAGATCTAGGAGTTGCCGATTTAATATTGGGAATTAAGATTCACAAAACTCCTCAAGGTCTAGCATTGTCTCAAACTCATTATATACAAAAGGTACTTGAAAAATACAAGTACTTAAACTTCAAAAGTGCAAAAACACCAATTGATGTGAACCTTGATCTTGCTAAGAATATAGGTGAATGTCAGGCTCAATTGGATTATGCAAGAGTGTTGGAAAGTTTGATGTACATCATGAACTATACATGACTAGACATAACTTGTGCTATAAGTAAATTGATTCGATACACAAGTAATTCCAACCAAAATCATTGGATGGCAATGAAATGAGTTTTGGGGTATTTAAAACACATTCAAAACTTTTCTTTACATTATAATAAGTATCCAGCAGCTGTTGAAGGATATAGTGATGCAAATTGGATTACTTGGTTAACCGAGAATAAGTCTACAAGTGGATACGTTTTTACCATTAATAGAGGAGTGATATCTTGGAAATCATCCAAACAAACATGTGTAGCTCACTCTATAATGGAGTTTGAGTTCATAGCCTTAGACAAGGCCGGTGAAAAAGCAGAATGGATCCGAATTTTTTTAGAAGATATTCCATTTTGGCCAAAATCAATGGATCCTATATGCATACATTATGATAGTCAAGCTGTAATAGGAAGAGCTAGGAGCATTATATATAACGGTAAGTCTCATCACATATGACGAAGACATAATACTGTTAGATAACTACTCTTTAGTGGAATTATCACAATTGACTATGTAAAGTCAAAGGATAATGTGTCAGATCCACTTACAAAAGGCCTAAATAGAGAGGGAGTTGAGCGATCATTAAAGGGAATGGGACTATGGCCGAGGATAAATCATCATGATGGTAACTCTATCTAGAAGACTGAAGATCCCAAGATCTAGGTTCAAGGAGATCAAACAAAGTCATTGATGATGGTTCAACATTGTCAAAATAATTTTTATGATCCATTCTCATAATGCGACAATGTTCAATAACAAGAATAAGGCATTAGGACCTTTTAATGATATTTAAGTTTGATACAGAGCATATCAAATGGTGTTTCTATGGGATAACACATTTAAATATCACCTATATAATTGTGAAGTATAAGCCGCTTTAAGAAGAATCCGGTAAGGCTAGTTATCTACATACTTATGAATCAAGAAGTATTCATGGCTGAAACAAACAAGACAATGAGAACCAATAACAGTTAAAGGGTTGATTGTGTGACTTATATTGTCTAGGTATACACCAAAACTCGATGGTTCAAAGATATCAAATCGATCGATTAACCTAGTACATCTGATATATGTTCACTACGGAAAGTTCAAAGGAAAACCTACTTATCCAAATGCAATTAATCCTTACTTACGAATCATATAATTTTTCACGTATATGTTTTAACAATAGTCGTTCCCCATTCATGTGGGGGATTATTGGGTTTTAAAGGTATGAATGAGAAATAAAAGGATGTGACTTTTACAAAAGGTTGTGCCTTTTCTAAAGGGATGTGACCATTCCAAAAGGTTGTAACTTTTCCAAAGGGTTGTGACCGTTCCGAAGGATTGTGACTTTCCAAAAGGTTCTGACATTTCCAATAAGTTGTGGCATTTTTGAAGAGTTGCGATTTTTCTAAAAAGTTGTGACTTTTTCGAAGGGTTGTAACTTTTTCAATATGCCACAATAAACACATGTTCACACTAGCCTTTGTTATTTATAAATAGAGGATTTTCCTCTCGTCTGCATATATTTTCTTACAAATAAAGTTGAGTCTTTATGTGATTTTTTTGTTGGCTTTTGAATTCGCTGAAATTATGGAAGTTTGAGGTACCGCTATTTCTTTAATAGTTTATCCATTTTATCTTGGGAAAAAATAATCCATAACCTTGATTATAGTGAAGAGATTAAATTTCTTAAGTACATATAGTGAATTCTGTAGACTCGAATACTATTTTTCTTTTACATCTTTATTGTTTCTGGTAAACTAACTTTAATACAGGAGGAATAAAACTTTTATATTCTTCGATTGAAGTGGGCTATGCCAAAGAACAGATGCTGATTTGGTTTCATGCTCAATCGGAAAAGGGCTATCCAAGAAGACCTCTCTTGAATAAAGCCCGATTAGACTCATTCATGCAGCATGATTTGGGCATGTGGGTACTCCTAAGCCTTGGCTGCATACTGGGGGATTCATGTCACGCCCCGGGAGGGTACCCTAGACGTGACCGGCACTCGAAAGTTATTTCTGGCCTTTGAGCGAACCACCTGATTCAGTCACACTATCATTCAATCATATTAACTCAATGGAGGATTCAGTCATAAACACAACATTCATATTATGGGGGCCGAAGGACAACACTATCAACTCATCAAAACAAATATAATAAGCCTCCTCAGAATAACAGTCCAACTTTCCCACACTCTAGTCTATGAATCCTCTATCAAAGTCAAGGAGGTGCCAATGACAAGCCCATGGCTACCAACAATCAAAATAAAGGAAACAACATAAAATTATACAGGGAGCTCAACATCCTCCGAAAACTAGGAGGACTCACCAAATAGCTGGAAGTGTGCAAATCTTCAACGGTGCGCCGGTTGATGATCTCTAGTACCTGTCTCTGCATCATGAAATAATGAAGGCTAAATGGCGTCAGTGAATGTATGAGTATGTAAAATGGTCGGATGAAACAAACATCAAGAAAACATCGATATCAACTCAAGATCTCAACTCATATATACATAACAACTCACTCAAGTGTCCTAAGTCTAACAAGAAATGGTTTAGACGGGACCAATCACAAGCCACTCAACTCAACTGACTCGGAGCACTATCAAGACCTGAATGGGAGTTTCTCTTATCCGACAACCATCACCTATGAGCCAGTGATAGTATAACAATCAGACGTTGTTGCCACGTCCATCCATACCTTGCCAGGGCATGAATGCCTCCCTAATCATGGATACCATCAATTAGTCAAGTCCTATCATTTCAGGACAATAAAATGGAAAACATCCAACTTTAATGGTTTGATCCCATGGGAAGCATCCGACTTTAATGGTTCCATCCCTACCTACGTTGGCGGCATAGTTTCTGGGGTTTGAGTATGGACTATACTCTTACCCGCTTCGGTGTTCGATACTCCTCCCATGACTCCATGCTCATAAAAATCCCTCCAATCATCTCAAATAAGCCCTCACGACTAGTTTCATTTAGCACATTGCCAACTCTTCAACTCTATCCTCAATTCAACTCTTTCCTCAATTCAACTCAATCGAGTTATAATGGTAAGTCTCATTTAGGACCTCATCCACTAGTCAATTCTATCCTCTAATCAACTCAATCAGGCCTTATTTAGATAAGTATTTATAACATCTCACAAACATAACAGCCCTTTCCTCTCCTCAATTATTATCTCCTTAGGACTCATCACATCTCTAAGGATTTAGCCCAGTAATTCAAGTAGAATAGCACATTTAAGGAAATTGACTTATGCAACATAATCACATGGTTAAAAAGATCAAAAAAGCATATTAACAAGTCATCTCCATCAACTCATACTAACATGAAGGTTTTAGGAACTTCTTAGCTCAACAACATCAACACAAATAGGATCAAATTAATAGGAGACAAAACTCATTCAAACACAAACCATACCAAGAAATTCTATTCTCATGGACCTCTAACCTCAAAGTAAGAGTAGGGAACATGGGTGGACTCAACCCATGTTTTGGATAGACTTATATACTTTAGTGAGGACTTGAAAAAAACCTTGATGTCGGGTCTTCAATGGAGAACTCGAATCTTGAAGCTCTTGGAGGCAATTCCTTGTTAGAAATAGAGAAGAAGAAGAAGAGAAAAAGAGAGACTCCTAGGGATTTTAGAGAGAGAGGGGGCTGAAAATATATTCCCAAAATGGTCAAGGATGATACATATATAATTTGGGATGAATTCCCAAATGGCCCCTTCTCAAAAATTCTGAAAAAAGGCTAAAATACTCCTGGCGCGATAGTGGCACAACGCGCCATTGCAGCGCCAGGTCGATTACGCCTAACACCTGCACATCTGTTAGTGGCGCACTTCACCAAGGACCAAACTACTGAGGTATGTTCTTGGTGCGATAGTGGCGCGTCGCGCCTTTATGGCTCCAAGGCCATATTTTCTAGGTTCTGGAAATTAGGCTTGAAAACCCTGCACATCCCGTAGTGGCGCGCCGCGCCAGGGACCAAACTACTGAGGCGTGTTCCTGGCGCGATAGTGGCGTATCGCACCACTAGGGTGCCAAGCCCATTGTTTTCCAGAAAGTTCAACCCATGCCTTAAATCCCTACTGTGCTAGTTCATCTTAGGATCGTCATATCTTTTGACTCCAAACTTCAAAATTTAAATTCTTGGTGGCGTTGGAAAGAAGACTCGATGAACTTTAATTTAATAGGTTGTAGGCCAACCAGATTGTCATCCTTCAAAATGCACAATCGAATTCAAGTCAAGGAAATGGACATTACCTTCAACATTTTCGTCGGTAGGCACGAATAGATGGGGATATTTAGATTTCATGTCTTCCTCTGCTTCCCATGTGGCTTCCTCAACAAGTTGATTTCTCCATAGGACTTTAACTGAGGCAATCTCTTTGTTCCTCAATTTGTGAATTTGGCAATCAAGAATTTGGACCGAAACCTCTTTATAAGACAACCTATCCTTAATTCCAACGCTATCAATGGGGACTACCAATGAGGGATCGCCTAAGCACTTCTTTAACATCGAAACATGGAATACTGGATGAATGGACGCTAGCTCTGAGGGTAACTCCAACTCATAGGCAACACTCCCAACCCGCTTCGAAATTAGGTAAGGACCAATATATCGAGGACTGAGCTTCCCCTTCCTTCCAAACCTTATGACGCCCTTCATGGGTAACACTTTCAAGTATACCCAATCACCCACCTCAAACTCTAAGTCTCTCCTTCTCATATCGGTGTAAGAATTTTAGCGGCTCTGGGCTGTCTTTAGCCTGTATTGAATAACTCTCACCTTCTCTATGGCTTGGTGAATAAAATCAGGCCCAATCAATTCAACTTCACCAACTTCAAACCACCCAATTGGCGATCTACACCTCCTCCCATACAAAGCTTCATAAGGAGCCAATTGAATGCTTACATGATAGCTATTGTTATATGCAAACTCTATGAGAGGTAAGTGATCATCCCAATTTCCCTTGAAGTCAAGCACACATGCTCTCAACATATCTTCTAATATCTGGATGGTGCGCTCTGCCTGGCCATCTGTCTGGGGATGAAAGGCCGTACTCAAGTTCACCTTCGAACCCAGTCCCTTCTAAAAGAATTTCCAAAATTGGAAAGTGAATTGAGCTCTTTTGTCTGAGATGATAGACAAGGGAACCCCATACAATCTGACGATCTCTTGAATATATAACTTTGCATAATATTCTGCGGTATCAGTAATCTTAAACACCAAGAAGTGAGCTGATTTCATCATCCTATACACAATTACCCAAATCAAATCATGTTGCTTTCGGGACTTCGGCAAACTAGTGATAAAGTCCATGTTGATCATCTCCCACTTCCATTCCAGAATTTCTATGTTTTGGGCTAAACCACATGGCCTTTGATGCTCGACTTTCACCTTTTGGCAATTCGAGCACTTGGAAATGAATTCCGCAATATCTCTTTTTATCCCACTCCACCAATAGACTTCCCTCAAGTCATGATATATTTTTGTAGAGCCGGGATGAATCGATTATCTGGAACTATGTGCTTCAGCCATAATCCTTCCTCGAATACCATCGATATCGGGAACATACAATCTGTTTTGGTATCTCAACACACCATCTCCCCCTTTTGTGAAAACCATCACCCTTCATTTGTGAATAACTTCCTTCAATCGAAAGAGGACGGGATCCTGATCTTGTTTCTCATTTACCTCCGCCATAAGTGAGGATGTAGACCCATCCTGGACGATAACTGCGCCTTCATTGTTCTCTTCCAGATAACTCCCAATCGGGCTAATTTATGTACTTCCTTCACCAATTCTCCCCTTGCATCCTCCACATGGGCAGTGCTACCCATAGATAACCTGCTAAGAGCATCAGCAACAACATTAGCTTTACCTGGATGGTAGAGGATACCCATGTCATAGTCCTTGAGTAGCTCGAGCCATCTCCTTTGCCTTAGGTTGATTTCTTTCTGGCTGAAGACGTATTCTAAGCTCTTGTGATTGGTGAATACATCAACATGCACTCCATAAAAGTAGTGGTGCCAAATTTTAAGCGCAAACACCATAACTGCTAGCTCAAGGTCATGAGTTGGGTAATTCTTCTCATGAGCCTTAAGCTATCTTGAAGCATAGGCTATCACCTTTCCCCTTTGCATCAACACACAAACCAAACCAATTCTGGATGCATCACAGTAGACCACAAATCCCTCTGTTCCATCGGGCAAGGTCAGGATAGGAGCAGTAGTTAGCTTGGCCTTCAGTTTCTAAAAAATCTCCTCACAAGCATCGGACCATTGGAACTTAGCCTTCTTTTGGTTCAGCTTAGTCAATGGTGATGATATAGATGAGAATTCTTCTATAAACCTTCGATAATAGCCAGCCAAACCCAAGAAGCTTTTTATCTTTATCGGGGATATGAGTTTGGGCCAATTCTTTACAGCTTCAATCTTCTGAGCGTCAACCTGAATACCATCTCGAGATACAATGTGGCCTAAGAAGGACACTGATGCAAGCCAAAATTCACATTTAGAGAACTTTGCATACAATACCTGGTCTCTCAAAGTTTGTAAAACAACTCTAAGATGATGGGCGTGCTCCTCTTCATTCTTGGAGTAGACCAGAATATTATCTATGAATACAATCACAAATATATCAAGATATGGTTTAAACACTCGGTTCATGAGGTCTATGAAAGTTGCGGGAGCATTAGTCAACCCAAAGGACATGACCAAAAATTCAAAGTGGCCATAACGAGTCCTAAAAGCGGTCTTCGGAACATCACACTCCCTCACCTTCAACTGATGGTAGCCGGATCTCAGGTCTATCTTTGAGAAACAAGTGGCACCCTGAAGTTGGTCGAATAAGTCATTTATTCTAGGGAGAGGGTACTTATTCTTTATGGTGACCTTGTTTAGCTGCTTGTAATCGATGCACATTCTAAGGGACCCATCCTTTTTTCGTACAAATAGGATGGGAGCACCCTATAGTGACACACTTGGCCGAATGAATCCCTTATCTAACAAGTCCTTCAACTGCTCCTTCAACTCTTTCAACTCAGCCGGAGCCATTCTATATGGAGGAATTAAGATAGGTTGGGTATCAAGAAGAAGATCAATCCTAAAGTCGATCTTCCTATTAGGAGGACTCCAAGCAGGTCTTCAGGAAAGACTTTAGGAAACTCGTTGACAACTGGAACCAACTCGAGGGATAGGGACTCAACATTGTCATCTTTCACTCGGATAATGTGATAGATACACCTTTTTGAGATTAGCTTCCTGGCCTTAAGATAAGAAATAAACTTACTCTTAGGCATAATAGGACTACCCTTCCACTCTATGACAGCCTCATTTGGGAATTTGAACTTAACAATCCGGGTTCTATAATCAATAAAGGCATAATAGACATAAAGTCAGTCCATGCCAAGGATCACATCAAAATCAACCATGTCCAACTCAACTAAATCATCCAAGGTATCCCTGTGATGAATTGACATAGTGCAATATCTATAGACTCTCTCAGCTAAGACAGAATCATCAACAGGAGTAGCTATACTGAAAAGCTCAAGGATACACTCAGGGATTTTATCAAACTTACTTGCCACGTAAGGAGTCACAAAAGATAGCGTGGCACTCGGATCCATCAAAACATAACAGTTAAGAGAAGAGACTCAAATCATACCCGTCACGATGTTTGGAGAGTTCTTTTGATCTTGGCGACTACCCATGGCATATAAACGGTTTGTACCTCCCCTCGTGCCTGAAGTAGTGCCCCTCTAATCACCCTTAGTCGGTGGTGTGGTGGTAGAATGTTGGGCCTTATTTCCCTTGTTGGATACTCCCTCTGAAAATGGTCTATTTGGCCCCATTTATAACAACCAACCCTTCCCACTCTGTACTCTCCCTAGTGGAGCCTACTATACTTGACGCATGGTGGCTTCCCTTGCGAACCTTGACCCACGCTAGCTTGGAACTAAGAACCCTGAGGTCTAAAATTCTGGCGACTTTGTCCCTGCCGATCATACCTATTCTACGGCATAGGTGCACTGGTAGTGGATGAGGCATAGTTGGAAGGCCTCTTCTGGAAGAAGGACCTGTTGCCCGTGTTTTGCCTTTGTTCATTCTCATGGCCTGCTGATTTTACCTTCTTACTCAGATGCTCCTCTCTATCTTTTCTCTTCTCATCCTCCACCTGTTGAGCATACATCATTAATCTGGAGATATCTATATCCGAGATCAACAATGCTGCTTTGCATTCCTTCTTCACATGCCTCCCTAACCGGGAGATGAACTTCCTCATCTTTGACCTCACATCTGAGATAATTTCTGGAGCATACCTGGATAGCTGGATGAACTTCAGTCCATACTCCTTAACAGTCATGCCTTCTTGTTTCAGATTCACAAACTTCTCTACTTTTTCTTCCCTCAATTCTCGGGGAAAGAGGTGGTCAAGAAAGGCTCTCTCGAGTTCATCCCACATAGCAGGTTCACAATCCTCACCTCTTCCTTGTTCCCATTGGTTAAACCAAATATTTTCCATATCTTTGAGTTGATAAGACACCAACTCAACCCCCCTCAATTTCCGTAGCATGAATAGCTTTCAGAATTTTCCATATTTCATTAATAAAGTTTTGGGGATCTTCATCAACCTTAGAACTTGTGAATGCCGGCGGATTCATTCTAAGAAACTCTCGAATTCTAGCAGCAGCAGACGGCTCTTGGGAACTAGAGCTAGGAGTTGGCGAACTTTGGTTACCATTTCGGGCAGCCATTAATTGAGTGAGCATTGCAATTGCCCCACGAAATTCTACCTCTGATATGGGTGCAGGCGGGGTAGCAAGCACTTGAGGCGCCTCCGCATACCTTACAGTCGGCCTCTAACCCTTGCCGGGCGTACCTCAAACTGGGGAAACCCTGCATTATCGGCATTCCTCTGGCTAGAAGTATGTTTTGGAGGCATTATCTGTAACGTATAAATGCACAAATTATAAGGGAAGTTTCATAAAGTTTAACTCTATCGCACAAATTAAGAGTATGAAAGAAGGGAAACAATTTCTAATGTCCTATAGCCTCCTGCTTATAAGTGTGGTGCACAACACACCCATAAGCAAGACTCTACTAGACACGGCTTCATGGACTTCCTAGGACTCTTGAACTCTGTGCTCTAAAACCATGTTTGTCACACCCCGGGAGGGTGCCCTAGACGTGACCGACACTGGAAAGCCATTTCTGTCCTTTGAGCAAACCACCTGATTCAGTCACCCTATCATTCAATCACATTAACTCAATGGAGGATTCAGTCATAAACACACCATTCACATTATGAGGGACGAAGGCCAACACTATCAACTCATCAAAACAAATATAATAAGGCTCCTCAGAATAATAGTCCAACTTTCCCACACTCTAGTCTATGAAGCCTCTATCAAAGTCAAGGAGGTGCCAATGACAAGCCCATGGCTACCAACAATCAAAATAAAGGAAACAACACAAAATTATACAGGGAGCTCAATATCCTCCGAAAGCTAGGAGGACTCACCAAATAGCTAGAAGTGTGTAGATCTTCAATGGTGCGCCGGTTGATGATCTCTAGTACCTGTCTCTGCATCATGAAATAATGAAGGCTAAATGGCGTCAGTGAATGTACAAGTATGTAAAATGGCCGGATGAAACAAATATCAAGAAAACATCGATATCAACTCAAGATCTCAACTCATATATACATAACAACTCGCTCAAGTGTCCTAAGTCTAACAAGAAATGGTTTAGACGGAACCAATCACAAGCCACTCAACTCAACTAACTTGGAGCACTATCAAGACCTGAATGTGAGTTTCTCTTATCTGACAACCATCCCCTATGAGCCAGTGATAGTACAATAATCAGACGTTGTTGCCACGTCCATCTATACCTTTCCAGGGCATGAACGCCTCCCTAATCATGGATACCATCAATTAGTCAAGTCCTATCATTTCAGGACAATAAAATGGAAAACATCCGACTTTAATGGTTTGATCCCACGGGAAGCATCCGACTTTAATGGTTCCATCCCTACCTACGTTGGCGGCATAGTTTCTGGGGTTCGAGTATGGACTATACTCTTACCCGCTTCGGTGCTCAATACTCCTCCCATGACTTCATGCTCATAAAACTCCCTCCAATCATCTCAAATAAGCCCTCATGGCTAGTTTCATTTAGCACATTGCCAACTCTTCAACTCTATCCTCAATTCAACTCAATCGAGTCATAATGGTAAGTCTCATTTAGGACCTTGTCCACTCGTCAATTCTATCCTCTAATCAACTCAATCAGGCCTCATTTAGATAAGTATTTATAACATCTCACAAACATACCAACCCTTTCCTCTCCTCAATTATCATCTCCTTAGGACTCATCACATCTCTAAGGCTTTAGCCCAACAATTCAAGTAGAATAGCACATTTAAGGAAAGAGATCAACAAAGCATATTAACAAGTCATCTCCATCAACTCATACTAATATGAAGGTTTTAGGAACTTCTTAACTCAACAACATCAACACAAATAGGATCAAATTAATAGGAGACAAAACTCATTCAAACACAAACCATACCAAGAAACTCCATTCTCATAGACCTCTAACCTCAAAGCAAGAGTAGGGCACATGGGTGGACTCAACCCATGTTTTGGATAGCCTTACATACCTTAGTGAGGACTTGAAGAAAACCTTGATATCGGGTCTTCAATGGAGAACTCGAATCTTAAAGTTCTTGGAGGCAATTCCTTGTTAGAAATAGAGAAGAAGAAGAAGAGAGAGAGACTCCTAGGGCTTTTAGAGAGAGAGAGGGGGATGAAAATATATTCCCAAAATGGTCAAGGATAATACATATATAATTTGGGACGAATTCCCAAATTGCCCCTTCTCAAAAGTTCTGAAAAAAGGCTAAAATGCTCCTGGCGCGATAGTGGCGCATCACGACATTGTAGTGCCCGGTCGATTACGCCTAAAACCTATACATCTTTTAACAATACTAAACTCAACAATAAACGCAAAAGACTCAACAATAGATATGCAAATTAGAATTTAACAATATTTTACAAATCGACTCAATCATCAACAATCTCAATCAAACCAATCATATCATGCACAATCATATCCAATTTGGGAGTTTCTCTTACCATAATCATCACCTATGAGACAGTGATACACAATGAAGCAGTGTCATGGTGTAACGCCCTGAGAGGGTACCCTAGACGTGATCGACACTCAGAAACTATTTGTGTCTCCCAAGCGAACGACATAGTCTGATCACACATCCGTTCATTCACTCAATAAGTGGAATACTTAAAATAAAGAGTATTTGGTGAGAAATCCAAATCAAACTCCAATATTTGTCAAAAGAAAAAAATAGTTTGACAAGAACAATTCAAAAAAATAAAATACTCAGTCGATCCATCGCTATCCAGTCTATGAAGCCTCTATCACTACTATCTAATTGGTGCCAATGACATATTTATGGCTACCTCAAATTAAAATGAAAAGGCTAACTCGACGCAAGAATAACATAATCGGTGTCCTCTGAATGTAGGGGAGGACTCACCAATACGCTGAGTGTGTATAGATCCTCAATGATGCTCCTATTGACGATCTTTTAAATATGTCTCTGCATCATGAAATGATGCAGATCCAAATAGACGTCAGTATATAAAATGTACGAGTATGTAATATGGCATAATGAAACATACCTCAGGGAAGAGTAACGTTGCTTCAAATATCTCAACTCAAAAAGATAAGAGAGGCTCAATCAAAGTGTCATAAGTCTAAAGTAAGGATATATTTTTAGACAAAGACCAATCATATACCATACAATCCACTTCAATTATGTACAATATTGTTCGATCAAATCATTTACAATTCGATCCCATCAAATCACATACCACTCTATTCAACCCAATCACATATCATTCTATTTAATCCAATCGTACACTATCCGATCACATATCATTTAATCAAATCCACCACATATCACCTACTCGAATCCAATTATACACAATCCAATCATATATCATCCAATCTAATCCAATCATATACCATCAACTCAATAATCAACTCAACAATCAAGTCAAAGGACTCAACTCAATAAATATGCAAATTAGAACTTAGAAATATGATATAATCCAACTTAATTATCAACAAGCTCAATCAAACCAATCAAATCATGCACAGTCCACTCAATTTGGGAGTTTATCTAACCGACAACCATCCCACCACCTATAAGTAGGTGATGCACAACGAGCCACATCATTGCCACGTCCGTCCATACCTTGCCAGGGCATGAACGAATCAACCAATCATAGATTCCATCGATCAGTCAAGTCCTATCATTTTAGGATAATAAAATGGGAAACATCCAACTTTAACGGTTCGATCCCATGGGAAGCATCCGACTTTAACGGTTTCATCCCTTCTTACATTGGCGGTGTAGTTTATAGGGTTCGAGTATGGACTATACTCTTACCTAATTTGGTTCTCGATACTCCTCCAAAGACTCAATATGCACATATCCATCAAGTGAGTAAAATATTCAAAAATACTCATATAGTCTCTTAGAACTTAGTTTCAAATCAACTCATTTAGTCTCATTGGACTGTTTTAAAAACTCAATCAAATACTTGGACCTTATTCCAAATCAACTCATCTCAATCATAAAAATCTTCTTTTAAAGATTTGATACCATCTCAACTCAATGAATGCAGAAAACATTAGATGTCTTTAAAACATAATTTCAACTCCTCAACTCAAACTCAAAATAGACCTTTTTATGTAAAAAATGCTCAACTCATTTATACTTAAAATACTAATGTTCAAAATAATTAAAAGGCTTCTCAAACTCAACTCATGCTTAAACTCCTTTTAAATTGAAGACGAAAATAATCATTCTTTCAACCCAAAATAGTGTATAAATAGTTTATGCAAAAATGCTCACAAATCATTTACTTAAAACTCCTTATCAAACCATAATTTATACTCATATGACTCCAATCAAATCAAATTATGCAAGTCACATATCATGTAGTCATATTAACCTCCAATCCATTTCCTCTCAAGCATCATCATCAACATACCTCTTCATCAATCATTCTACATATGTCAAATAACCATAATTCACATCATCATTCACGCCATCATCAACACCATCATTCACATCACCATCAAATATTATCATCACATCATTATCAAATATTATCATCACATCATCATCAAACATCTCCTCCAAAATCCTTATTTTAATCCTATTTTCAATTTATAGAAACAAAAGGGCATTCTTAACTATCCAATTTATTTTTTTCATTCCAATCAATACATATATACACAAAATCATCCATCTCAACTTCCAGACAATTATGACAAAAGAAATCTCATCTTGGATTCATGTGAATGAAGCATGAATCCATACTCTCAACAAAACTCAACTCAAGAATACCATCAATACATCTTAATTTATATACAATAATTCATTTGTAGTCTATAATATAAAAGATAACTATTTAGTAACTCAAGTCATGAAAATCCTCAATAAATTAATAGTAGATAAAAATTATCCTGTAGTTTAGGAAAAAGTTTCAAGAAAACCTTCCTAGAAAGTTCAACTCTTTCACAACTCCTGTCCAACACATCTAAGGGGATATGGAAGAACTCAATCCATATTTTAGGTTAGCCTTATATATCTTGGTGAAGACTTTTAAGGAACCTTGATGTTGGGTCTTCAATAGAAAGCTTGAACATTAGAAATTCTTGAAGGCAATTTCTTGTTGGAGATGTTTGAAAGAGAAGAGGGGATGAAGGTTAGGGTTTTTGGTAGGTGAGGAGGCTGAAAATATGATCCCAAAACATTCCAAGTTGGGTATATATAATTAGGGAAAAAGTCCAATTTTCCCTTCCTCAAAAATCTAGAAAACTGGATAAAAATCTTGCTGGCGCTATACTGGCGCATCGCGCCACTGTAGCGCCAAGCCAAAATAGGCTAAACCCTGCACATCTAATAGTGGTGCATCACGCCAAGGACCAAACTACTGAGGCAATTTTCTGGTGCTATAGTGGCGCCGGACGCCACTGGAGCACCAAGCCTATATTTTGCCCAGGCCTGAAATTCCTGCAGTACTAGTCCGTAGTAAAATGGTCATAACATTTGACTCCGAACTCCAAAAATTGCAATCTTGGTGGAGTAGGAAAAAAGACTCAAAGACCTTTAATTTGATAGGTCATAGTCTACCAGTTCATTATATTCTAGGAGATATAGTCGTTTAAAGTTGACCCTTATACTAACTCCTCCGAAAACTTAATCGATTAGAAATATTTGGACTCGACTTGGTGTTAGTGTCACGCCCCGAGAGGGTACCCAAGACATGAATGGTACTCAGAAACCATTTATGGCTCCCAAGTGAACCACATAGCCTGATCACACATCCGTTCATTCACTCAATCAACGAAAGACTTAAAATAAAGAGAATATTTGGCGGGCAATCGAAATCAAACTCCAATCTTTGTCAAAAAAATAGTTTGACCAGAATAATTCAAGGAAATAAAATACTTAGTCGACCCGTCACTATCCAGTCTATGAAGCCTCTATCACTACTATCTAATTGGTGCCAATCATATGTTCATGGCTACCTAAAATCAAAATAAAAAGCCTAACTCGATGCAAGAATAACATAAATGGTGTCCTCTGAATATTAGGGAGGACTCACCAATATGCTGAGTGTGTATAGATCCTCAATGGTGCTCCTATTGATGATCTCTTAAACCTGTCTCTATATCATAAAACGATGCAGGTACAAATGGACGTCAGTACATGGAATGTACGAGTATGTAATATGGCAGAATGAAACATACCTCAAGGAAGAATAACGTTGATTCAAATACCTCAAATCATAAAGATAAAAAAGAGACTCAACCAAGGTGTCATAAGTCTAAAGTAAGGACACAGTTTAGACAGAGACCAATTAGAAATCATCCAATCCAATCACATGTCAATATCGATCATATATATTCCAATCACAATTTATCTAACCCAATCAGATCATATGCAATCAACTCAACAATCAAGTCAAAGGACTCAACTCAATAAATATGCACATTAGAACTTAGCAATGTTATACAATCCAACTCAATAATCGATAATCCCAATCAAACCAATCATATCATGCACAATCTACTCAATTTGGGAGTTTCTCTAATCGATAACAATACCACCACCTATATATAGGTGATGAACAATGAGCCACGTCATTGCCACGCTCGCTTATACTTGCCAAGGTATGAACGGATCAACTTATCATGGATCCATCAATCAATCAAGTCCTATCATTTTAGGATAATGAAATAAGGAAATATCTGACATGGTACAATCTCTTCCTATGTTGGCGGCATAGTTTATGGGATTCGAGTATGGACTATACTCATACCCAATTAGGTGCTCAATACTCCTCTCAAGATTCAATACGCGCATAGCTATCAAGTGAGTAAAATATTCAAAATACTCATTTAGTATCTTAGGACTTAGTTTCAAATCAACTCATTTAGTCTCATTGGACCTTCTTTCAAATCGACTCATCTCAATCATCAAACTCTTCTCTTCAAATTTGATACCATCTCAAATCAATGGATGTAGAAAATATTATGTGCATTTAAAATATAATTCCAACTCCTCAACTCAAACTCAAAATAGATATTTTAATGTAAAAATAGTCAACTCATTTATACTCAAAATATTCATGTTCAAAAATGATAATCTAGAGGCTCCTCAAACTCAACTCATACTTAAACTCCTTTTTAAATCAAAGATGAAAATAATCATTCTTTAGACTCAAAATAGTGTATAAATAATTTATGCAAAAAGGTTCACAAATCACTTATTTAAAACGCCTTCTCAAAAGATCATTTATTTTCAAAATGTTCATAAGACTCCAATCAAATCAATTTATGCAAATTACATATCACATAATCATATTAGACTCCAATCCACCTCATCACAAAACATCCTCATCAACAACATATTCATCAATCATTCTACATATGTTAAATAACCACCATTTACATCATCATCCACACCATCATCAACATCATCATTCACATCATCATCAAACATCATCATTCACATCATTATCAAACATCTACTTCAAAATTCTTATTTAATTCTATGTTCAATTTATAGAAAAAAAAGGTGACATTCTAGCTCTACCAATATTTCATTTCTTTTTATGCCATTCACATTTATAACTATCCCAATTCATTATTTTCATTCCAATCAATACATATACACACAAAAACCATCCATCTCAGCCTCAAGACAATTATGACAAAACAAATCTCATCTTGGGTTCATGTGAATGAATACATGAACCCATACTCTCAACAAAATTCAACTCAAGAACACCATCACTAAATATCAATTTATATTCAGAAATTTATTGTTGTCAATATGTAACTACGGTTTGTGAAATAAATATGAAAGATAATTATTCAAGAATTTAAGTCATGAAAATCACCAATCAATTTCTAGTACATAAAAATATTCTAGAGTTTAGGAAAATTTCAAGAAAACCTTCATAGAAGGTTCAAGTCTTTCACCATCTTCATCCAACACATCTATGGGGCATATGAAATAACTCAATCCATATTTTAGGTTAGCCTTACAAACCTTAAAGCAGATTTTGAAGAAACCTTGTTGTTAGTTCTTCAATGAAAAGCTTGAATCCTTGAATCTTGAGGGAAAATCTTGTTGGAGATGATTTGAGAGAGAAGAGGATGAAGATTAGGGTTCTTTGGAGAGGCAAAAGACTGAAAAATATGGTCCAAAATGCATCCAAGTTGTATATATAGGTATTAGGTAATTTTCCCTAAATACCCCTCCAAAAACTGGAAAACTGAACAAGTCCACGACAGGTCCACAATGCGGACGTGTCGCGCACCTTTCTGGTCGACAAAAAGTGAAATTTGGAAAAATTCGTCAAAGTTCGCTTCAGGTCCACGATGCGGACCTGTCGCGGACCTCTCTATTCAGCATAATATAACTTTTGACTCTGAACTCGAAAAAATGCAATCTTTGTGGCGTTGGAAAGAAAACTCAAAGACCTTTCAATTTGATAGGTTATGGGCCATCCAATTCATTGTATTCTAGGATTTATAGTCATTTGAAGTTGACCCTTATACGAACTCATTCGAAAACTTAGGCGAAATGAATTCTTTGGACTCGGCTTTAATCTAGGGATACCTTATGACCCTAAATCACATCTAATACACTTCAAATACTTAGAAAGTGATCCTAACTTATATATACAACTAGGAATCACTGAGTTTGATCCTACACGCACAAGAAGAATGGCTCGAGTTTTGGCTGAAAAAAAATTTGGCGTGTTACATTATTGTAACACCCCCTAAAACATTGTATGTCGGTATTTTAATTCTCGATGAAAATAATAATGTCTCTGTATTTTAGGCATAAATTTTCATAGATTAGTCCAAATTAGGTGATTCAAATTTCTGGGTAACCACAACATCATTACCTACAACTTTTATTAGAACACATCTTAAGATTCGGAGTTTAAATAGATCAAATAAATTAATCTTTGCAAGATATAGTGCTATGACGGAATGGAGTATTTGTAGAATAAAATTCATATCTCGATGTAAAATACTCCAAATTGGATGATTCTTGAACTAAATGAACTAGACCTTTAGATCTACAATTCTTATGAAAACACCAAATCCTAATAAGGAATTTATCTTGTTCAAACACAGCTTCAAAAATAGATATTCCATTAAAAGAGATCTCATCTCACCTACCATAGAAAGATCTACAACCATTTGACATCAAAATTCTCTATTGAATTTTCAAGATCATCCTTTATGATTATGTTTATTTATTGTTAGGTCCCTCCTCCACACCTATAAATACCCACCTTATTTCCTCATTTTATTCATCAAGCTTTCTTAAGCAACTCTTCTCTCTATATACTTCTTTACTTCTTCTCAAATATAGTTTTAGTTTTAGTAGTATAAAAATACTACTCCGGTGATTCTTATACTACGGGTAGTACACAAAATGCTCCGGTGAGAAGAAAAGGCCAGGGGTCCAAGAGTGTTCCAATTTGGAGTAAAGCTTCGGATTTAAGGTATGTAAGGCTTTCATAGCATTGGATTGAGTTCGTCCATGCGCCCAATATTTAAATTCATTATAATTGAGTTATAGTTGAGTTTTATCCAAATCTTGAATTCTAAATGAAATAATTCTTCTTCTATTGAGTTTGATATATTTATGCATTAGGGCAGCCCGGTGCACTTAAGCTCCCGCTATGCGCGGGGTCCGGGGAAGGAATATATTTATGCATTAATATTATTATTATTGTTATCTCTCATATTATTGGAATTATTGTTCATGGCTACTTTCCCATTAATCCTAATTGATTTGATGTTCATGAATATTTTTACACATGTTTTGAGTAAAGATGTTAGCTTTTTATTATTTTCATTGATAAAAAAAAAGTTATATGAATTAATACTATATATGTATTTTATTGAGTTTTGAAAGAGCAAAAGAGTTGAGTTTGAATGAATTTGAGCAAATGATATTTTGAGCAAGATGTTTTGATGAGATGTAAATGATATTTTTGGAAGTATAATGATTGATGAACATGAAATGAGATGAGTTTGATGATTTAAATTAAAGTCCAATGAGACTAGATGATGAGTTTAATATGAGCACATATTTTGGGAGTAGTATTGAGCACTGAGTTGGGTAAGAGTTTAATTGGCTCAAACCCTAGAACTACGTAGCCAGCGTAGGATGGAGGCTATGCCTCTTAAGTTCCAAAAAGAGGACTTTGATGAGTGGATCCAAGATGGTGATGTCTTTTACCCTGGCAAGGTATTGGATGGATGTGGCAATGATATCGCTTCATTGTAGCATCGCTAGCTCATAAGTGATGGTTGTCGGTTAAAGAAACTCCCAACTGAGTAAGAATTGCTTATTACTATTATTTTTATTATTATATTTTAAACTGGCATTACATATTAATGTTGAGATGATGTTGAGTTCTGAGCTGAGTTTTCTTGAGAGGAGTTTTTTGATATATGTCCTTACCTTCTTGCCATTTTACATACTCGTACATTCCACGTACTGACGTCAGTCGACCTGCATCATTTTATGATGCAGATACAGGTGTTAGAGATCCTCAACAGGCGCATCGTTGAAGATCATTTCTTTTCGGCTATTTGGTGGGTCCTTCTTGTATTCGAAGGAACTCTTTATCCTTTTATTATTGTTGAGTGTGATGTTTCTTTTGAGGTAGCCATGGATATATCATTGGCACCATCTAAGAGTATTAGAGGCTTCATAGACAGAGTTTGATGATGTAATCCGAGTAGTTCTCCTTAGAAACTACTTCTTCTAAGAATTATCATTTTTTCCTTTTGATATTGATGATAACAAGCCCACATTAGTATTCTTAAGTCTTCCGCTGATGAACAAATGAGTAATGAGACCAAGTGGTTCTCTTGAAAGCCAAAGATGGTTTCTGAGTGTCCGCCACGCCTAGGGTACCCTCTCGAGGTGTGATAATTATCTCTCTCTTGGGATCATTCATCCTCGAATGAATATCAATCAGAGCTCTACTCGAGGAATGAATAACAATTGTGACTCAATCAAATCAACCAATCAACCAAATCGAGAATTTTAAATAATCAACTATTCTGACTCAAGAATAGTCAAATCAATTCAAGTCATGAATAGGGACATTACCTTCATCATTCTCATCATTAGGCATGAATAGAACATTGAAACTCTTCCAATCGAATCATGCAAACATCTATATCATCAACCGTCGAACTCCAATTCATGAGTGACATTCCCAATCCTCTCCACAATTTCGTAAGACCAATATATCGGTGCCCAAGCTTCCCTTTCTTTTCGAACCTCATAACACCCTTCATGTACATCCAATCATTTCCCCCAAAAGTCATCAATAGCCTATTACTATCACTCTCATAGTAACAACCACACACTCAAGCCTATCACTGTAACCACTCCAACCACATATAATAATTGTCAGGCTTACTTTAACACTTCTACCTCCATTATTGTATGAGCTCTTACCCAGAGACATACTAGCATACTCTTACCTATATATTGCACATCATAATGTCTTATCTCTCTCCTCTTCCACACCTCTATCCTCAACCAGACAATTACAATACAACTATTATAATCGAGAAATACTTATCTTCCCCATTTATTCTCACTTAACTCAGCCTACTATCATCAACATCGCTATCATAATTAGGAGGTTCTCATTATCTCCTCCTTAGCTCAAAGGAAACAACTAATGGATACTAACTAGACACCCACAGCAACTCATAAAATTAGAGCCTCATTCAAATCTATACTATCTCATATACACCTCTTAAGTCTCTTCTTACCATATGACTTAGATCCAATTCACTATGCACATCTGAGGATCACATATCCATTCATTCATAACACATACTCCTTACAAGTGAATATCTTAACCTCTCGAATGTGTCATGTCAAGCCTACTAAATCAAATCCTAATGCTATCAATATCACAATCACTATTTCCCTATTTGAAAACAACCAGTACTACTATCTTTCCACTCTTTGATAGGAACAATTAATATCTGAACCTAAACTTTCCAAATTCTACCATTAAGGTCGGTCCATGCCTAGAACGACATCAGAATCAATCATATTTAACTAGAATCAGTTTAACCATGATATCCTCATGATGAACGGGAGTGGTATAATCATTATCAACTCACTCAATCATAGCAAGCTCATCCATGAGCATCACAAAAGAAGTGGTACCCGGCCCAAACAATTCACAACTATCATGGGAAAGGATTCAAAATATACCAGGGACATCTTCTGGTGAGCTCTCCTAATCTTGGTGATTACTCATGGCATACAAATGGTTTGTAGCCCTACTTGTACCAGAAGTAGCACTCCTCTGATTTCCTCGAATTGGTAGTGCTGGGGTAGAAGATTGGGATTTGTTAGCCCACATTGGACATTCTCTATGAAAGTGACCCCCTTGACCATACTTATAGCATCAACTGGTGCCCTTGCGACACTTCCCCAAATGGAGTTTTCCACAAGTACCGCATGGCAGTTCTCTTTTAGGACCTAGGGCCACACCTCTTTTCAACTGAGGATTTTGGACCTTGAAGTTCTAATTACCACGTGGCCTTAGGTTATACCTATTGCTAGACATAGGCATCCTCACTGATGGCGGTGCACAACTCGAGGACCTCTTGAAAAAGGAGGACTTATTTTTATTCCCTTGCTCCAGTTGACGATGCTTACATCCTACCGCTTTAGTCTTTTTGCTCCTGGGTTTCTCTTTGTCCTCCTCTACCCATTGAGTATATACCTTAGGATGAGTAACATGCTCGGTCTCCTCTGTCCAGAACTGGGTCTCTATTCCGGATTGGGAGGGGATGCTTGGAGAGGAAATCTCAGTGCTGATAGCCTCTCTCGGGCACACAGTGTGCTTTGAAGGCATGGTCTGATAACACCGCATAAACACACGAGTTAAAAGTGATTATACAGAGTTAAACTCTAAAGCACAAAATAGAATACCAAAAGAAGGTCAACACTTCCTAATGTCATATAGCCTCCCCATTATGGATGTGGCGTGCTTCACACCAATAACAAGGACTCTACTAGACACGGCTTCATAGACTCCTCCCTAGGACTCTTGAACTCTGTGCTCTGATACCATATTTGTCATGTCCGAGAGGGTACCTTAGATGTGTCCGGCACTCAGAAACCATTTTCGGCTCCCAATCGAACCACATAGCCTGATTACACATCCGTTCATTCACTCAATCAACGAAAGACTTAAAATAAAGAGAATATTTGGCTGGCAATCCAAATCAAAATCCAATCTTTGTCAAAAAAAATAGTTTGACCAGAATAATTCAAGAAAATAAAATACTTAGTCGACCCATCACTATCCAGTCTATGAAGCCTCTATCACTACTATCTAATCGGTGCCAATCATATGTTCATGGCTACCTAAAATCAAAATAAAAAGCCTAACTCGACGCAAGAATACATAAGCGGTGTCCTCTGAATGTTAGGGAGGACTCACCAATATGCTGAGTGTGTATAGATCCTCAATGGTACTCCTATTGATGATCTCTTAAACCTGTCTCTACATCATAAAATGATGCAGGTCCAAATGGACGTCAGTACATGGAATGTACGAGTATGTAATATGGCAGAATAAAACATACCTCAAGGAAGAATAAAGTTGATTCAAATACCTCAAATCATAAAGATAAAAAAGAGACTCAACCAAGGTGTCATAAGTCTAAAGTAAGGACACATTTTAGACAGAGACCAATTAGAAACCATCCAATCCAATCATATACCCTTCTATTCAATCCAATCACATATCAATATCGATCATGTACATTCCAATCACAATTTATCTAACCCAATTAGATCATATGCAATCAACTCAACAATCAAGTCAAAAGACTCAACTCAATAAATATGCACATTAGAACTTAGCAATGTTATACAATCCAACTCAACAATCGATAATCCTAATCAAACTAATCATATCATGCACAATCCACTCAATTTGGGAGTTTCTCTAACTGACAACAATCCCACCACCTATATATAGGTGATGCACAATGAGTCACGTCGTTTCCACGCCCATTCATACTTGCCAAGGTATGAACGGATCAACTCATCATGGATCCGTCAATTAATCAAGTCCTATCATTTCAAGACAATGAAGTAAGGAAACATCCAACACGGTACAATCCCTTCCTACGTTGGCGGCATAGTTTATGGGATTCGAGTATGGACTATAATCTTACCCAATTCGGTGCTCAATACTCCTCTCAAGACTCAATATGCGCATAGCTATCAAGTGAGTAAAATATTCAAAATACTTATTTAGTCTCTTAGGACTTAGTTTCAAATCAACTCATTTAGTCTCATTGGACCTTCTTTCAAATCGACTCATCTCAATCATCAAACTCTTCTCTTCAAATTTGATACCATCTCAAGTCAATGGATGTAGAAAATATTATATGCATTTAAAATATAATTCCAACTCCTCAACTCAAACTCAAAATAGATATTTTAATGTAAAAATACTCAACTCATTTATACTCAAAATATTCATGTTCAAAAATAATAATTTAGAGGCACCTAAAACTCAACTCATACTTAAACTCATTTTTAAATCAAAGGTGAAAATAATCATTCTTTAGACTCAAAATAGTGTATAAATAGTTTATGCAAAAAGATTCACAAATCACTTATTTAAAACGCCTTCTCAAAAGATCATTTATTTTCAAAATGTTCATAAGACTCCAATCAAATCAATTTATGCAAATCACATATCACATAATCACATTAGACTCCAATCCACCTCATCACAAAACATCTTCATCAGCATAACCTATTCATCAATCATTCTGCATATGTTAAATAACCACCATTTACATCATTATCCACACCACCATCAACATCATCATTCACATCATCATCAAACATCATCATTCACATCATTATCAAACATCTACTCCAAAATCCTTATTTAATTCTATGTTCAATTTATAGAAAACAAAAAGGTGACATTCTAGTTCTACCAATATTTCAATCCTTTTTATGCCATTCACATTTATAACTATCCCAATTCATTATTTTCATTCTAATCAATACATATACACACAAAAACCATCCATCTCAGCCTCAAGGCAATTATGACAAAAGAAATCTCATCTTGGGTTCATGTGAATGAATACATGAACCCATACTCTCAACAAAACTCAACTCAAGAACACCATCACTACATATTAATTTATATTCAAAAATTTATTGTTGTCAATATGTAACTACGGTTTGTGAAATAAATATGAAAGATAATTATTCAAGAATTTAAGTCATGAAAATCATCAATCAATTTCTAGTACATAAAAATATTCTAGAGTTTAGGAAAATTTTAAGAAAACCTTCATAGAAGGTTCAAGTCTTTCACCATCTTCATCCAACACATCTATGGGGCATATGAAAGAACTCAATCCATATTTTAGGTTAGTCTTACATACCTTAAAGAAGATTTTGACGAAATCTTGTTGTTAGGTCTTCAATGGAAAGCTTGAATCCTTGAATCTTGAGGGAAAATCTTGTTGGAGATGATTTGAGAGAGAAGAGGATGAATATTAGGGTTCTTTGGAGAATGTAGATATTAAATGCATTTAAAATAAATTCTAACTCCTCAACTCAATCCCAAAATAGATGTTTTAATGTAAAAATACTCAACTCGTTTATACTCAAAAATATTCATGCTCAAAATAATAATTACAAGACTTCTCAAACTCATGCTCAAAATAATAATTAAGAGACTTATCAAACTCATTCATACCTTTCCAAAACTTCATCTCAAACTATCAATTATACTCAAAATACCCATATTCAAAATAATAAAATTTAAAAACTTCTCAGACCCAACTCATTCTCAAATATATATTTTAAAAGAACATATATAATTTTTCAACTCTTTCATACTCAAAATAGTAATTATATGACTTCTCAAAACTCAACTCATTCTCATTCAAAAACATTCACAAATCATGATTTAAAAATTCCATCACTACATAATATAATAGAAATGAAATCTTAATTTGGGTTCATGTGTATGAAAACATAAATATATACTTTAAATATTCAATTCAAGGAAATCATCAATACATATGAATTTATATACAAAAACTCAATAGAAATTATAGATAACCCAGAAACTCAATTCATGGATCCTCAAAATTCATTTAACTCAACTCAATGAAGATGTAGGGCACAAGAACGAACTCAGTCCAACGTTGTAATTAATCTTACATACCTAAATCTTAGGAATTATTGAAGAAAAACATTAGGTTTGGAACCTTGTAGCTTGAAGTTGATAAACCCTTCTATGGATTTATTGGAATAGAAGTTTGGGGAAGAATCTTGATCAAAACCCTTAGGATTCATGAAGGAGATCTTGAATTTGAAATCTTTATATCTTTCCATATTAAAGAAATCCATCTCGTGAAGTTCTTGATCTTTCGGAGAATGAGAATTAGGAATTTTGAGAATATGTATACATAAAAGAATGTTAGTACATCGTAAGATTGAGAAAAATGACCTTTTAATGAGTTCCGTCGATCAATTCGATGATCTGTGGGTCTTCTTGCCGACCTATTTGATGAGTCACTGAAAGGATGCTTTAGCTCACCTAAATAACAGTTTCTAAAAGACTTCAGGTCTGTTTGGTGAGCTAAGTCGGGGTTCTTCTGAACTATTCGATAAGTCGCCAAATTGGGTGGTGAGGTCTCCTGTTTATCATGTCCGTTCAATAAAATGACCATAACTTTCTATTTGAAACTCCAAATGAGGAAACATTGGCGGCATTGGAAAGAGAGCTCAAAGACATTTAAGTTCATAGGTCATGAGCCACCAATTCCTTATGTTCTAGGAGATATGATCGTTTGGAGTTGACCCTTATAAGGTCTCATATGAAAACTTAGCTGATAGAAGGTCTTTGGACTTGGATTGGTGTTAGAGATACCTTATGACCCTAAACCATATATAATACACTTTCAATACTTAGGAATTGATCCTAACTCATATATACAATTAGAAGTCATTCAGTTCGAGCCTATATGCGTATGAATAATGGTTCAGGTCTTGGTGAAATTATTATTTTTTGGGGGAGTTACGCAAAATCAAATTTCTTATCCCTATAAATTTATCAAGTTCTCAATGAAATAGACACAACTACAATATTTAGCAATATATATAGCGAATGAATTGCAAGATTTCTTCAACAAAGTTGGCTTGTATTGTTGCTTATTTACTTTTTGTATGTTCTAAGTAATTCATTGTCATGCCCCAGAAATGATTGAGTTTGAAAGCATGATTTTGAATGTTTGGAAAGAGGATGCATTAAGCATAAGTCAAGTTGATGTGTTTAAGCATTTTACTATTTTAAAACATGAATATTTTTTTGACATAAATAATTATTTTGAGGAAGAGTGATGGAACTACATGATTGAGTTGAAAGCATGTCTTAAACGAAAGCATTAATGATTATTGACTCGGAGTCCCGATGAGTCATGAATGAGTCTTGAAAGGATTGGATAATTAAAAAAAGTGATGATTGAGATGAGATTGAGTTTTAAAAGGGGTCTAATGAGACCAGATGAGATAATTTGAATAATTTACCCGATAGATATGAGCATGTTGAGTCTTAGAGGAGTATTGAGCATCGATTTAGGTGAGAGTATAGTTACAACTCAAATCCCATGAACTATATTGCCAGCGTAGGATGGGGGGGTGGGTTAAAACCTCTTAAGTCCCAAAATGATGGACTTTGATTGATTGTGGATCCAATGGTAGTGATTTTTCCCTTACCCTGACAAAGTATTAGACGGGTGTGGCAATGTGTAACACCCCAAATTGTTTTTTGCAAAGACTCGAACACTTCTCCACGTGTGGGTAGACTCGAACCGAAGGACTTGTAATTTTATATATGAGATAGGATTAATTCATAAGTATTTGAAGTGTGTTAGATGTGTTTAGGGGTCATAAGGTATCTCTAACTGTAACACCCCAGATATTTTTTCCCGCCAAAACTCGAGCCATTCTTCATGTGCGTGTAGGATCGAACTCGGTGACTCCTAGTCATATATATGAGTTTGGCTCACTTCCTAAGTATTTAAAGTGTATTAAATATGATTTAGGGTCATAAGGTATCCCTAGAACAAAGTCGAGTCCAAAGAATTCATTTTGCCTAAGTTTCCGAATGAGTTCATATAAGGGCCAACTTCAAATGACCATAAATCCTAGAATACAATGAATTGGGTGGCCCATAACCTATCAAATTAAAGGTCTTTGAGGCCTCTTTCCAATGCCACTAACATTGCATTTTTCTGAGTTTGGAGTCAAAAGTTATGTTGTGCTGAACAGAGTGGTCTGCGACAGGTCTGCGTCGCAGACCTGAAGCAAACTTTGACGAATTTTTCCAGATTTCACTTTTTATCGACCAGAAAGGTGTGAGACACGTCCGCATCGCGGACCTATCATGGACTTGTTCAATTTTCTAGAATTTGGAGGGGTATTTAGAGAAAATTACCTAATACCTATATATACAACTTGGACGCATTTTGGACCATATTTTTCAGTCTTTTACCCTAGGTGAGGATAGCACTAAGAGACTATTGCAAGTCCCAAGAGAACCAATTGTCCTGTTCATACATTCATTCAATCAATACTCTATCAGTGGAAGACTTAACTCGTCAAGAAAATAATTCAACGCGATAATCAAATAGATAACTTATAGAATAAAGCCAAACACCAACAATCTATGTAATTCAATCAACAAGACTAGTATGAATAAAAGTAGCCAAAAAACCATATTTAATCATTACATCAATAATCTAGTCTATGAAGCTTCGCGGGTTAGGCCAAGTTTGTAGGGATCATAATGGGTTAAGATAATAATTGAGCCAAGACCCAACCCAACCCAATTTTTACTAAACTTAATTATTTTATTTGTTCTTTTAAACTATTTTATTATCTAATAAAATTAATTGTTTTCTATATTATAACTATATATAACATATCAAATTGAAAAAAAAAAGTTTTAAAAAAATATATTAATATGATTTCCAGTGAGTCAATTCAGGTTATATATCAACCCAATTTTTATGGGTTGAAATGGGTTGGGTTAAAATGGGTTGAGCTAATGAATGGACGGGTCAATAATCAACTCAAACTTAAACGGGTTGGGTTGGGTTAGGCGGGTTGGGTTTGATTTTGCCACCCCTAACCTCTATCAATTGTCTAAGTGGTGCCAATGACAGGTTCGTGGCTATCTTAATCAAAATAAAAGTAAAAGTCTAAACTCTAAAGCTACATGATAAAAGAGTGGTATCCTCTGAAAGTAGGGAGGACTAACCAATCAGCTGGAGTGTGAACAGATCCTCAACGGTGCGCCTCTTGATGATCTCTAAAACTTGTCTTTGCATTATGAAATGATGCATGTCCAAATGGACGTCAGTACATGAAATATACGAGTATGTAATATGGCCGAATAAAACATACATCAAAGTAGAATAATATCAATTCAAACATCTCAAATCATAAAGATGTGAAACTCAATCAGGATATCATAACTCTAAAAAAAGAGTAAGGTTTGGACAGAGACCAATCATTTACAATCCAATTAGAATACTATCAGACCTATATGAGAGTTTCTCTTATTCGACAACAATCACTTATGAGGCAATAATCACACAATAAGCTTGTTGTTGTTGACATAACTGCCCAATACTTTGCCAGTATAAAGAACGAATCAACCAATCGTGGATCCAACAATCTATTAAGTCCTATCTTTTCATGAAAATAAAATAGGGAAATATCGTACTTAACGGTTCAATCCTCTCCTATGTTTGGCGACATAGTTATTGAGTTTGAGTTATTACTTACTCTTATCCAATTCGATGCTTGATAATCCCCCCAAGAATTAGTGCTCATAAGATAATCAATCCCAATCAAACCAATCAACAAGTCTCATATGGACTTTTATTAGTTTATCATTTCTATCTAATCAATCCTTTCAACCAATCAATTATCCAATTATTCCCAAATATTTAAGAGTAGTTGGGAAAATCATTTATGACAACATTCAGTTGAGACCATTTAATTGGGTTTAAAAATAAAAATACTAAGGACTATCAAGTTTTATCAAGATGATCATCATTCTCACATCTCAATCACAATCATTCACTCATAAACCCAACACTCTAGACTCAATCCTTAGGCATATACATTCAATATTAGTCAAAATATTATTAAGATTTACAAAATAAGTAGTTTAAATCATTTGTTCAAGAAACAAGTTCGTGAAATACATCAATTATGCAAAATTATGTAAAATATGTTAAATTTAAAGAAATTCTCAAGAAACACAATAATGGGGACTCAATTCATTCACAAAATCAACCTATCACAATCATGGGGCACATGGAAGAACAATGTCCATGCTTTAATTTAGACTTCCATACCTGAAAATTGAATGAATGATCGAGACTTCTGGTGCACCGCGCCAAGGCCCAAACTATTGAATTCAGTTTCGGGCGCAATGCTAGCACATCACCCCAGCTCCCAAACTGCTGTAGTAATAGTCTCTGGTAAAATGGTCATAACTTTTTATTTCAGATTCAAACTGAGGAAAACTTAGTGGCGTTGGAAAGAGACACATAGATATTTAATTTGATAGATTATGGGCCATATAAATCTTAATATTTAGAGAGTTATGGTCATTTGAAGTTGACCCTTATATGATCTTAGACGAAAACTCAATTAGTAAAGGATCCTTGAACTAGACTTATTACTAGAGGTTCCTCATGACCCTAATTCATCTCTAATACACTTCAAATACCTAGAAATTGATCCTAAAATATATATATATAATTAGAATTCATCGAGTTTGTGACTATACGAATAAGAAGAATGACTCAAATCTTAGCTTAAAAATTTTTGGGGTATAACAATATCTCTCCCTTGGGATAATTCATTCTCGAATGATCACCAAGCTAGGAAATTGTATAAGGCACAAGGGAAAATCAAGAACTTAGATACTCAAACACTCAAATAATCAATCCATCATTACTCGGACTCAAGAATACTCACCATATACTTAAACTCGGAATGAATATCAATTCTAAGATACAAAACAAATTACCTTCAATATCATCATTGGAAGGCACGAATGTCATACAAGAACTCAATGACTCAAGCTCATGAATAAATCACTCAATTACTCAAAATCAAGAAGGTACTATCTCAGATATAGGAATAGGAATATTGCCTACAACATTGACACTGAAGAAAAAATGAAAAAAGGTCTATAATGTCCAATATTTTCATCGAAATTTCTCATAACTTCGGGAAAGAGGCTTATGAGCCTGATATAAAAGTATGACCACTATGAATTAGCAATATGACCGATAGTTTTTGAGCTTAAATACTCTGTTTTATATATACAACTCTTTCTTGATTGTAACTCATAACTCCCACAAGGATACATTTGAATACCTTTATCAAGGCCTAGGACTCCAAGTATAACTGCATGTTCTTATTATGTTCAAGCCTAATTCTAAGTCATAGGGTACTACACATAATATAATTATGCTAATTTAGACCACAAGCTTTATGTTCTATACCTCTATAGAGAACCTCATCTCAAGAGTACTAATCATTTCCATTGCATTCAACCAACCTTGAGTCCAAATCAAGAAGCATCTAATTCATCGTAGATTCATCCACATGCCATCAATACCACATTCAAGCCTAGTTCTATAACCAGACCAAGACACTTACTTAAAGCCCTCAACAAGAAATCATCAATAGCCTACTGCAATCACTCAGATAATGACTACCACATATGCAACCCTATCATTTTAACCACTTTATATATTATTTGAAGTCAACATATCTTACGAATTCTCATGCAAATCTTAGCATCTCTACACTGACAATTGCATTAACTTCTACCCAGAGGTACACCAAAATACTATTACCTATCTATTTCACCCAACAATGTCCCATCTCATTTTTCCTGCATGTATATAACATTAAATGGAATAAGCACACCACATCACAATAAGGAACACCTACTCTCTCTCATCTACCACCACTCATCTACTATTATCAACATCACTATAAAGATTTGAAAAGAAAGGATCACTAGAAGGGCTTAGAGTGACAGATCATAAGCACGATTCATTCAAGAAATCTAATTTGAGAATATTTATAATGTGACATGGTATCACTAACCTTTTAAGGCCTATCATGGGTTTTATGAAAGTGAGCATACTCCGAAATATGAAAGCATATACCATGTCCCATATAACATATGGATGGAAATTTGTAGATTCCAAGAATAAGATTGGGATTACTGAAGGAAGTTACCACTTCTTACTTTAGGAACTGAGCATGAACATGAATCAATATGAAGTACATGGGTCTAGGTAATGGGTATGGATCTCATACACAGGGTAGGTGTAGGGTATCACCTCAACTGTAGTATAGGGAATATAACAGATGGAAACACACTAATGTCTTATCCTGGTCAACTCAACTCATCACTTATTAAAAATCAAAACCTACTTTGTTTCATTACGGCATCATCTCCCCCTTATCTCGAAGTTTACTACTCTGAACTTGCAGACTGATTCTCTACACTTAGCTATAAGCACACATCTCCACACGACATAGTATCACTATTCACAAGAACACTTAATCTCTTCGGTTATACTATACCCGAAGATACCAAACTGTTACTGGGCCTTATTCTAAGATACTTCCCTTAACTTTCTTCTATCTTTTAGGCATTTTTCTATACTTGCTACTCTTATTAGCGTACACATCCACTTTTTCTAACTCTTATGATCTAACCTCTTCTCTTTAGCCTACTAGCACTCATCTTCTAGGCTCCTATATTTCTAACTTAGTTGAAGGAAACTTAAACTATACTAAGAGACTCATCATTATCTATATACAACTCCCTTCAACCCAATTCTTATAGCTACTAAATAAAAAGAAAAAATCACATCCAGCCTTCTCCACATTAGCAGCTAGAGGATACTAACAAGCCTCTCAAATAAACTCATAAAATTAGAGCCTCATACAACCTTATACTATTTCGGATACACATCTTAAGCCCTTTCTTACCAAATGACTTAGCCTTAATTCACTATTTACATCTAATGGTCACATACCCCCCCTCCCATTCGTAACACACACTCCTTGCAAGTTAATAGCTTAATCTCTTACATACGATATGTCAAGCCTACTAAATCAAATTTTATTACTAAAAATATCACACTCATAATTTTATTCCCTATTTATTCACACCACTCATCTCAAATTCAAGCTTAGGGTCTAGTACTAACATGCACATCACACACTGCTTGCATACTCTACCAACTTATAGCTACTAGGTAAAATTAAGAAACACCCTCCTACTAAGACCTCACAATAAGTAATCAATCCTCATATCACTATCTGTCTAATTTCAATCTATCACCTCGTCTCCTTTCATAATCTAAGTACTATTTACCCATTCATTACACCTCATTGCCTAGTTATATTCATATCTCTCTAAATAACATAGGGCTATCTTTTCAAAATAATAAGCCTAGTTTAGATCTCTCAAGACTAGTTCTCCCTTCCATTCAACACCTATACTAGGTCTTCACTAACACAAAGACACCTCAACATAAATCTCTTCTCTTGGTTTGAGTGTAATCTAACTTATTCTAACTAATAACTCTTCCTCTACCTCCTATCATGAAAGTTAGACGATACTTACTACTCTTTAGTCTAAGCCAAAAGGGACTTCACTTATGACCCTATCACCTACCTTATAGATCCATAACTCTAGTTACATGCCTTAACCAACAACTATTCTTACTATTTGGTTTCTACTCCTCTAACTCCATTTTTTTAGCTCTAGGATAATTCTACCAATCATAGCTTACCATGCCTCAAATCACATTTCTTCGGATAGTGACACTAATCATTTAGAGACATAATTGTTCTCTTGAGGATAACATCTGAAGCAAGTCTTAAGAAAGAGAGTCTGGGAGTATATTTTTCTTTGGCTTAATGTACGATTCGTGTGAATAAGAGTGCATTCTTTCAAATAAATAGACTTAAGTAAACTAATCAGCTCCTATTGAGCTTGGTGTCATCTCTTTACTCTCTGAATACTTTATCGGAAAGCAACTCATCAATAAGAATCTGAGTTTTACTGTTCTAACCACTTTGAGTATGAGGGGTAGTCAAATGGATTTGAGCAACTCACGAATTAAAAGGGATTTCTTAGAGTTTTAAACTCTATCTCACGAACTCAAAATATGAAAAAGTGAAATAATTTCTAATGTCCTATGGCCTCCTGATTATAAGTATGGTGCATAACACACCCATAAGCAAGACTCTACTAGACACGGCTTCATAAACTCATAGGACTCTTGAATTCTATACTCTCATACTAAGTTTCTCACACCTTGGGAGGGTACCCTAGGCGTGGCTGGCACTCAGCTACTATTGCTAATCCCCAAGATAACTACTTGGCATGTTCACATATTTATTCAATCAATACTCTATCAGTGGAAGACTTAACTCATCAAGAAAATAACTCAACACGATAATCAAATAGATAACTTATAGAATAAGACCAAATGACAACAATCTGTCTAATCCAATCAACAAGACTAGTATGAATGAAAATAGCCAAAATACCATATCCAATTAACATATCAACAATCTAGTCTATAAAGCCTCTATCAATTGTCTAAGTGGTCCCAATGATAGGTTCATGACTATTTTAATCAAAATAAAAGTAAAAGTATAAACTCTAAAGCTAGATGATAAAATAGTGGTATCCTCCGAAAGTAGGGAGGACTCACCAATCAGCTGGAGTGTGAACGGATCCTCAATGGTGTGCCTGTTGATGATCTCTAGAAACTGTCTCTGCATCATGAAGTGATACATGTCCAAATAGACGACAGTACATAGAATCTATGAGTATGTAATATGGCCGAATGAAACATGCATCAAGGTAGAATAATATCATCAAATTTGAAAGATGAGAAACTCAATTAGGATATTATAAGCCTAAAGCAAGAGTAATATTTAGACAGAGACCAATCATATATAATCCAATTCAATCCAATCAGAGTACTATCAAGACCTATATGGGAGTTTCCTTATCCGACAAAAATCACTTATGAGCCAGTGATCATATAACAAGCTTGTTGTTGTTTCCATAACTGCCCAATACTTTTCTAGGGTAAAGGACGAATCAACCAATTATGGATTCAATAATATATCAAGTCCTATCTTTTCTAGACAATAAAATAGGAAAATATCTGACTTAACAGTTCAATCATCTCCTGTATTTGACGACGTAGTTATTAAGTTCGAGTTATTACTTACTCTTATCCAATTCAGTGCTTGATACTCCTCCTAAGACTCAATACTCATAAGAAAATCAATACCAATCAAACCAATCGACAAGTCTCATTTGGACTTTTATCAGTTCATCAGCTCTATCTAATCAATCCTTTCAACCAATCATTCCCAATCATTTAAGAGTAGTTGGAAAAATCATTTATGAAAACATTCAGTTGAGACCATTCAATTGGGTTTAAAAATAAAATTACAAAGGACTATCAAGTTTCATCATGATGATCATTATTCTTACATCCCAATCATAATTATACACTCACAAGTTCAGGGCTCTAGACTCAACCCTTAGGCATATACATTTAATATTAGTCAAAATATTATTAGGGTTTATAAAATAAGTAGTTTAAATTATTTATTCAAGAAATAAGTTTATGGAATACATCAATTACGCAAAATTATGTAAACTATGTTAAATTTGAAGAAATTCTCAAGAAACACAATCATGGGGACTCAATTCAATCACAAATCAACCTATCACAATCATGGGGCACATGGAAGAACAATGTTCATGCTTTAATTTAGCCTTACATATTTGGAAATCGAAGGAATGATCGAGACTTTGAAGGAATGGCTTGAAAACCTTCAACCCTAGCTTTATTTCTTCTCTCCAATTCTCTTCTCTGAATATTCTAAGTGTTAAATGAGAGAAAATACCCTTAGGGTATTGATAAGGGACATATTTTATTCCTAAACAACTTGGGTTAAGTTTGGGAAAGGTGGAAAAAAGTTCGGAATGCCCTTCATTAAAAAAATCTAAAAAAGGGGTTCAGGCGCACTTCTGCCATGTCGCGCCAAGACCCAAACTACTGAATTCAGTTTCAGGAGCACTGCTGGCGCATCGCCAGGTCCCAAACTGCTGCAGCGATAGTCTCTGGTAAAATGATCATAACTTTTTACTCCAAACTCAAAATGAGGCAAAATTGGTGGCGTTGAAAAGTGTACACGTATATATTTAATTTGATAGGTAATGGGCCATCTAAGTCTTAATATTGAGAGTGTTATGGTCGTTTGAGGTTGACCCTTATATGATCTTATACGAAAACTTAATCGGTAAAGGATCTTTGAACTCGACTTAGTAGTAGAGGTTCCTCATGAACCTAATTCACCTCTAATACACTTAAAATACTTAAGAATTGATCCTAAAACATATATACAATTAGAAGTCATGGGGATCAGACCTATATGAATAAGAAGAATGGCTCGGATCTTAGCTTAAAAATATTTGGGGTATAGCATTCCTTTTGTTACTTCTTTCTCATGTGTGTATCTTGTAAGTAATTATATATACCTTCCATATGTAATACTATATACTTCCTCTGTTCAATTTAATTATCTGGTTTTAACTTGTCATGAAGCTTCAAAAGTAAAAAAAATTGAATTTTGTGGTTTGAAACTATATAGATAGGTGGAATATATAAAACTATCCTTTAATACTGTGATCTTAAAAATGTAATATAAAAAGTTAGAATTAAAAAATTATCAAAAAAGAAAAATAGAAATTTATTTTTAAACGGACTAAAAAGAAAGTAAGTTAAATAGAAACTGATGAAATATTTATTTATTAATCCACTTAAAAATAATATATTTATATTTTTGTAAATAGTTTAACTTTAAACTTCTCCATTGATTTAGAAAATCTTATCGCAAGTTTAATATTACAAATTCACAAAGTTTTTCTTTGTCCTCTCAATTTCGTATTTAGTTAAGCTATGTTGCATAAATTAAAACGTGTCTTTGTAACATCCCGTAAAAACGTTGTATACGATGTTTCAATTCTCGCCTAAACATGATATAGCCTCTGTATTTTGGTCATAACTTTTCATAGGAGTATCCAGATTACGTGATTCAAATTTATGAGTAACTACAAGATCATTACCTACAACTTTTGTGAAGACCATATTTTAAGTTTAGAAGTTTAAGTAGGTCAAATAAATTAATTTTTATAAGGTAGGATGCTGTGATGGAAATGAGTGTTTATAGAAGAAAAATCATATCTCACTGTAGGTTTATCCAAATTGGTTGATTCTTGAACGATATAAAACTAGACTTCTATATATACAATTCTTATGAAGACACCAAATCCTAATAAGGAATTTATCTTATTCAAACGCAGCTCCGAAAAAGAGTATTCTGTCAAAGATAACTCATTTCACCTACCATAGAAAGATCTAGATACATTTGACATCACTCATGACATAAATTGTCCTCCATTTAACATCATCCATGACATCAATATATTCCATTAAATTTTCAGATTTTTCTTTATAATTATTTTATTTATTGTTAGGTCCCTCTTTCCCACCTATAAATACCCACCTTATTTCCTCATTTTATTTATCAAGCTTTCTCAAGCAAATCTTCTCTCTATACACTTTTTTACACATTCTCAAATATAGTTTTAGTTCTTAGTAGTGAAGAAATACTATTCTGGTAATTCATATACTCTGGGTACTACACAAAACGTTCCGGTGAGGAGAAAAGCTAAGACTCAAGAGTGTTCATTAAGTCTTTCGGTACCGACTAAAGCTTTGGATTCCAGGTATGTAAGGTTTCAATGAGAATATTCCTTCCACTCTCATGCCTAAATTATTTTGATTATATGATAAATTATATTTATTTTCTTTAAATTTTACTCTAAGTCATGTGGGTGTTAATCCACGGGTTCTTCCACCCATGTAGTACAAAAATCTTTCAATTAAGTCTCTTGATTTTAAGTAATATTTTTTTGATGGTAATTTTTATTTTTACTTAATAGTATGAATCATGGTTAAACTAATAATTATTGGTCTATTTTGATACAACATAATTTTATATGTATGAATTGATGAATTGCAAGTAATTTATTTATTTATATCTTTAAAGGTTTTTGAAATTCATGGTGGTTGTCTAAAGCATGACTTTTAATTAACGAATTTCAAAGTATTTATGTATATTTATTTACATACATGTTTTCAAGTTGAAGTGATTTGAACCCACCTAGTTTTACTATGTTTTTCATAAAGTTTGACTTGAAAGCTTTGACTCCAAATGAATGTTTATAAAAGCAATATCTATGATCAAAAGAGAGTCTTATGAAATAAAAGAATGATGGATTCTTTATGCAATAAGGAAAATTCTTGCATATTTGAATTACCAAATATTTTCATGAGCTATTCTACCGAATATGATGCTTTGAATTCTCAAGCTATATGTTATGACTATTTTAAAGTATTAAACTATTCTGTGGGATTGACTTAGCACCGAATGGGTCATTGAGGTGGAATTCGGTAAGGGAATCCTAGTAGCAACCCCTTGTCTCATTAACTATGTGCCAACATAGGAGCCCTTGTAGGCTTAGGCTAATGGATCCATGAAAGCCCATAAAGTTAAAGTTAAAGAAATGAATGAAGTTGACGGAGTTCTACCTGACAAGTAGTCTCCCCGGCCAACGTAGGGGGTTATGTTGGATTCCATGTAATAGCTCGCATGGTCTTAAATGTCGGTTATGGTTAATTTCCCACAAAATGAATATTTTAAAGGATATATATATGATTTATTATGCATACATTAAATTATGTTCCATATTACATAAATGTTTTAATGTTTTCTCAATGTTCATGCATCCTTACATACTTAGTACATTCAAAGTACTAACGCATACTCTTTTGCCTACATGATATCACCATGTAGGGATCAGTGCTCCTCCTCGTTCTCCTCCATGTGGCTAGTTGATATTCCATTGAAGACTACTTTTGGTGAGTTCCCATGTTCCGGAAACAATACTCCTTTATCTTTCTAGCTTATGATATGTTAAGATATTTTACTATGACATTTCTTCTATTATGATTGAGGGTGAGCTAGGGACTTGTCTTAGCCCCGTTAAATCTAATAGTTAGAGGTATTGTTGGACATATATAAGTTGAAGATTTACTATTATGATTTCCGCTTATTTATTTATCATCATTACCTATGAAAGGTTAAAAGAATGCTAAGAGGCTTGATTGAGGTACTTTTGGATTCCTCATTCGTCATGTCACGTCTAGGCCCTAGGCCTGGGTCGTGACAGTCGTCCTCTCTAATATGCAGTTTTTCAACTTCTTACGGCGAAGAAGGAAGGTCAAGTTAAATGTATTGGGATATACTATTAAACATGTAGTTGAGTTATAGTATGTTATTAATCCCTTGTAAAGATTTTTTTATTTTATTTTATTTATCTAAATAACGTCTTTATTTAAATAGATCATTGTTTATATATGTGTCTATTGCTGATATAGTAGATGATTTTGTGTGTGGAGTAATTTAACTCATACAAGAGAGATTAAAATTATCGATTTTTATAAGTTATAAATTAAATGTTCACAATCAAAGATGAAGCTGGACAAACATCTGAATGATTGTAGCACAAGATTAAATATAATTTGATCTTAGTTATGTGAATGGTTAAAATTTCAATTTCTTGTGCTAGTTCACTTTGTATGTATTGAACAGACCAATTAGAGATATTTATTTATGTTCTGAATATTGATAAATAAATTTTTTAGTCCATTACATGTATTATACTCTTAATCTTGATATAATTATTATAATCTATGTAATTTGTTTTATTATTTTAATCTATTAAAATGTGAGACTTTTTTAGTGAGTCAATAAAATTCTAGTAGATTAGATAATGACCAATTGCATTAGTAAAATAATAATAATTTGATAGAACTCTGTCTCAGACACGATATAGAAGACACCCCTTTATGTTTATTTATAAATTTTCATGTGAAAACCCTACAGGTGGATTTTACCTCCGTTGTGTGAAATAAGTTAAGTATGATAATAAAATATTAAATTAGTCAATTAATTAAATCTTTTAGAAAATTTGATTTAATTGATTGGTATCGGTAATTCTAACACGGGGAGTTAAATAAGATGTAATGGTAGATTTCAAAATTAAATTGAGGAGTGCAATTACAGATTTTTAGTGGAATAATTTGTAATTTATTGTGATATGATAATTCATTCATTTGAGAATTAATATCATAATTGAAAGCCTCATATAATAAATTTTGGGTCCCTACTATGCCTGATTAATTAGTCAAAAATTTAAAAAAGAAAAAAGGAATATCCTAGAAGTAGTATTTTATACTGATCTTCTATTAGGAATGAGTTATTTGCTATTAAATAAATAATATTATTATTAAGAGAAGTAAAAAATGGTTTTATTGGTCTCTTAATAGAGTAATATTGCCTTTAAAGAAAGAATAAAAATATTTGTCTTTTATTGCCACTGATTGCTCTTTTTGTAAATTGACGGCTCCTAAATGTTGAGAATGTTTTGATTCTTTTCTCTTATCTTCTTTAATAGAGAAGTGTGTATAAAAGGCTAGATAGAGCAAAGAGAATAATCATCCTTTTCTGAAATACAAATCACTTGTCCACACAAAGGTCTTGGTTGGAAAATCAATCAGGAAGTAGTAAAAGGCTAAAGATCTAATTCATCAGCTTTAAATAAGGTTTTTGAAAGCTTCAACTGATTTATTATGATTTCCATTTTTTATTTTAAATTACACTATTATGTTAATATGTAAATTTTCAATCCGTGATTATACTTCCACTGCGTGTATGGTTATTAAACTCAAACAAAATGATGAGTTAAAAGTCATACAACTTTCGGAGGCTAACTCAGAAGCACTTGTTGGTGTGTTTTCACTGATTAGTCGAATGAGCCATCTCTCTAGCCTATCATTTGTTGGTCGATCCGGTTGGCAAGTGTTTGTAACTCCATATGGTATGATTAATATTATCTTTAAAATATTTTATTTACAAATTGGTATATACTGTTTAGATCCTCAAATTCTGAAATATACTTAATAAGAAACGATTTCAGAATTTTAATTTTATAAATCTTTATAACAATTTCATAATTAGGTGCACAATCAAATAACTATAAATATCTAGTGAAAATTTTGGAACATATATAGAATTTAGACGAGAATTATTTGATTCACGTCAACTCACAAATAACATTTTGGATCTTCCCCTGCCCATAAGTATAAAGAATCTCCCCTCCCCCGAAATGCTTGAAAGTCAAGACTGAAAAAGAAAAATAATATCTAAAATATAATATATCTAATATGTTTGGAAATCCACGTGATTTTTTTAGAAAGAAAAGAGATTATCGAATTTTGGTATGCTGAAATTCATTTATGATGGAAAATATTTTTTAATATTTGATTGGTTCATTGATGGAAAATATTTCAAAAAATAATATTCGAGATCAATAAAAATATAAATTATTGAATTAGAGAGCGTTTTGATGATTCTCTTAGTAAAAAAAATATTTATGTTTATAAGCAACAAGTCATTCCTCTTTTTTTATGAAAATTCAGATTATTTTTTCAGAACATAATTTACCCATCAAATACTAAAAACTTCTCCCAAAGGCTAATCCTATCAAATTCTTCCTTCCCTCAAACTTCATTAACAAGTATTCTCCACCCCAATTGTTGCAAAGAAAAAAAAGGCAGCAATTGTTGAAAAGCAGAGGAAAAAGTAAAGAAAGGCAGCTATTGTTGAAAAGTAGAGAAAAAAGTAAAAGGCAGCAACTTTTGACTTTTTGTTGTTGAACTTTGTTAACGCATTCTTCCTTTGAAAAAATTGCAACGCGTAAAATTTTTTACGAGTTATTGTTTCCTATAAATAGAGGGTCTTCTGCCCTCATTTATAGTATCCACAATTCAGAAAGAGAGAGAGAGTAAAAACACAAAGAGAGTTATAGACCAAGATAAATATTGTAGTCTTGAGTGTCTTCTTTAGTGAATTGTTTCTTTTACAAGAAAGAAGTATTAATTGTTATTTTCTCCTTGTATTTGAGAGCGGTGTACTCCATATTTGAATAGTAAATTTCTTCTACCCCGTGGTTTTTTTCTCTATCTATTTGAGGGATTTCCACGTAAAATTCTCGTGTCTAATTTATTTTTATTATTTATTATCATATCAAACTTTAGTTGTGGTACTTCCTCCCCCTAACAGTGGTATCAGAGCCCTCAGTTATTCTGTCTGTTTTATGAGAAAGTACTATCTGTGAATAGTAAATTTTTATGAATAGTAAAATTTCAGTGAAAAGTACTATTCATGTGAATAGTAAATTTTAGTGATGGTACAATTTGTCACGATTGTTCACAAAAATATTCAGAAATGATCTAGAATGGTGTGAAGCAAATAACAATGTCGAGTACAACAAAGTTTGATGTTAAGAAATTTAATAGGACTAATTTCTCATTGTGGAAAATAAAATAAAAATGATATTGAGAAAAGACAATTGCTTAGATGCAATTGAAGGTATGCCCACAGACTTTGTTGATGACAGCAAGTGGAACAACATAGACAGCAACGCAGTTGCTGATCTACACTTGGCAATAGCTGATCAAATATTGTCAATTATGGCTGAAAAACGGACGACGAAGGAAATATGGGATACTCTTACGGGATTGTATGAGGCCAAGTCTTTGCATAATAAAATATTTTTAAAAAGAAGATTGTACTCTTCAAATGGTAAAGTCCATGTCGGTTACTGAACACATCAATACTTTAAATACTCTATTTTTGCAACTTACAATAATGGATTGCAAAATAGAGGGGACTGAACGTGCGAAGCTTGTACTTCAAAGTCTGCCTGACTCATATAATCAACTCATCATCAACGTGATGAATAATACAGACAGTCTAGTTTTTGATAAAATTGCAGCCGCTGTCTTAGAAGAAGAAAATCAGCATAAAAATAAGGAAGATAGACAAGCAAGTTCGCAGCAAGCTGAAGCTTTGATGATGGTGAGAGGAAGACCAAAGGAACATGGCCCCAGTGGGAGTCACAATCATGGTAGATCTCAATCAAGAAGTAAGAAGAATATCAAGTGCTATAACTGTGGCAAGAAAAGACACTTCAAGAAAGATTGTCGGTTCAAAAAGAAGAGTGAACACTCTGAGCCATCAAATGCTCAAGGGAATGTTGCATGTACCTCAGATGATGACGATATTTTATGTAGTGAAGCAATATTAAATAATGAAGGAAGAAAATGTTTCACTAATGTATGGATTATGGACACAGAAGAAACATGACACATGACTTCTCGAAGAGAATGGTTCCATCAATATAATCCTATCTCAGGAGGGTCTGTGTTCATGGGAGACGATCATGCTTTGGATGTTATTAGTATTGGGTCCATCAAAATAAAAATGTATGATGGCACGATACGCACCATCTAGGAGGTACGACATGTAAAAGACTTAAGGAAGAATCTATTATCTTTGGGACAATTAGATGATAATGGATGTTTATACAAGACTCATGATGGAGTCATGAAAATATCCAAAGGAGTGCTTGTAGTGATGAAAGCGAAAAAACTTGTTGCAAATCTATATGTGCTTAAAGGTGAAATACACCAAGAAGGAGAAGCATCAACCGCTTCAGCAAATTTATTTAAAGAATCAACGATGATACTGAGCAAAAGCTTCTTTCAGAGCTCAAAAAGGTTTCACTACCCTTTTGTGAGCATTGTATTATCAGTAAGCAAAATAGACTGAAGTTTAGCAATTCCTCTGCTAAAAGCAAGGAAATATTAGATCTGGTCGACTCTGATGTCTGGCAAGTACCGATGGAGTCCCTAGGAGGAGAGAAATATTTCGTGTTATTTATCGACAATTACTCCAAGAGAAACTAGGTGTATCCAATCAAGAGAAAGACAGATGTTTTTCCAGTTTTCAAAGAGTTCAAAGCGCGGGTGGAACTTGAATCTGAGAAAAAGATCAAGTGTTTGAGGATAGATAATGGAGAAGAATACACTGGTGATGAATTTAATAACTTTTGTAAATAAAAAGGTATTAAAAGACAGTTTGCGGTGGCATATACTTCACAATAAAATAGAGTAGCAGAGAAGATGAACAGAACCTTGTTGGAATGGATTAGAGCTATATTGGCAACTACAGGGTTGGAAAAACCATTCTAGGCAGAAGCAATCAAAATTGTCTGTTATGTGATCAATCGGTCACCATCAGTTGTAATTAATCTGAAAACGCCAATGAAGATGTGGACAGGAAACCAACTGATTATTCTCGCTTACATATATTTGAAATTCCTTTTTATGGTATGTACAACACCGAAGAAAAATTGAAGTTGGATCTGAAATCCAGGAAATGCATTTTCTTAGGGTATGCTGATGGAGTCAAGAGGTATCGCTTGTGGGATCCTACTACCCGCAAGGTGGTAATCAGCAGAGATGTTGTATTTGTTGAAAATAAGATCTAAGCAAAAGAAGGTAGCACTTCAAAAGAAAAATCAGAGACTACTACAATTGAAGTTGAAAAATTAAAAAAAGTTACAGTTTCTTCTGAAGTAGCACCAGAGCACGAAGAACAAGAGCAAACTGAGATCGAAACTCCACAAGTTCGACGGTCAAGTAGGGAGAGAAGAGAACCAGCTTGGCATTAGATTATTTCATGGAGGGCAATGTTGCATACTGTCTATTAACAGAAGATGGAGAGCCTTTAACTTTTCACCATGCTATAAAAGGCCAAGAATCATATTTGTGGATGACAACAATGCAAGAAGAAATTGAAACTCTTCATAAAAATAAAATATGAGATCTTGTTCAATTACTACAAGGAAGGAAGGCCATTGGAAACAAATGGGTCTACAAGATCAAACGCAATGGTAATGATCAAGTGGAGAAGTATCGTGCAAGATTTGTGGTGAAAGGATTCGCTCAAAAAGAAGGTATAGACTTTAATGAGATATTTTCTCCAGTGGTTCAACTCATAAAAATTTGAGTGGTCCTGGCAATGTGTGCTACATTTGACTTGTACTTGGAGCAGTTAGATGTCAAAACTGCATTTCTTCATGGAAAACTTGAAGAAGAAATTTCATGCTCCAACCAGAAGGTTTTGGAGAACAGGGAAAAGAGAACTTGGTTTGCAGGTTGAACAAATCTCTATATGGTCTCAAACAGGTGCCGAGGTGTTGGTATAAGAGATTTGATTCCTTTATTATAAGCCTTGGATACAATAGACATAGTTCAGATCCTTGTGTTTATTACAAAAGATTTGGTGACAACGATTTTGTTATTTTGCTATTGTATATTGATGACATATTGGTAGCAGGCCCCAACAAAGATTGTCTGATAAATTTAAAGGCACAGTTGGCTAGGGAATTTGAAATGAAGGACTTGGGACCAGCAAACAAGATTTTAGGGATGCAAATTCACCGAGATAGAAATAATAGGAAGATTTGGCTTTCTTAAAAGAACTACTTGAAGAAAATCTTGAAATGCTTCAAGATGCAAGACTGTAAGTCAATTTCCACTCTACTTCCTATTAATTTCAAGTTATCCTCAAGTATGAGTCCTAGCAATGAAACAGAGAGGATGGAGATATCTCGAGTACCGTATGCATCAGCAGTGGGAAGTTTAATATTCGTCATGGTATGTACAAGACCTGACATTGCACAAGTAGTTGGAGTGGTTAGTCGATACATGGCTAATCCTGGTAGAGAGCATTGGAATACTGTTAAGAGGATCCTGAGATATATCAAGGGTACCTCAGATGTTGCAATGTGTTATAGAGGATCAGACTTTACTATTAAAGGTTATGTTGATTCAGATTACGTAGGTGATCTTGATAAAAGTAAGTCCACCACAGGTTATGTTAAAAGTAAGTCAACCACAGGTTATGTGTTTACTCTTGCTGGAGGAGCTGTAAGATGGTTTTCAAAACTGCAATCTTTCGTGGCCACATCTACGACGGAGCACCTACACAAGCTAGCAAAGAGGCAATATGGATGCAAATGTTACTAGAGGAGCTCGGGCACAAACAAGAGAAGGTTGCTCTATTTTGTGACAGTCAGAGCGCTTTGCATCTTACAAAGAATCCAGCATTTCATTCAAGGACAAAGCACATACGAGTTCAGTATCACTTTGTTCGTGAGAAGATAGAAGAAGGCAGTGTGGATATTCAGAAAATTCACACTAATGACAACTTGACAGATATGTTTACGAAACCGATCAACAATAACAAGTTTATATGGTGTCGATCTTCTATTAGCCTAGCAAAAACGTAACATTACAGTAATTGGGTAGAAAGGATGGTGTGAAGACGTAATTGATTCTCAATTAAATCTTCAAGTGGGAGAATGCAAAGAAAAGAAAAGTAGAAATTGTTGAAAAGCAGAGGAAAAAGTAAAGAAAGGCAGCAATTGTTGAAAAACAGAGGAAAAAGTAAAAGGCAGTAACTTTTGACTTTTTGTTGCCTAACTTTGTTAACGCGTAGAAAACGCGTTCTTCCTTTGAAAAATTGCAACGCGTAAAAGTTTTTACGCGTTATTGTTTCCTATAAATAGTCTTCTGCCCTCATTTATAGTATCCACAATTCAAAGAGAGAGAGAGAGTAAAAATACAAAGAGAGTTATACACCAAGATAAATATTGTAGTTTTGAGTGTCTTCTTTAGTGAGTTGTTCCTTTTACAAGAGAGAAGTGTTAATTGTTATTTTCTCCTTGTATTTGATAGTGGTGTACTCCATATTTGAATAGTAAAATCCTTCTACCCCGTAGTTTTTTCCTCTATCTGTTTGAGGGGTTTCCACGTAAAATTCTCGTATTCATTTTATTTTCATTATCTATTATCATATCAAACTTTCGTTGTGGTGCTTCCTCTTCCAACAATTGTCACATGCTCAAGCTAATTTTACTCAATACATATAGTCCCTCCTTTTTTCGGACATTGTCAGAACCGAAAAATGGAAAAAAGAGACTAATAGGCTTCGTCAGATAATCAAGCCCGAGCATACTCAAAATCATGCAAATTTTTTTTAACCCCTCCTCTTTAAATACGTGCATCGTATGTAGCCTGACCTGACTGTTGGTTCGATGACGGTGCGCCACCCAGGCAACAAAAAACCTGGGCAAACAGGACTGCAGAATAAGTTAGTGATAGAAGTTTCAACAATGTGGCTTTAAATAAACACAGTTTATTAAAAAGTATATGCAATAGTGAATCAACCACGACTATCATTTTTTTTTTTTGCACATTCTGTTGATTTATACTTCAGACATTTGTTTTGCAGTCTTGTTCTTTAATTGCAACTCCTTTCTTTGTTTCTTTCCTCAATGCTTTTTCCTGCATATTTTGGATAAATTTTTCTCTCTTTTGGGGGAGGTGGTTGGGTCAATAACATATTGAATAAGAAAGAAAAATTACATTGCTAATAAGAATTTGAATTATTATAATCAAATTACTCTTACACTTGATTGCTAAGGCCTATTACATTCTAAAGAAAAATTATACATGTTTTGAGTACAAACACTTGACAGTTTTTCCAACATTTCCACCTTTTGTCCTTACTATTATAAAGAACATACCAACGCACGATGATCCGTAGACTCTTTTAAGACCAAAGTAGTGTTTAACTAGGATAAAACAGTACAATATGGCTCATTTTTAAGTCCTAGTGTCACCCCTAGCCCTTTCCGTGCGAATTAAATGGCTAACGTCCTTCTTCAACTGTAATTGTCACCTGATTGTTGGATACAATGTATTTCTTATTGGTGGGAGTAGTGTGCGTCCTTATTACAAAAGCTGGTCTATTAGGTGTAGGAAGGTTAATACCTTCTCCTCCCAGCATTAAAATGACATCTGACATATTAGGACGATGACTTGGATCTTCTTGTACACACAGGAGCGCAACATTTATGCACTTTATTGCTTCACTTTTGTTGCATGATTCAAGTAATGACTTGTCTATTAATTGTATCTCACCTTCTTCTGTCCACAATTTCCATGCCTGTGATAATTTTTCTATCAGAGAAACAAAGCTAAGAAGAAGATATAATAATTAAGTCATGGGAAGTTTCTTCACTTACATAGCCCAACAAGTTTAAGACTTCTTCTGACTGATAAAATCCTGTATTCCTTCTTCCACTGATTATCTCAAGTGCGACTACTCCGAAACTGAATACGTCTGATTTGATGGAAAACAATCCATCCAGTGCATATTCAGGAGACATATAGCCACTAGATTTCACCAGGTGAACAAAACGTTCAGTATAAGATTTTTTCTCAAGCTCCTTTTTTGTAAGAAATTAATGACAGGAAGGGATATTATACTTACAAGGTTCCCACTACTTTCTTTGTATTTGCTTCTGTTACTTTTCCTTCTACAATCCTTGCCAAGCCAAAATCTGAAATTTTCGGGTTCATCTCCTCATCTAATAAAATGTTACTCGTTTTTAAATCTCTATGAATGATCCTTAGTCGTGAATCGTGGTGAAGATAAGATAGACCCCGTGCAATGCCCAATATGATGTCATAACGTTTCTTCCAATCCAATAGTTGACAAATTGTTTCATCTTGCACCATTACCATGAAAAAGTTTGGTATGTCAATAATATTAGATCACTATAAGAAACATATGACTTTGAGAATAAGGAACTTAATAAGGCTAACTCACCAAATATGAATGTATCTAAACTTTTATTCGGCATATATTCATAAAGTAATATCTGTTCCGTTGCATTGATGCAATACCCCAATAGCCTCACCAGATTTCGATGTTGGAGCTTTGCAATTAGAGTCACTTCATTCTTAAATTCATCTATGCCTTGTCTTGAATGACTTGATAACGTTTTTACTGCAATTTCTTTTTCGCCCGGAAAGATACCCTGCAAATTTTATTTCATATCATTACTATGTATAAATGCTGCCATGCCAGTCCACATAGATGTAGGAATGAAGTTTTAACCTTGTAAACAGGACCAAATCCTCCTTGTCCAAGCTTATTTGCATTTGAGAAGTTGTCTGTAGCAGCCAAAATGGTCTCCATATGGAAGTATGGAACATCAATAGCTTCATCACTGTTTTCATTCATCAATACTTTCGCTTCTCCTTCAGCTTTGTGCCAGTGAGATATATATGCCCCTTGAGAACCTTTACTTCTAACTGAAATACAAAGGGGAAGGGATTTCATTACTTCAATTGAGAATGACCTTTGAAATTATGTCCAAAAAAGTATAAAAAAAATATCTTCCAGAGTTAGATTCATTCAGCAAATACCTGCTCTTTTTGCCATTCTTCTTTTATAGTAAATGTAGCTAAAGCTGCCTATGAGTAGAAACATCAAAGCTGTTATGGACGAAAGGATTGCTTTTAGCTTCATTGATTTCTTAGCTTTAGTTTGAGCTGAAAGTAGAAAGCCAAAACCATGTCAGATATGTTTACATCTGTCTTTGACGCAAATATTCAGTGGACCTCAGAACCTATCGTTGAAAAGGAGAATCAGTGCTAATGTTATAAGGAACTCTATGCTACTCTAACCTTCAGGTGAGCCAAGCTTGACAAATATAGTCCTTTCTGTTTCACTTTTGCTGAGTTGTTGCAGATTGAACAGATCCCCTGTCCAGATAGAACAGGTACCTGAACCATCATTGGTATAAGCAGTGCAAGAGCAATTGTTGAAACATGCAGATCTACACTGTGAGGCTTGCCCCACTGTGATATTAGTATCTTGAGAAGCAGGTAGTCTCATAATTGAACTTATCCATAAACTATCTGTGTCTTCAGTAATTGCGTTACACTGCACCTTTTGGTCTCTTACACAGCCACCAGAGTAATCATTAGAATTCCATTCTCTATCTGATCTTGGCTTGAAACCACTCAAACAATTGCAGGTCGCATAAGCTTCATGACAAACTCCAAATGCCCCACATTTAGCATAAACCTCACAAAGATCTCTTGGTTGAGACCAGAATGGATTCCACTGCATGCTACCATTCAACCATGACAGATGACTAAATTTTCCAGAGACATCCATGATGAACCTTGATTGGATTGTACTATCGTAAAGGGAATATGTAAAATATGACTCATTCTCATTGTCGATATAGCTGAAATTATATACAGAGCCGTTTAACGTCATCTGAGGCACTGAGCTGAATCCTAGGCCATCCCATGAACCACTTGCCCAATACTCTGTAGTCCTATTCCATTTTATAACACATTGAGTATGCTTTGGGTCCATTTCCAGAGTATACATTCCTGGTGCTGGATCACCCAAACTCTTCCATGAAACCAGAACCTGTTTTCGTTGTGTACGTTTATCATATCCAATCTTAGCACCAGGCAAAAAAGTGTGTGTTGGGTGATCAAAACTTTGCCAAAGTAGTAAGGGCGCTGATGCCTTTGACACATCACTCAAAATCAAATTTCCATCATCACGAATAACTGCAGTTACTGAAATATTTGGATTGATGTTCCCAGCAAGTGCAGACCAAATCGAGTTTTGAAATCCATCGAGAAGCACCAGGTTGCCTTGACTAATTATCAACTTAGCATCACCATCATCAAGTGGTTTATCCCTATTTGCTACCCAAACTACTGTTTTCGGGTATAATTTCTTGTACCATATGCCTATGTAGTAGGAGCGAGAGTCGCCTGGTGTGAAGAATCCAAGCTCAAATTTCCCACCTGAAGAGATAATTGTTTGGCCTGAAGAAACAGATTCATTCACAGATATGGTGTTCCCTCCGAAGGAAAGATTGGTGTTGAGGCTAAAGCATAAAAATTGCACAAAAAGTATCAGAATTGAATAGCTCTTCTTCATTTCTATGGCTGAACAATTTTTTGGTAGAATGAGTGGTTGTTAAAAGAAGAGTTAGAGAAAATGAAAGGAGACTTTTCTGCATGGAGTTTTAAGAAAAATATCTTTCATCTAAAAATAAAAAATCAGACTTACTTTTCTTCAGTCTTCCATCCGTAATGTCAGACCTTAAAATGTTGATTTTGTCCTTCATTAAAAATATTTTCTTTACACAAAATTGTCTTTCTTCTTATCTTTATAATATTATATATGAAAAGATACGAGAAAAGAAAAACTAAGTAGATTATTTGAGGTAGAAATCTTCTAAACATAATTGTATTCTAAGATAGGCAACGGTAGTAGATTTTACGTTTATTTAGGGTAAAATACAAGTTCCGAACATCAATTGTATTCTAAAAGAACTTTTAAAAGTAAAATATGATCACTTTCCAGTTTCCATTCCTTTAAAATTACCAAAAACTGATTTTTTTTTATAAAAATAAAATTTAATCCTTTTTTATTAGCTTTTAAATATACTTTAAATAATATTCTTTAGAGATGTTAAGTAGCAAATAAAAATATTGAATTCTTTAATATATTTCAGAATAGTAATTTATATTTTCTTTCCCTAATATTTAGAATTTTTAAAATTAACTAAATATTTTGTATTAATTATTTTCTTATTTGTATGAAAAAATAATAATAGTAGACCAAGACAGAAAAAATCTTTATTTGTCGGGTGTTCTAAGAGATAGAATCTATATATATGGCTTTTATAATGAAAAATAAAAAAGCCCTTGAAGAAAGTTTACTGTTAGGTGATTTGCACTATTAGGGCAAGGAGAATCCTGATTTGCCATGGATTCTAAATGATAGAATCATATATATGAGCTTTATAAAATTAAATTAAAATAAAAAACTTTGAATAGAGTTTGTAGTTAGGTGATTTGCTCTATTTTTCTTTTGAAGCTTTTACCTCTTTTTATATGTCACGTTTTTTCTTCTTCTTCGGGTTTTGTATTTATTTAACGCTCCAGTTGTCATTTTTTGTTTTACCATAATTTTTTTTGTTATTGTTAATTTATTACAAATGGTTATATTATATTATTATGGTCATATATAATTTAGACTTATTGTTTAGAGTGTGTTTTTGTGCATCAATATCAGTTCATTTATGTTATTGTTAATTTGTTTCTAGTAGTTGTGTTATATTACTATGCTTATATATAATGTAGTGTTATTGTTTAGAGTTTGTTTTCATGCATCAATATCAACATCAAACGAAATTTTATTCACTATATTTCATTTTTCCTTAACTGTTAGTATAATGTTGAACTATCATGTTTCTCTTTAACTACAATTTTTTACCTTAAAAACTTTACTCTGTTTTCAAAAAAGTTTTGTATTTAATAATATAACGTACATATAATAATATTTTAATATACATTTATTATTAATTAACGCTTTTAACTAGTACTATATTAAAAGCATGAAGGTCCTTAAAATGTTGTTTGAATTTTTTGCCCTTCATTAAAAAATTTTATTTTAGACAAAATCGTTTTTTCATCATTTTTATCAAATTATTATTTAATTATTTTTATAATATTAACTCCTAAAATATATGGGAAGAGAGAAAAAATAAAAAAATTCTAAAATATATGGTAAAAAGTATTAATAGAATTAAATTAGACTCGAAGAATTAGGAAAAGACTCCTAAAATAAGATATAGGGGAAATAGACTTAATGTTTATGTGAATTTAACATAGGGATCCCTTTAATATAATATGATATAATTTTTTCTTAAAACAAGGAGTCCAAGTAAACTTGGATCCTTGTGCGTTGCATATTGTTAAATTTTTCCTTATTAATAATATGCAATATATATATATATATATATATATATATATATGTGTGTGCTATATTGTTGTTTGAACTTTTTTCTTTTTGAAAGAATTTGCTTTAGACAAAATCATTTTTAACTATTTTCCTTCAATTATTTTTTATTTACTTAAGTTGGATAAATTTGTAATTGTAAACACTAATAATTTCTTTCTTTTTTAATTAAATATGCCTTTTTTTTACTAGATTTAGGTTTAGGTTTAGGATTCACTTTAGGTTTAGGACTCTTTTATATATATACAAAGAATAGACTAATTAAGGGATCCCATTAATTAACATTGTATACTTGTATTGTACTCCATCAACGCCTCTCTTCCCATTTCCACCTTTATTTTGGTTAGGTTAATGTCTCCTCTGGTAGAATTTGTTTTGTTTTTATTCTTCGGCCGCCCTTCTTGTACTTCTTCTACAGTTATGTTTATTTATTTATACAATTCATGAATTTATGTAGTAATTCTTACGCTATGGTTATTTCATTGAAGATTAATATCTTGCCTATGATTATTATATAATTTCCAATGTTGAAAAAATATAAATGACATCAATATTTTTCCTATAATTATTATATAATTTCTTATGTTGGAAAAATTTAAATCACTGGTAAAAGTTGACATCTAATGATAGTCTCTATAATCTTTAGTCATGTTGATAGAAATTTTTGCCCTCATTAAAAGATTCTGTTTTAGACAAAATCGTCTTTTCACAATTTTTCTAAATTATCGTAATCATATTTTATAATATTTAATTAGGAAGATATACTTTAAGAAGCCCTAAAATATATACTAAGAGGAAAATATATTTTAAAATTAAAGAATCCTAAATAATATGGTAAGAAAAAATATTTTTTAAAAATTAACGAGTCCTAATATATATAAAATTCATTTTCAGAAACTTAAACTTTTTCCTTGAGATTTATTTTGTAACTCAAATATATTGCTTAGTAATATTTATGTAATTTTTTAAAAATTGTGTACTCAATATATGAGCTACCCAAGTAATAATTTATTCATTTTAGATAAAAAATTTATTAAATAACGTGATACACACGTGCAAAACACGCACTCTAAATTGGTATAATTAAAAGTGGGAAGCTCCTGACCTCAAAGTTGGATTACAAGTTTACAAATTGTGGACATTTACTCTTAGTTGTAATAGATTGATTAACGCTTATCATCCTAATTTATTATCTGTGCAAAACTTTCAAGTTCAGTCATTATCAGTTATGGAATCATAATTAACACAGTTAGTCTCAAACACTACTATATATGCATGAAGAATAAATAATGTAGTGCATATTAAATGAAGGTAATAATATCCATAATTGTAGACTGATTTAAAATAGTATCATCTTTTACATTCCAATATTTATTTGCTTGTCCTTTGAATTTCTACTGTTACAATAATATTTATACATATCTTTAGTGGGAAAATGAGCTAAAAGGGTTATTTGAGAATGAAATGAAGGATAAGAGATTTATATTTCTTTTTCCTTTTCTTTTGTTATAAACATTTAATTAGGGTTAATTATGAAGAGATGGGGTTGATTTAAAATATTTATAAACTTAGGGTAAAAATTTTAAAGACCAAAAACTTTTACCAAAACCCAAAATTCCATTCATTTTCTTCATTTTCTAAACACATTTCTTCCTCTTTCTCTGTTCTCCTCTCCTCTCTTTTCTTTTCCCCAATTCTTTCTCCTTTATTCGATTTTCTCTGTTCTCCTCTCCTTTCCTCTCTTCTCTTCTCTTTTTTTTCCCCAATTCTTTCACTCCAATTTGATTGTGAAAATTATAAAAAATAATTGATGAAAAAAGAAGAGAAGAGAGGAGAGGATATGTTGTTTATATAAACATGAGTTGTTCAAGCAATCAGGAGATGTTGTTTAAACAACCCTAAGTTGTTTAGTTCAAACAACAGAAGTTGTTTAAACAACCAAAAAATGTTTAAATAACCGAAAGTTGTTTAGTTCAAACAGCCAGAAGATATTTAAACAACCATAAGTTGTTTAGGTGTTTTTATGATTCTTTAGTTAAAACAATTAGAATATTTTAAATATCAGCTAGTTGTTTGGAGAAATATGAAAATATTTGCTAATTGTTTTGGAGATCGAGATATGAAAATATTTGTTAGTTGTTTAGACAAATGTTTAAACATTTGCTAGTTATTTGGAGGTGATGATGACGTGGAGAAGTAACACAAATTAAAAAATCTTTGGTTTAGTGATGAAGAAGAAGGCAAATGCAGATTTCATTTTTGTTCAATGAAGATAAATCTAACCCTAGTTTGAAGAGAGCAAGGCGTTTTGAAGGCTGGACTGTGTTGAGATTAAAAAAAAGAAGAAGATATGGAAGAAAACGAAGATGAATGTGGAAAGGGCTGTTGTTGCTGCTCCCGCTAAAAAAATGAGCAAATTTTCTGAAATTGTTGCCCTTTTGGCTAAAAAAACCTCTTATATGTTGGGCTTGTTTGTTGATAGCAAAACTTTGAGGTGTATAAAAATATTCTTTTTTAAATCAGCATAATCCACTAATACCTAATTATACTACAGTCCCTTTTACCCAATTTTTAAAATTTATGTCCTAAATCCTCAAATAGATAACTCAAAAGTCTCGTCTTTGTTGTATTTTGGTCAGCTAGCTCCAACAATAATGTCCAAGTAAAGCTTATTTTCCCGGATTTAAAAAGTTTATTTTGGAATGTTTTATTGTATATTATCTAATTTGTTTATATACTTTATTGTTAACCAATTATATTTTTAATATATTTGTGGCCGAAAGAGTTCTCCATATATTTGCAGCTTTACCATGAATGTTTTTTTTCATTACTTCTTTTAAGTGCTCGTGAAACTGTCTACTTTTGTTTATACACATTTTCATGAAGCAACACTCTCCATTTTATTGAGCTTTAATAAACTCCTGATTACTTTAATTTTTGGTTATCTCTATTTATAAAATTTATATTTAACGGCGGATAGATGTTAACTTTGATACATGATTATTATCTTATATTTCATAATATAACTATATTTGTACAATATAAATTCTCTTAATAGTGTTTTTCGTAATCCATTTTATTGTGTAATTTTCTTCTTTTCCTGTTTATAAGATTGTTAATTTATTTTCTTCTTATTATAATCATATACTTATGGGAAAAAAAGAATACTGATATCTAATTTTTTTTATACATTTAATAAATTATAAATGCATACTTTACACTATAATTTCATTATATAATATAATTTAAATTTTTTTTATTTTACAATATTATGTGACAATAGATATGGAATACTAGTCAATGAAAAAATTGAACATTAATCACTGCAAAATGTTTTCAACTTATGCAGGGAGTACAAGCGTAGACCAACTTGTGGGTTTTCAATCTTAAAGTTAGACTACTCCTACTTCAAAGTTAACACGTGGTCACCCATTTATATGGCTACACAATTTGTAGGTAGAATGAGTGGTTGTTAAAAGAATAGTTAGAGAAACTGAAAGGAGACTTTTTTGCTAGATATTACTAGTGCTAACAGGAGATTCTATCTTTTCATGCGTATCAGTACAATTGTAACACTATGTAATAAGAAATATTAAAATTGAATATTTTGAAAAATAAAGAAAAATAATTTAATCAATTAAATAATACGGAAATATAGATTCACTATTTATCCATTTCATAAATATAGATTGAATGTAACTGATATAATAATGGAATCCCTTAAATAACTAAAATCACTTTCTTACTTCCTGCCTTTTTATTTTCTTTAGCCGTCGATTTTGTCCAGTTTTTTATTTTCTTCTTGAATTGACGAATTAATCATGAAAACTAGCAATGTGTGTTCAATTTTGATTCACCACGCAGGTCGATGGGATGCCACGGATTTATTTTTTAATTTAGTTTGTATGGTTTTTTTTCCATATCGTATGAGATTTTGTTGGTTTGGTGGTAATTTATGCCATAACTGAATTTGTTTTGATTTACAGTTTAATTTCTACCAGTATTCTGTTTTTTGATTGTCGTTTTTTTTTTGTTATTAATTTTGATATTGCAGTTCATTATTACATTTCCATAGTTAATCTTTTTTCTATTGTGTACATTTTTCTTTCGGTGTTGTTGAATCGTAATTTTAGTAATATATTATTATGAAATGTGATTAGCAATAAGAAAGTTTTAAAATTGCTTTTATGTATGATAAATGTTGTATAATAAATTATTTTTCTTAAAATAAGAACTTGATGATTGTACTATTACATTTACGAGTATTGTGTTTGTTTTTGTCATACCCCGAAAGTGTACCCTAGATGTGGTCAACACTTAAAAATCATTACTGGCTCCCAAGCAAACCACTTGTCCTGATCACACATCTATTCATTTATTCAATCAGTGGAAGAGTTAAAATAAATGGACAAATTGGTAGGCAATTCCAATCAACAATTTAACTCAAAGAAGAAAGGTCATAGGCCAACAAATCAATCTTCAATCTATGTGATGATAATGGTCTGACAAAAATAATTCAAGAAATAAAAATACTCAATCAACCCATCACTATCTAGTCTATGAAGCCTCTATCACTATTATCTAAATGGTGCCAATGACAGGTTCATGACTACCTCAAATCAGAATAAAAAGACTAAACTCAAAGAAAGAATAACATAATTGGTATCCTTCGAATGTAGGGGAGGACTCACCAATAAGTTGAGTGTGAACAGACCATCAATGGTGCGCCTGTTGATGATCTCTAAAATTTATTTTTGCATCATTAAACGATGTAGGTCAAAATGAACAACAGTCCGTGAAATGTACGAGTATGTAATATGGCAGAATGAAACACGCATAAGGTAGAATAACATCAAGTCAAGTAACTCAATCAAGATGTCATAACTTTAAAGCAAGAGTAAGGTTTAGATAGAGATCAATCATATACAATGCAATCCAATCCAATCAAAGTACTATCAAAACCTATATGAGGATTTCTCTTATATGACAATAATCACTTATGAGCCAGCGATTGTACAACAATTTTGCTGTTGTTGCCATAACTGTTCAATACCTAATCAGGGTAAAGGGTAAATCTACCAATCTGGATCCAATAATCAATTAAAACCTATTTTTTCAGGACGATAAAATAGGAAAACATCCGACTTTAATGGTTCAATCTTTTCCTATATTTGGCTACGTAGTTATTGAGTTCGAGTTATTATTTACTCTTACCCAATTCGGTGCTAGATAATCCTCCCAAGACTCAATTCTCAGAAGACAATCAATCCCAATTAATCTAGTCAACAAGTCTCATATGAATTTTTATCAATTCATCGGTTCTATTCAATCAATCCTTTTAACCAATCAATCATTCTCAATCATTTAAGAGTAGTCGGGATAATAATTATGACAACATTCAGTTGAGACCATTCAATTGGGTTCAATTATGAAGATACAAAAGACTATCATATTTCATAAAGACTATCATTATGCTCACATCCCAATCACAATAATGCATTCACAAGTTCAAGGATCCAGACTCAATCCTTGGGCATATACATCCAATATTAGTTAAATTACTATTAGGGTTTATGAAATAAGTAGTTTAATTATTTATTCAAGAAACAAGTTTGTAGAAAAACATCAATTACACAATATTATGTAAAATATGTAAATTTAAGGAAATTCTCTAGAAACACAATCATGGGGAGTCAAATCATTTACAAATCAACCTATCACAATCATGGGGCATATGGAAGAACAAAGTCCTTGCTTTAGTTTAGTCTTACATATGTAGAACAAAGGTTGGACAATCAAACTGCAAAGGATTGATTGAATCTTTTGAACCCTAACCTTTTCTTCACTCGTTAGCCCTAATTCTCTTAGTTAGAAAGCATAAAAGACTAAGGAATGTATATAACACCCCCCAAAATTTTTACTAAGATTCGGACAGTTTTTCGTATACGTGTAGGGCCGAACTCGACTATTATGAAGTGAATGGATGAGTTAGGATAAGTTCCTTAATAATTGAAGAGTGTTAAAGGTGATTTAGGGTCAAAAGGAATCCCTAGAACCCAGCTAAGTCCAAAGAATTCGTCTTGGCTAAATTTTAGAATGAGTTCGTATAAGAGTCGACTTCTAACGACCATATCTTTTGAAATATGATGATCGGGGTCTCTCATGACCTATTAAATTAAAGCTCTTTGAGTCTTCTTTCCAACACCGCCAAGATTGTAAATTTTGCAGTTCAGAGTCAAAAGTTGTGACTATCTTACGAAGGATGGGTGGTGCAGGAATTTCAGGCCTGGGCTATAACTGCAGAAAAATTGGGCTTGGCGCCGAAGTGGCGCGACGCGCCACTATAGCACCAGGAACAAGCCTCAGTAGTTTGGCCCTTGGTGTGACACACCACTATTAGGCCTGCAGGGTTTTTAAGCCTATTTTCCAGAACCCAAAAAACTTAGGCTTGGTGCTGTAAGGGCGCGACGCGCCACTATAGCGCCACTATTGGGTTGCAGGGTTTTTAAGCCTATTCTGACTTGTCGCTGCAGTGGCGCGGCGCGCCACTATAGCACCAAGAGAGTTTTAGCCCATTTTTCCAAATTTTTGGAGAAAGGGTAAATTGGGCATTTCCCAAATTATATATACACACTAGCCTTGGACATTTTTGAACCATTTTTCAATTCCACCCTCTATCTAAAAAAGCCCTAGAAATCCACTCTCTTCTCCTTCAAATCTATCTCCAACAAGGATTTCCTTCAAGAACTTCAAGAATTTAGGCCTTCCATTGAAGACCTAACATCAAGGTTTCTTCAAAGTCTTCACCAAGGTATGTAAGGTAACTCAAAGCATGGGTTGAGTCCACCCATGTGCCCTACATCTTCATTGATATTGATTCTTCATAAGAATGGAGTTTATTGACAGAGTTAGGTCCAAATAGGTATTTTCATCTATTAACCTAATTTTTATTATATTGATGTTGTGGAGTCAAGAAAGTGATGTGCTACATGTCGGTATGAGTTAATTGAGATGAGAGGTGGAGCATATCTTGTTGATTTTCTTAACTATGTTGATTATGATAAATATGTCAATTCTCTTAACTATGTTGACTATGTTAAATATGTTAATTCTTCTTAAAAATATTGCTTATCTTGAATTGTTGATTTAGAATCTTGGAGTTTTGATGAGTCCCAAAAGATTTATTAAATGAATAGATGAATGATTGGATAGGTTTGTATGTTGTTATAAATGTATATTTAAACTACTCTTGAAATATATGATTGGGGGTTGATTGGATAGTATGATTGGGAGATGTTTGATTGTGATAGAGTTAATGAGTTGACAAGGTTCCAAATGAGACTTGTCGATATGATTTGATTGAGTTGATTGGATGGAGTTTTATGAGCATTTAGTCTTGGGAGGAGTATCGAGCACTGAATTTGGTAAGAGTAAGTAATAACTAAAATCCAATAACTACGTCACCAAACGTAGGAGGGGATTGAACCGTTAAAGTTGGATGCTTTCCCAAAATTATTGTCCTGACATTATAGGACTTGGTTGGATTAGATCCATGATTGGTTTATTCGTTCATATCCTGGCAAAGTATAAACGGATGTGGCAACAACGTCGGTTTGATGTACTATCACTGGCTCAGAAGTGATGGTTGTCAGATAAGAGAAACTCCCATATAGGTCTTGATAGTACTTTGAGTCGGATTGGGTTGAATTGTATGTGATTGGTCCTATCTAAACCATATTATTGTTTATTCTTAGGACACTTGATTGAGTCGTTCTTCTTTCTAAGTTGAGATTCTGAGTTGGTTTAATTTTTTCTGATGTTGTTTCATTCAGCCATTTTATATACTCGTACATTCCATATATTGACGCCATTTAGCCTGTATTGTTTCATGATGCAGAGATAGGTACTAGATATTATCAACCGGTGCACCATTAAAGATCTACTTACTTTCAGCTATTTGGTGAGTCCTCCCTGTTTTCGGAGGATACCGAGATTTATCTTTGTAGTTTTAATTTGTTTCCCTTATTTTGACTTTTGATAGCCATGGAATTGTCATTAACACCTTTTGGATTGTTGATAGAGGCTTCATAAACTAGAGTGTGGAAATATTGATTATTCGTTTTGACTAGTTTTATTCTAGCTAGTTATTGATTTGATATTTGTTTGGCCTTTGGCCCTAGATTATGGATATTATTCTCATAATAGAGTCTTCTGCTGATAAAATGTGATTGAGTGAAAGTATAACTGAACCAGGTGGTTCGCTTGAAGGCCAGAAATGGCTTTCGAGCGCCGGCCACATCTAGGGTACCCTCCCAGGGCGTGACAAACATGGTATCAGAGCATAGAGTTCAAGAGTTCTAGGGAGACTATGAAGCCGTGTCTAGTAGAGTCTTGCTTATGGGTGTGTTGTGCACCACACTTATAATCAGGAGGCTATAAGACATTAAGAATTGTTTCACTTCTTTCATACTTTGAATTCGTGCGATAAAGTTGAACTCTATAAAACTTCCTTTCTAATTCATGCGTTTATACGTTGCAGACAATGCCTCCTAAATGTACTGCGAGCCAGAGAAATACTGATAACATAGAGATGCCACAGTTACAGGTATGCCCATCGAGGGCTAGGAGCAGACCTACAAAGTATGCCGAGGCACCTCAAGTGCCTAATACTCCGCCTGCACCAACTTCAGAGGTAGATTTTCAAAGAGCGATTGCTATGCTCACTCAATTAGTGGCTGCCCGAAATGGTAACCAGAGTTTTCCAACTCTTAGCTCTAGTTCTCAAGAGTCGTCTGCTGCCACGAGGATTAGAGACTTTCTAAGAATGAATCCACCAGTATTTATGGGTTCTAAGGTTTATAAGGACCCCCAGAATTTCATTGACGAGATGTGGAAGATCCAAAAAGCTATGCATGCAATGGAGATCGAGGGGATTGAATTGGTGTCTTATCATCTCAAGAATGTGGCAAACATCTAGTATAACCAATGGGAACAAAGTATAGAGGAAGATGTTAAGCCTGCTATTTGGGATGAATTTGAGGGAGCCTTTCTTGACCACTTCTTTCCCAGAGAATTGAGGGAAGCGAAAGTGGAAGACTTTGGGAATCTGAAACAAGAGGGTATGATCGTTAAAAAGTACAGTTTGATGTTCATCCAACTGTCCAGATATGCTCCAGAGATGATGCTGTATATGAGGTCGAAGATGAGGAAATTCGTCTCCAAATTATGAAGACATATGAAAAAGGAGGACAAAGAGGCATTGTTGATCTCTGACATGGATATTTCCAGATTAATGGTGTATGTTCAATAGGTGGAGGAAGAGAAGAGGAAGGACAAGGAGGAGTATCTGAGCAAGAAGGAAAAATCATCTGGACATGAGAATGATCAGAGGTAGAACAAGGAAAACAGGTCCTTCTTCCAAAAAAGGCCTTCCAACTATGCCTCGTCCACCACAAGTGTACCTATGCTGTATAAAAGGTATGATAGGCAGGGAAAAAGTCACCATAATGTCAGATCTTAGGGTTTTTAATCCCAGGCTAACGTGAGTCACGGTTCGAAGGGAAAACCACCATGCAGTAAGCTCTACTTGGGAGAGTGCAGAGCGAGAAGGGTTGGTTGTTATAATTGAGGCCAAGTGGACCACTTTCAAAAGGAGTGTCCAACATGGGGAGACAGAACCCAGTTTTCTACCACAGCACCACCAGCTAGAGGTAATCTGAGGGGCACTACTTCAGGTACGAGTAGAGGTACAAACCGTCTATATGCCATGGGTAGTCGTCAAGATCAGGAGAGCTCTCTAAATATCGTGACGGGTATGATTCGAGTCTCTTCTATTTATTGTTATGTTTTGATGGATCCGGGTGCCACACTATCCTTTGTGACTCCTTATGTGGCTAGTAAATTCACTAAAATTCCTGAATGTCTTCTTGAGCCTTTCAGTGTAGCTACTCCTGTAGGTGATTCTGTCTTAGCTGAGAGAGTCTATAGAGATTGCACTGTGTTAATCCATCATAGGGATACCTTGACTAACTTAGTTGAGTTGGACATGGTTGATTTTGATGTGATCCTTGGCATGGACTACCTTTATGTCTGTTATGCCTCTATTGATTGTAGGACTCAGATTGTCAAGTTCAAATTCCTGAATAAGGCTATCATAGAGTGGAAGGGTAGTCTAATCGTGCCTAAGGGTAAGTTTATTTCCTACCTTTGGGATAGAAAGCTAATCTCAAAAGGGTGTATTTATCCCATTTTCTGAGTGAAAGATGACAATGTTGAGTCACCATCCCTTGAGTCAGTTTCGATTATCAATGAGTTTCGTGAAGTATTTCCCGAAGATCTGCCTAATTTCCCTCCTGATAGGGAGATCGACTTTGGGATTGATGTTCTTTCTGATACCCAACCTATCTTTATCCCTCCATATAGAATGGCTCCAGCTGAGTTGAAAGAGTTGAAAGAGCAGTTGAAGGACTTGTTAGATAAGGGATTCATTAGGCTGAGTTTCTCACCCTGGGGTGTACCTGTCCTATTCGTGTGAAAGAAAGATGGGTCCCTTAGAATATGTATTGACTATAGGAAACTAAACAAGGTCACCATAAATAACAAGCACCCTCTCCCCAGAATAGATGATTTATTTGATCAACTTTAGGGAGCCACTTGTTTCTCAAAGATAGAACTAAGATCGAGCTACCATCAGTTGAAGGTGAGGGAGTGTGATGTCCCAAAGACAGTTTTTCGGACCCATTATGGCCACTTTGAATTCTTGGTTATTTCCTTTAGGTTGACTAATGCCCCCACAACTTTTATGGATCTCATAAACCGAGTATTTAAGCCATATCTTGATATGTTTGTGATTGTATTCATTGATGATATTTTGGTTTACTCCAAGAATGAGAAGGAGCACGCCTATCATCTTAGAGTCGTCTTGCAATGTTTGAAAGACAAAGTATTGTATGCAAAGTTCTCCAAATGTGAATTTTGGCTTGCATCAGTGGCTTTTCTAGGCCATATTATATCTGGATATGGTATTCAGGTTGATGCTTAAAAGATTGAGGCAGTGAAAAATTGGCCCTGACCCACATCCCCGATAGAGATAAGAAGCTTTTTGGGTTTGGCTGGCTATTATCGAAGGTTTGTAGATGGATTCTCATCCATATCATTACCATTGACCAAACTGACCCAAAAGAAGGCTAAGTTCCAATGGTCTAATGCTTGTGAAGAGAGTTTCCAGAAATTGAAGACCAAGCTAACCACGACTCCTGTTTTGACCTTGCCTGATGGAATAAAAGATTTTGTGATCTATTGTGATGCGTCTAGAGTTGGTTTGGGTTGTGTGTTGATGCAGAGGGGAAAAGTGATAGCCTATGCTTCAAGATACCTTAAGATTCATGAGAGGAATTACCCAACTCATGACCTTGAACTAGCAACTATGGTATTTGCTCTTAAAATTTGGTGCCACTACTTTTATGGAGTGCATGTTGATGTGTTCATCGATCATAAGAGTTTACAATACGTCTTCAGCCAGAAAGAATTCAACCCGAGACAAAGAAGATGGATCGAGCTACTCAAAGACTATGATATGAGCATCCTCTACCATCCAGGTAAAGCTAATATTGTTGCTGATGCTCTTAGCAGGTTGTCTATGGGTAGAACTGCCCATATAGAGAAGGGAAGGAAAGAATTGACTAAAAAGGTGCACAGATTAGCTCGATTGGGAGTTCGTCTTGAAGAGAATAATGAAGTTGGAGTTAATGTTCAAGATGGGTCTGCATCCTTACTTATGGAAGAGGTGAAAGAGAAGCAATACTAAGATCCCATCCTTCTCTCGTTGAAGGAAGTTATTCACAAGCAAGAGATGGTGGTTTTTACCAAAGAGGGAGATGGTGTGTTGAGGTACCAAAATAGATTGTGTGTACCAGATGTCGATGATGTTCGAGAAAGGATTATGGCCGAAGCGCATAGTTCCAGATACTTTATTCATCCTGGCTCTACAAAGATGTATCATGACTTGAGGAAAGTTTATTGGTGGAGTGGGATGAAGAGAGATATTGCAGAATTTGTTTCCAAGTGCCCAAATTGCCAACAGGTAAACATTGAGCATTAAAGACCATGTGGGTTAGCTCAAAATATAGAGATTCCAGAATGGAAGTGGGAGATGATCAATATGGACTTTATTACAGGTTTGCCGATATCTCAAAAGCAACATGATTCGATTTGGGTGATTGTGGATAGAATGACAAAATCATCTCACTTTTGGCAGTTAAGACTACTGACACTAAAGAAGATTATGCAAAATTATATATTCAGGAGATCATTAGATTGCATGGAGTCCCATTGTCTATCATCTCAGACAGAGGAGCTCAATTCACTTCCTAATTTTAGAGATCCTTTCAGAAGGGACTGGGTTCAAAGGTGAATCTTAGTACGACCTTTCATCCAGACAGATGGCCAAGCAGAGCGCACTATCTAGACATTGAAGGATATGTTGAGGGCATGTGTACTTGACTTCAAAGGAAATTGGAATGATCACTTACCTCTCATAGAGTTTGTATACAATAATATCTATCATGCAAGCATTCAAATGGCTCCTTATGAAGCTTTGTATGGGAGGAGGTGTAGATCACCAATTGGGTGGTTTGAAGTCGGTGACGTTGAGTTGATTGGTCCTGATTTTTTTCACCAAGCTATGGAGAAGGTGAGAGTTATTCAAGATAGGCTAAAGACAGCCTAAAGCTGTCAAAAATCTTACACCGATGTGAGAAGAAGAGACTTAGAGTTTGAGGTGGATGATTGGGTGTACTTGAAAGTGTCACCCATAAACGGCGTCATGAGGTTTGGAAGGAAGGGGAAGCTTAGTCCTCGATACATTGGTCCTTACCAGATTGTGAGGCGGATCAGGAGTGTTGCTTATGAGTTGGAGTTACCCTCGGAGCTAGCCTCTATTCATCCAGTATTTCGCATTTCAATGTTGAAGAAGTGTTTGGGCGATCCCTCATTGGTAGTCCCCATTGATAGTATTGAAGTTAAGGATAGCTTGTCCTATGAAGAGGTTCTGTTCTAAATTCTTGATTTCTAAATTCGCAAATTGAGGAAAAAGAGATTTCCTAAGTCAAAGTCTTGTGGAGAAATCAATTTATCGAGGAAGCCACATGGGAAGCGGAGGAAGATATGAAATCTAAATATCCGCATCTATTTGTACCTACCAATGAGAATGTTGAAGGTAATGTCCATTTTCTTGACTTGAATTCATTTGTGCATTTTGAGTTGGATAGTAATTAATTTGAGAATTTGATTGGTTGAATGACTGAATTTTGATTGTGATTTGTACCTCGAGTCCATCCTTGGGTTACTCATCACTCAAGGACAAATGATACCAAGGGCGAGATAATGTAACACCCCCCAAAATTTTCACTAGGATTTGGACACTTTTTCATGTATGTGTAGGGTCGAACTTGACTATTGTGAAGTGAATGCATGAGTTAGGATAAGTTCCTAATAATTGAAGAGTGTTAGAGGTGATTTAGGGTCATAAGGGATCCCTAGAACCAAGCTAAGTCCAAAGAATTCGTCTTAGCTAAATTTAGAATGAGTTTGTATAAGGGTCGACTTCTAATAACCATATCTTTTGAAATATGATGATCGAGGTGGACTATGACCTATTAAATTAAAGGTCTTTGAGTCTTCTTTCCAACGTCGCCAATATTGTAAATTTTGGAGTTTGGAGTCAAAAGTTATGACTATCTTACGAAGGACTGGTACTGTAGGAATTTCAGGCCTAGGCTATAACTGCAGAAAAACTGGACTTGGTGCCGCAGTGGCGCGACGCGCCACTATAGCGCCAGGAACAACCTCAGTAGTTTGGCCCTTGGTGCGGCGTGCCACTATTAGGCCTGCAGGGTTTTTAAGCCCATTTGCAGAACCCAGAAAACTTAGGCTTGGCGATGTAAGGGCGCGACGCGCCACTATAGCGCCATAAAACAGTCTCAATAGTTTGGTCCTTGGTGCGATGTGCCACTATTGGGTTGTAGGGTTTTTAAGCCTAGTCTGACTTGGCGCTGCAAGCGGCGCGCCACTATAGCACCTAGAGAGTTTTAGCCCATTTTTCCAGATTTTTGGTGAAAGGGCAAATTGGGTATTTCCCAAATTATATATACACACTAGCCATAGACGTTTTTGGACCATTTTTCAGTTCTACCTTCTCTCTAAAAAAGCCCTAGAAATCCACTCTCTTCTCCTTCAAATCCATCTCCAACAAGGATTTCCTTCAAGAACTTCAAGAATTCAAGCCTTCCATTGAAGACCTAACATCAAGGTTTCTTCAAAGTCTGCACCAAGGTATGTAAGGCTACACAAAGCATGGGTTGAGTCCACCCACGTATCCTATATCTTCTTTGAGATTGATTCTTCATAAGAATGTAGTTTATTTATAGAGTTAGGTTCAAATAGGTCTTTTCATCTATTAACCTAATTTTTATTATATTGATGTTGTAGAGTCAAGAAAGTGATGTGCTACATGTCAGTATGAGTTAATTGAGATGAGCGGTAGAGCATATCTTGTTGATTTTCTTAAGTATGTTGATTATGATAAATATGTCAATTCTCTTAACTATGTTGACTATATTAAATATGTTAATTTTTCTTAAAAATATGCTCATCTTGAATTGTTGATTTAGAATCTTGGAATTTTGATGAGTTCCGAAAAATTTGTTAAATGAATAGAGGAATGATTGGATAAGTTTGTATGTTTTTATTAATGCATATTTAAACTACTCTTGAAATATATGATTGGGGATTGATCAGATAGTATGATTGGAAGATGTTTGATTGTGATCGAGTTAATGAGTTGATATGGCTCCAAATGAGACTTGTCGATATGATTTGATTGAGTTGATTGGATGGAGTTTTATGAGCATTGAGTCTTAGGAGGAGTATCGAGCACCGGATTGGGTAAGAGTAAGAAATAACTCAAATCCAATAACTACATTACCAAACATAGGAGGGGATTGAACCGTTAAAGTCGGATGCTTCCCCAAAATTATTGTCCTGACATTATAGGACTTGGTTGGATTGGATCCATGATTGGTTGATTCGTTCATACCCTGGCAAAGTATGAACGGATGTGGCAACAACGTCGGTTTGTTGTACTATCACTGGCTCATAAGTGATGGTTGTCGGATAAGAGAAACTCCCATATAGGTATTGATAGTACTCTGAGTCGGATTGGGTTGAATTATATGTGATTGGTCCCGTCTAAACCATATTCTTGTTTAGACTTAGGACACTTGGTTGAGTCGTTCTTCTTTCTGAGTTGAGATTCTGAGTTAGTTTAATTCTTTCTGATGTTGTTTCATTTGGCCATTTTACATACTCGTACATTCCATGTACTCACGCCATTTGGCCTGCATCGTTTCATGATGCAGAGACATGTACTAGAGATCATCAACCGGCGCACCGTTGAAGATCTACTTACTTCCAGCTAGTTGGCGAGTCCTTCCTGTTTCCGGAGGATACCGAGATTTATCTTTGTAGTTTTGATTTGTTTCCCTTATTTTGACTTTTGGTAGCCATGGACTTATCATTGACACCTTTTGGATTGTTAATAGAGGCTTCATAGACTAGAGTGTGAAAATGTTGATTGTTCATTTTGACTAGTTTTATTCTAGCTAGTTATTGATTTGATATTTGTTTGGCCTTTGGCCCTAAATTATGGATAATATTCTCATAATAGAGTCTTACACTTATAGAATGTGATTGAGTGAAAGTATGAATGGGCCAGGTGGTTCGCTTGAAGGCCATAAATGGCTTTCGAGTGCCGGCCACGTCTAAGGTACCCTCTTGGGGAGTGACAATGTATTTAGGAACTGATATAGGGTTGAAAATGACCTCAAAACAACGTGGGATAAGTGTGGGAGGGGTGGAAAAAATACTGGAATGCCCCTCATTAGAAATAACATCAGGCAGAAAATTTGGTCTGTAGGGCGGACATGTTCCTTCAAAGTGTATTTTTTCTAAAAATCTTTCTTTGATGGTAAAAACTAAACTAAACTGGACCGAATCCATGACGCAGACTGTCCGCACACTTTTCTAGAAATACAATCTTGCTTCAAAAAGTTATCTTTTGATCTGGTTGGCCTAAAATTCAATTGAGACCACTTTTCCACATGATTTCCCCCCGATCGATATTCCGGCCTCAGATTGGCTAAAAAGGTTAAGGATGATGCCTTGTACGAGTGTTCTTTTGTCTAGGGATTTTTGGATAATTTTATCGGGTGTAGAATTATCTCTTCCTTGGAATCATTCATCCTCAAATGAAGAGCATCTAGATATGAAAATTGTATACGGCACGAGCGTAAATCAAGAACTCAGATACTTAAACACTTAAACAATTAATCCATCATTTCTCGGACTCAAGAATACTCATCATATACTGAAACTCTGAATGAACTTTAACTCTAAGATAGAAAAAGAGAATATTACCATCAATATCATTATTGAGAGGCACGAATAACAATCGGGACTCAATCAAAGCAACCGAATCAACAATGAACAATCAACCAATCTAGACAATCAACTATTCAAACTCAAGGATAGACAAATTAGTTCAAGTCAAGAGTAGGGACATTACCTTTAACATCGACACTAAATCAAAAATGAGAGAAGGGCTATAATCTCCAATGCTTTCATCAAAATTTCTCAACTTTGGGAAAGAGACTTATGATCCTGATATAAGAATATTACCAGTATGAATTAAGTGTCATGACCAATAGCTTTTGAGATTAAATACTTTTCTTTCTACATATAACTCTTTCTCGGCTGCAACTCATAACTCCCACAAGGATACACATGAATACCTTCACCAAGGCCTAGGACTCCAAGTCTATCTGCATGCTCTTATTATGTTCAAGCCTAATACTAAGTCATACGGTACTACACATAATATAATTATGTTAATCTAGACTACAAGCTTCATGTTCTATACCTATATAGAGAACCTCATATCAAGAGTACTACTCCTTTCCATTACATTCAACCAACCTCGAGTCCAAATCAAAAAGCACCTAATACATTGTTCATTCATCCACATTCCATCAGCACCAAATTCAAGCCTAGTCTATAACCATCCCAATACACTTACTTGAAACCCTCAACAAGAAGTCATCAATAGTCTACTAGAATCACTCCGATAATGACAACTACAAATGCAAACCTATCAATCTAACCACTTTATGGATTCTTTGAAGTCAACGTCTCTTAAGCATTCTCATGTCAATCTTAACATCTCTACACCATCAATTGCATTAACTTCTACCAAGAGGTATACCAAAATACTTTTATCTATCTATTTAATACAACAAGATCCCATCTCGCTCTTTCTTCATGTTTATAACATTACATGAAATAAGCACACCACAACTATCACAATAAGGAATATCCACTCTCTCCCATCTTCCACCACTCATCTACTATCATCCACATTGCTATCAAGATTAAAAAGAAAGGGTTACTGGAAGGGCTTAGAGAGACATATCATAAACATGATTCATTCATAATGTGACATGGTCTCACTAGCATTCTAAGGCCTATCATGGGTTTATGAAACTAAGCATACTCCGAAACATGAAAGCATATATCATCTCCCATATAACATATGGCTGAAAATTCATAGATTCAAGGAATAAGATCGGAATCACTGAAGAAAGTTACCACTTCTCACTTTTAGGAACTGAGCATAAACACGAATCAACATGAGGTACATTATTCTGGGCCATAGGTATGACTCTCATACACAGGACAAGTGTAGGGTATCACATCAACTGAAGTATAAGGAATGTAAGAGATGGAAAAACATTAATGTCTCATCCTGGTAAACTCATCACTTCTTAAAAATCAAGACCCACTTTGGTTCATTACCTCATCATCTCCTCCTTAGCTCGAAGTCACTACTCTGAGAATGCAGACTGATTCTCTACACTTAGATATAAGCATACTGCTCCGCACAATAGAGTATCACTATTCACAAGAACAGGTAAACTCTCCGATTATACTATACCCGAAGACACCAAACTGCTACTGGGGCCTTATTCTAAGATACTTCCCTCAACTTCCTTCTATCCTTTAGGCATCCTTCTATACTTGCTGCTGTTATTGGCGTACACATCCACTTTCTCTAACTCTTATGATCTAATCTCTTCTCTTTTGCCTGCTAACACTTAGCTTCTAGGTTCACATATTTGTAACTTAGTTGAAGGAAACTTGAACTATAATATGAGACTCATAATTATGTATATACAAATCCATTTGACCCAATTCTGATGGAAACTAAATAGAAAGAAAAACTCACATCCAGCCTTATCCACATTAGCAGCTAAAGGATACTAACCAGTCACCTTAAGTAACTCATAAAATTAGAGTCTTATACAATTGTATACTATCTCGGATACACATCTTAAGTCTTTTCTTACCAAATGACTTAACCTCAATTCACTATTTACATATGATGTAACATACCCTAAAATGTTATTTATTCATGGATCCTTTTATTCATGAAGCCCAAATGAATTATCAAAGTTTTCTATTTAATTCAAGCATGGAACTTTATTAGTTTTCATATCATGATTCCAAATGCATAGATTCTTAAATATTTAAAATTTAATCACCTATCTTATATTAGCTTATGTTGGCTCTTAAATACATTGAATTGTTGATTTATCAAAGTTCCTTAAATGAAGACATGAAAAGGTTTTAAAGTATTTTGATCATAATTATGTTCTCTCATGCCTAAAGTATTTTGATTATAATTATGTTCTCTCATGCCTAAAGTATTTTGATTATATTATGTTCACTCATGCCTAAAGTATTTTGATTATAGTTATGTTCTCTCATGCGTAAAGTATTTTGATTACAACTATGTTCTCTCATGTCTAAAGTATTTTGATTATACAAATTATGTTTACTTTCTTTAAACTTTACTCTAAGGTATGTAAGACTTCAATGAGAATATTCCTTCTAGTAACACCCCCTAAAACATTGTATGTGGTATTTTAATTCTCGACGAAAATGATACTGTTTCTTTATTTTGGGCATAACTTTTCATAAAAAAGTCCAAATTAGGTGATTCAAATTTCAGAATAATTCCAACAACATTACCTACAAGTTTCACAAGACCATATCTCAAGATTCGGAAGGATAAGTAGGTCAAATAAATTAAATTTTGCAAGACATGATGATGTGATGAAATTGAGTATTTGTAGAAGAAAAATCATATCACACAGTAGGATGTTCCAAATTGGTTGATTCTTGAATGACATGAAACTAAACTTTTAGATCTATAATTTTTATGTAGACACCAAATCTTAATGAGAAATTTATATTATTCAAATGCAGCTCTGAAAAAGGTATTCCATTAAAAGATAGCTCATCTCACCTACCATGGAAAAATATAAAACCATTTGACATCATCCATGACATTTAAGTCCTCCATTGAATTTTCAAGATCATCCTTTATAATTATTTTTATTTATTGTTAAGTCCATCCTTCACACCTATAAAAACCCACCTTATTTCCTCATTTTATTCATAAAGATTTCACAAGCAACTCTTCTCTCTATACACTTCTTTACTCATTCTCAAATATATTTTTAGTTTTAGTAGTACAGAAATACTATTCTGGTGATTCTTATACTCCGAATAGTACACAAAATACTCCGGCGAGGAAAAAAGGCTAGGGGTTCAAGAGTGTTCCAATTCGGAGTAAAACTTCAGATTTCAGGTATGTAAGGCTATTTATAGCATTGAATTGAGTTCGTCCATGCGCCTAATATCTAAATTCATCGTAATTGAGTTATAGTTGAGTTTTACCCTAATTCTTGAATTATAAATAAGTTAATTCTTCTTCTATTGAATTCAATATATTTATGCATTGAAATTATTGTTATTTTTACTTCTCATATTATTGGAATTATTTTTCGTGCTTACTTTCCCATGAATTCTAATTGATTTGATGTTCATGAATATTTTTATACATATTTAAGTAAAGATATTGGCTTGTAATATTCATTGACAAAAATAGTGATAAGTAATACTATATATGTATTTTATTGAGTTTTGAAAGAGAAAAAGAATTGAGTTTAAATGAATTTAATTTGTTGGATTAAATGATGTTTTGATGAGATGTAATTGATGTTTTTGTAGTATAATAATTGATGAAGAGGTAATGAGATGAGTTTGATGCTTTAAATTAAAGTCCAATGAGACTAGATGATGAGGTAAATATGAGCAAATATTTTGAGAGTAGTATTGAGCACCGAGTTGGGTAAGAGTTTAATTGACTCAGACCCCAGAACTACGTAGCCACCGTAGGATGGAGGCTATGCCTCTTAAGTCCCAAAAAGAGGACTTTGATGATTAGATCCAAGATGGTGATGTCCTTTACCCTGGCAAGGTATTGGATGGATGTGGCAACAACATCGCTTTGTTAGATCATCACTAGCTCATAAGTGATGGTTGTCGATTAAAGAAACTCCCAACTAAGTAAGCATTGCTTATTATTATTTTTAAATTTGCATTACATATTAATATTAAGATGATGTTGAGTTTTGAGATGAGTCTTCCTGAGAGGAGTTTCTTGATATCTGTCCTTACTTTTCTGTCATTTTACATACTCGTATATTCCACGTACTGACATCATTCGACCTGCATCTTTTTATGATGCATACACAAGTGTTAGATATCCTCAACAGGTGCATTGTTGAAGATCATTATTTTTCAGCTATTTGGTGAGTCTTTTTTGTATTCGGAGGAACTCCTTATCCTTTTTTTATTGTAGAGTATTATGTTTCTTTTGAGGTAGCAATAGATATTTCATTGGCACAATCTGATAGTGTTAAAGGCTTCATAGACAGAGTTTGATGATGTAATTGGAATAGTTCTCCTTTAAAACTACTTCTTCTAAGGATTATTTCTTTTCTTTGATATTGGTGATGGCAAGAGCACATAAGTATCTTCCTTGTTATTTACGTATTCTACTGATGAACGAATGAGTGATGAGACCAAGTAGTTCTCTCGAAGGCCATAAATGGTTTTTGAGTGTCGACCACGCTTAGGGTACCCTCTTTGGTCGTGATTAACTTGGTATCAGAGCATAAAGTTCAAGAGTCCTAGAATGTCTATGAAGGCATGTCTATTAGAGTCTTGCTTATGGGTGTATCGTACACCACACTTATAATCAGGAGAATAAAGGACATTAGGAATTGTTTCACTTCTTTCATAATCTGAGTTGTGTGATAGAGTTTAACTCTATTAAACTTCCTTTCTAATTCATATGTTTACACGTTGCAGACTATGCCTCCTACACATACAGCCAGTTATAGAAACACTGCGAGCACTGAGGTTTCACAGTCAGAGATACCTCCACCGAGAACTAGGGGCCGACCTGCAAAGTCTATTGAGGTATGCCAAATACCTACTGTTCAGACCAGTTCTATTCAAAGGAAGATTTCGGAGGAGCAATTACTATGCTCACTTAGTTGGTGGCTGCCACAAGAATTAAAAATTATCTGAGAATGAATCCATCGGTCTTCAGTGGTTCCAAGGTTAATGAGAAACCCCAGAATTTCATTGATGAGATATACAAGATACTAAAAGTGATGCATGCTACAGAAATTGAGAGGGGTTGAGTTGGTTTCTTATCAGCTCAAGGATGTGGAAAATGTCTAGTATAACTAGTGGGAAGAAAGTAGAGGTGAGGATACAGAACATGCTATTTGGGATGAGTTTGAAGGAGCATTCCTTTTTTTAGAAGAGGTCATCTAATTATGCATCTTCCTCAACAAGTTGTTTTACACCTAATACCAGGTATGATTAGAGGTCACTCAGTCACCAGAACTTCCGAGCTTAGGGTTTTTAGTCCCAATTAAGTATGACTCAAGGTTCCAGAGGAAAGACACTGTGTGCTAGATATGGGAATCTCCATTCTGGAGAGTGGTGTGTAGGAACTAATGCTTGCTACGGATGTGGAAAGATAGGTCACTTCCAGAATGAGTGTCCTTCAAAAAGACAAGGAGATGAAAGTAGTAGAGCTCAGTTTTTTTCTGTAGCTGCGCATAATGGAGGTAATCAGAGAGGTGCAGCTTCAAGTGCAGGCAGGGGAACAAATCGTCTGTATGCTATGGATAGTCGCCAAGACCAAGAAAATGCACCCGATGTTGTTATTGGTATGCTCCAAGTCCTTTCTTTTGATTTTTATGTATTATTTGATCCGAGTGCTACATTATCTTTTGTGACTCCTTACTTGGATAGTAAATTTGAGATTCTTCTTGAGTGTCTTCTTGAGCCTTTTAGCGTGTCTACTCCTGTTGGCGAGTCTATCTTAGCTAAGAGGGTTTATAGAGATTATACTGTGTCAATCTATTACAAGGATACCATAGCTGAGTTAGTTGAGGTTGACATGGTTGATTTTGATGTGATTGTTTACATGGACTGGCTTTATGCTTGTTATGCCTCAGTTGATTGTAGGACCCAAATTGTAAAGTTTCAATTTCCAAATGAGCCTATCTTAGAGTGGAAGGGGAGTTCTGTAGTGCCCAGGGGTAAATTTATTTCCTACCTTAAGGACATAAAGTTAATCTCTAAGTGATGGATATATCATATAGTCCGTGTCAAAAATATTAATGATCAGGCGCCATCTCTTGAGTCAGTTCCTGTTGTGAGTGAGTTTTCTGAAGTCTTTCCTGAGGATCTACCCAGAATCCCTCCTGATAGAGAGATAGAGTTTGGTATTAATGTCCTTACTAATACACAACCTATCTCCATTCCTCCTTATAAGATGGCTCTTGCTGAGTTAAAAGAATAGCTGAAAGACCTCCTAGATAAGGGATTTATTAGGCCAAGTATCTCATCTTGGGGCTCTCCTATCCTATTCGTGTGAAATAAAAATGGGTACCTTAGAATGTGCATTGATTACCGACAACTAAACAAGGTCACCATAAAGAACAAGTATCCTCTCTCCAAGATAGATGATTTATTTGACCAACTTCAGGGTGCCACATGCTTCTCTAAGATGGACCTCAGATCAGGCTATCATCAGTTGAAAGTGAGAGAATGTGACATCTCAAAGACGACTTTTCGAACCTGTTATAGTCATTTTGAGTTTTTTGTTATGTCCTTTGGATTGACAAATGCTCCTGTAGCTTTTATGGACCTCATGAACCAGGTATTCAAGCCATACCTAGATACATTTGTAATTGTCTTCATCGATGATATTTTGGTCTATTCTAGAAGTAAGAGTGAGCATGCTAACCAGAATATGATCGTCTCCTCTCAAGACTTAAGCACAGTGATCGATTCCTCTCAAGCCTGGTGCAGTGTCTTTAAACTCTGAATACTTTATCTAAAAGTATTTCATCAATAAGGATCTAAGTTGTAATGTTCCAATCACCTTGAGTATGAGAGGTAGTCAAATAGATTTGAGCAATACATGAATTATAAGGGAACTTTTATAGAGTTAAACTCTGTCACACAAACTCAAAATATAAAAGTGAAATAATTCCTAATGTCCTATTGCCTCTTCATTATAAGTGTGGTGCACGACACACCCATAAGCAAGACTCTACTAGAAACGACTTCATAGACTCTCTAGGACTCTTGAACTTATGCCCTGATACCAAGTTTGTCACGTCCCGAGAGGGTACCCTAGACATGGCCGACACTCAGAAACCATTACTGGCTCCTAAGCAAACCACTTGGCCTTATCACACATCCTTTCATTCATTTAATTAGAAGAAGACTTAAAATAAAGGGACAAATAGGTAGGCAATTCCAATCAACAATCTAACTTAAGGAAGAAAGTTCGTAGGCCAAAAAATGAATCTTCAATGTATGTCATGAGAATGGTATAACAAAAACAATTCAAGGAATAAAAAATACTCAATAAATCTATCACTATCTAGTGTTTGAAGCATTTATCACTACTATCTAAATGATGCCAATGACAGATTCATGGCTATCTTATATCACAATGAAAATACTAAACTCAAAGAAAGAATGATATAAGTGGTATCCTCCGAATGTAGGGAAGAACTCACCTATAAGTTGAGTGTGAATAGATCCTCAATGGTGCACTTGTTGATGATCTCTAAAACCTATCTCTGCATCATTAAATGATATAGGTCTAAATGGACGTCAGTACATAGAATGTACAAGTATGTAATATGGCAGAATGAAATATGCATAAGGTAGAATAACATCAACTCAAGTAACTCAATCACGAGTAAGAAACTCAATCAAGATGTCGTAAGTCTAAAGTGAGAGTAAGGTTTAGATAGAGATCAATCATATATAATCCAATTCAATTCAATCTAATCAAATCAGAGTACTATCAAGACCTATATGATAGTTTTTCTTATCCGACAATAATTACTTATTAGCCAGTGATCTTATAAAAAGCCCATTGCTATTACCACAACCATTCAATATCTTGCTAGGGTAAAGGACAAATCTAACAATCTGGATCGAACATTCAATCAAGTCCTATATTTTAGGATGATAAAATAGAAAAATATCTGACTTTAACGGTTCAATCCTATCCTAAGTTTGGCGATGTAATTATTAGTTCGAGTTATTACTTACTCTTACCCAATTCAATGTTCGATAATCCTCTCAATTCTCAATTCTCAATGCTCATAAGATATTCAATCCTAATCAATCCAATCAACAAGTCTCATATGGATTTTTATTAGTTCATTAGTTCTATCCAATCAATTTTTTAAATCAATCAATCATTCCCAATTATTTAAGAGTAGTTGGGACAATCATTATGACAATATTCAGTTGAGACCATTTAATTGGGTTCATATATGAAGATACAAAGACTATCAAGTTTCATCAAGACTATCATCATGCTCACATCCCGATCACAATAATGCATTCACAAGTTCAAGTCTTTAGACTCAATCCATAGGCATATACATTCAACATTAGTCAAGATACTGTTAGGATTTATGAAATAAGCAGTTTAGCTTATTTGTTCAAGAAACAATTTCGTAGAAAAACATCAATTACGCAATATTATGTAAAGTATATAAATTTAAGGAAATTTTCTAGAAACACAATCATGGGGACTCAAATCATTCACAAATCAACCTATCAGAATCTTGGGGCACATGGAAGAATAAAGTACATGCTTTAGTTTAGCCTTATATACCTAGAACAAAGGTTGGACAATCAAACTACAAAGGATTTGCTTGAATCTTTTGAACCCTAGCCTTTTCTCCACTCCTTAGCCCTGTGTCTCTTAGTTAGAAAGCATAAAAGACTTAGGAATGTGTTTAGGAACTGATATGGGGTTGAATGCATCCTCAAAACAATGTGGGATAAGTGTGGGAGAGGTGGTAAAAGACCGTAATGCCCCTCATTAGAATTAACATCGGTGAGAAAATTTGGCTTGTAAGGGAGTAGGTCCGCTTCCTTCAAAGTGTAATTTTTTCTGAAAATCTTCAACGGAAAAAATTAAACTAAGCTAGACCATGTCCGCGACACGGGCTGATAGTACACTTTTCTAGAAATGCATTCTTGCCCCGAAAATTATCTTTTGATTCGGTTGACCTAAAATTCAACCGAGACCACTCTCCCACATAATTTTTCCCCTGATCGATATTCCGGCCTTGGATTGGCCAAAAAAATTAAGAATGATGCATTGTGAGAGCTTTCTTTCGTCTAGGGGTATTTGGATAATTTTACCAGGTATAACATTTTTTTTGTCTATTTTTTTGGGTATTAATTTTGATAATGAAGTGCATTATGGGGTTGCCATATTAAAAGTTTTTTATATGGTGGTTAAGCATTTATTTTATATTATAATAGTATGAAATGTGATTTATTGTTACAATCTATTTTAGTACTATAGTAGTATGAAATGTAATGTGCATTTTTTATATTTTCTTTTGATATTACATCACTATAAAATGTGGAATATCTTATAATGAATGTTTTTTCTAAAAATAAGAATTTGATGTTGGTATGATAATGGTATTTATTATGGTTTAATAACTTGATGTATAATCTGTTTTTGATTGATTACTCAACTAAAATTTAATTTGGTTTAGGTTTGAATTATTTTATTTGTGTATTATTTTGTAGCGTAACAATCTTTATTTTGGGTATATTTTCAGGTAGATATGTTGATTATAATTTAGAGGGAGTTATAAATAATACTGACACATAATACGTTGGGTTTTCTGAGGATTACAGTTCAATCATGAAATGCTAAACACAGTGAAGAAGCTGAAAAAACCATCAGTGAGCTTACCGAGAAGTATATTAAAATACTTAAAAATAGTGAGATGTCTCATCGTATGACAGAGAATTTTTTATTTAAAAATTTCTGATTTTTTTGTAACTGTATACATTATACTTATTAATTAACAAGTGCTACAAATATAGATGTTTACATGATTTAATGTTGAAAAAATTTATTCAGGTAACAACATCAACCTAATTCTGGTATACGATGACTGATGGAGCGAAACGATTCAGTGTGTTTAAGGAGTAGGAAATGTACTTGTGGGCGTTTCCAACATGATGAGATGTTGTGTGGTCATGCTATGGCTGCTATTGTGTGCAGGAATCATCATGGAGAGGAATATTGTTCTGTGTACTACAACAATAAGAATTTTCAAGATGCGTACACAATTTTTGTTGAACCTCTTCCATGCGAGAGTACATGAAAAATATCACTTGATGTGCTAGATCAAAAAGTGTTGCCCCTGATTTTAAAAGACAACTAGGAAGACCACCTAAAGAACGCAAGAAGTCATTTAACAAAAAAAAATTCAAGAAGGTCAAGGTAATATGCAACACATGTAGATGAGAGGGCCACGATTGAAAGACTTGGGGTAGATATCCACTAGAAGCATAGTTTATAATGATGTTTTGTGTTTGTTCGACTTGTGGTAGATATCCACTAGAAGCATAGTTTATAATGATGTTTTGTGTTTGTTCCGTCTATTTCTTTGTTGAAATAGTTGAAATTTTTGTTTGTTGGTTTAAATTTTTTTAGACTAATGTTTATTGAGTTTTTTTTTAAACTATTGTTGATATTATTATAATTATTGGCCGAAATATTCTATTTCTCTAAAGTATTTCAGTTAAACATTAAAATGTATTATAAACTATGATTGCAATTATAAGATATATAATGGATATACTATGATTGTAATTATAAGGTATATAATGGATATAGACACAATATTTAACTAGTTGTTTTTGGTTGTATAATATTCAATGAAGTATGGTTTCTTAATTAAATGAATTATAATATTGGTATCGATTGTGATTTTAAAATGAAATGTATAATTAATTGTACTTACCATATAATGTTTGTATGAAATGTGTTATGATTTATATTTCCAAATTTAATTTTAAAAAAATATTAATTTTTATGGATTTGAATGAACTAAAATGTATGATTTGTGTATAAACTGTGATTGATAAAATATGAGATATTAATGTAAGTTAAAAGAATTATTTCATATCACTGATATGCATTTTGATCTGAGTTATATGCGATATGATTGGTGTATTAAACTATTATAATTCTAAAATCTACGTAGACTTAATTGTATTTCATTGGTTTGAATCAATATATTAATAATGTTATTTCATACTATTAATAATAAATAATCACTGTATGATTGTGGTATAGAAAATAAAATAAATTGCGTGATTTAAATATTTCACATCTAAATAGTTGTTTTTGATAATATAATATTGGTATGAATTATGATTTCATAATAAGAGATGTATAATATTGGTATATATTTTGGTTCAAAAATGAACCATAAAATTAAGTGTGCTTGCTATATGTTATTGGTATGATATGTGGTATTCTATGTTGATTCAAAACATTAATATGGATTGTGATTTCAAAATAATTTTTATATAAAAATAATTTTTTATAAGAAATATAACATATACTATATTGATATGGAATTTGATTTCAGAATTAACTATTAAAAAATATAAATTTGCAGAATCATAATAAAGGTATTATTTTTTATGAAAGATGAATTTTATAAGGTACATTTGGTATGGATTATGAATTTGAAATAAATACGCTGTATGATTTATGTATATAATATGATCAACATTTGGTGTATATTGAAAGAATTGCTTAATACCACTAATAATCAATGTAATCAAAATGAAATGTGGTACGACCAGTGAATTGAGCTTTGTAGTATTATAGTATCAATGTTATGTAGATACTTAAGTGAATGATATTAGTATGTATAATGATTTTATATTTAAGATATTTGCAATATAATATTGGTGTGCACTGTGGTTTCAAAATGAACTATATTTATTTATATTGAATATAGTATGAATTATCATTCTAATAAACTGAGTTGTTCAAACCAAATTTATACCAATATAAAGATAGAAGTTTAATTTCAGAGGTAACAAATCATATCCATACAAATAAAAGTTAAATGTCAAAAACCAACTTTATACCCCTAAAAAAACAACTGATTCAAGTTTATACCCTAAAAACACAACTAATTCATGTTTTCATGTAGATTAAAAACAAAATAAAATTTGTTCAAAAACTAAGCGATCAACTGAGCTATTTTCTTGGTCATTTTTTGGGGCCTAGGTAGCTTTTTGTAATGACCTTGAAGGTCATTTTTGGTAATTGTTCACAAAATAACCGTTTTACCCCTCCCGGCCCCAAGTCGTGCTTGATCAGTGTCACGAAACCAACCCACCGAACCGTGCGGGCACCTACTCTAATCCCTAAATAGGAGAATCCTTACAAAATATCATGCAGAACTTTAACAGTTACAAAAATACCAGCCTGAAAAGTCAGGAATACACCATAATTAAGTATTAAACTCTAATGTTTATTACTAGAAAAATTCTAACACCCCTAAGAATACTAGTCTAAACTGGTACAAGATTTTCTAAAGATGCAATGTATAAATAAAAATAAGACACAACTCCCACCATAAGAAATGAAGAATAGAAGTTCTTGGGAGACTCATCTTCGTCTTTACCTATGAAACATCACTGAACCTGCAACCAGACTATGCCAAGTGGTATAGCAAGAGTAGTATCATTACAAACAATACCATATAATATAAAGAAATCAACAAGAAGAAAACATGTTCTTAAGAAAATACACTCGACAATTTTTATGCACAAACTCTTGTCATTTCCTTTAACCTCAATAAAGTCGTTCAAGCATACCTCTCATCCCTTGTAGTTGGTCCGCTGCCAACTTTAATTCAGATCAATTCCTAGACATTTTATCACATAGATGATTTTCTGAACTACGGATCTCAATAGCTTTGTCTAACCAGTCTACTACCCTTAGCTTTCGCATCAACAACTGACCCTAGAATAATTAGCATCTCCCTTGAAAGAGATAAACATTTAGGTGGGCTAAGGCTCATAGTCTAACCGCACTGGACTGCTGTGGCGAGATCTATCTCGCTGTGGTGAAATCTATCCCACTATGGTGGCCTCGCCACAGTGGGATTCCTCTCGCCAGAGCGACCTGTCCGAAGGCAGAGGCTCCAAATTCTCTTCAAATCCCCCCTTTAACATATGTTCCCACAGGACATTAATAATATCTGACTTTAAGTCACTAATTTTATTTAACATTGCATCGATTTCTTTCACTTATTTACCTACGACCTCATGCCTACGATATGGATAAATCTAGCAACCACAACATAATACGAACGAGCATAGACATGAACACATTATCAATTTACCATTTCAGATCAATATACAGTTTCACAATATAAATATCAAATACAATAATTAACGTGGTAACACTTGGACCTTCGGTCCTTTCATATCAATTATTACACAAGATGGTCATGCTTAATTATAATCGAATCTGTTTCTCTATCATCACACATATTGTCAAGATTAATTCACATATGATAGGCACACAATGATTCTCTCATAGAACCTATAATCAATATTCCAATGTGTCGGTGTGACACACAATCCAATAGTTAGTATGTGTTAGAACATGATACCCGATCCAATATATGTGTCGTAACGCGACACTCGATCCAATGTATGTGTTGGAATGTGACACCCGATCCAATATATATGTCGAAATGTGACACCTGATTCAATATCACAATCACAATGCACAATCATAGTCCACATACTTGCACAATTAAGTAATCAGACTTATTGAATGTAATTGTTTACAAATATTCATTTCATTAGTTTCATTCTGTCTTTCCTTTCATTAACCATATTTCATCAAGCCTTTTTTTGTTTAAGGCACCACTTTTGGATAGAACAAGTTCAAGATTATGGATTTCACAGTCTTGGGATTGTAGACCCATCACAACAACATATCAATCATCCAACCACATTAGTTAAATATATGGTAAAGATTACAATATTACTCAGGCACTATTAAGGGTCTCTCTTTGATATAGACTAAACCACAACCTACAACCATAGGTAATCAAATATGTTCATGACATGAAATCTATCAACACTAAGTCATTCACATTCACCATTTTCTTTCACGATTCACATTATTCAAGTAATTCACAAGGAATAATCAATATAAACACACACAATTATTGATATAATCACATATCACGCTCCGGGAGGGTACTCTAGACATGACCGACACTCGAAAGCCATTTCTGGCCTTCAAGCGAATCACCTGATCCAGTCACACTATCATTCAATCACATTCACTCGGAGGGGGACTCAATCATAAGCACACTATCAATTCAACACAACAAGCCCAATAAAACTATTCAAAATAACAGTCTAACCTTCCCACGCTCTAGTCTATGAAGCCTCTATCAAAGTCTAGGAGGTGCTAATGACAAGCCTATGGCTACCAACAATCAAAATAAAGGAAACAACATAAAACTATACAGGAGAGCTCAACATCCTCTGGAAACTAGGAGGATTCACCAACTAGCTGGGATGTGTGGATCTTCAATAGTGCGCCGGTTGATGATCTCTAGTACCTATCTTTGCATCATGAAATGATACAGGCCAAATGGCGTCAGTACATGGAATATATGAGTATATAAAATGGCTGAGTAATACAATCATCAAAGAAAAAGAAAGGGATCAACCAACTCAAAAATTAATAACAACTCACCCAAGTGTCCTAAGTCTAACAAGAAATAGTATAGATGGGACCAATTCACCTGCCACTCAACTCAACTGACTCAGAGTACTATCAAGACCTAAATGGGAGTTTCTCTTATCCGACAACCATCACTTATGAGCCAGTGATAGTACAACAAGATGCCACGTCCGTCCATACCTTGCCAGGGCATGAACGCCTCCCTAATCATGAATTCCATTGATTAGTCAAGTCCTATCATTTCAGGACAATAAAATGGGAAACATCTGACTTTAACGGTTCGATCCCACGGGAAGCATCCGACTTAAACGGTTCCATCCCTATCTACATTGGTGGCGTAGTTTTTGGGGTTCGAGTATGGACTATACTCTTACCTGCTTCGGTGCTCGATACTCCTCCCGTGACTCCATGCTTATAAGACTCCATCCAATCATCTCAAACAAGCCCTCACAGCTAGTTTCATCTACAAACTTGCCAACTCCTCAAATATATCCTTTATTCGACTCAATCGAGTCCTAATGGCAAGTCTCATTTAGGACATTGTCCGCTCGTCAATTCTATCCTCCAATCAACTCAATCAAGCCTAAATTATATATCCATTTATAACATCCTACAAACATAACAAACCATTCCTCTCCTCGTTTATCACATCCTTAGGACTCATCACAACTTTAAGGTTTTAAACCAACAATTCAACAGGAATAACATATTTAAGGAAATTGACATATTCAACATAATCACATGGTTAAGAAAATCAACAAAGCATATTAACAACCATCTCCATCAACTCATACTAACATGAAGGTTTTAGGAATTTCTTAGCTCAACAACATTAACACAATAAGAATCAAATTAATAGGAGACAAGACCTATTCAAATATAAACCTATCAAGAAACTCCATTCTTCTGGACATTTAACCTCAAAGAAAGTATAGGGCACATGGGTGGACTCAACCCATGATTTGAGTAGCCTTACATACCTTAGTGAAGCCTTGAAAAAAACCTTGATGTTGTGTCTTCAATGGAAAGCTTGAATCTTTGAAGCTCTTGAAGCAATCCTTGTTGGAAATGGAGAAGAAGAGGAAGAGAGGGAAACTCCTAGGGCTTTTAGAGAGAGAGAGAGAGGCTGAAATAATGATCCAAAATGTTCACGGATTGATACATATATAATTTGGGACAATTCCCAAATTACCCTTTCTCCTAAATTTTGAAAAATAGGCCAAAAATGCCCTTGGCGAGATAGTGGTGCATCGCGCCACTACAGCGCCAAGTCGAATAGGCATAAAAACCCTACAACCCAATAGTGGCGCGTCGCGCCAGGTACAAAACTATTGAGGCTATTTTATGGCACGATAGTGGCGCGTCGCGCCCTTACAACGCCCAGCCAATTTTCTGGATTCTGGGAAAATTGGCCTGAAAAACCCTGCTAAACCTATTAGTGGCGTGCCGCGCCAGGGACCAAACTACTGAGGTTGTTTCCTGGCATCGCGCCACTGCAGCGCCAAGCCCAGATTTCCTGCAGCTACAACCCAGGCCTAAAATTCGTGCAGTACCCGTCTGTCTAAGGATAGTCATATCTCCTGACTCTGAACTCCAAAAATCACATTCTTGGTGGCATTGGAAAGAAGATTCGACAATCTTTAATTTAATAAGTCGTGGGACACCAGATCATCGTATTTCAAATGATATGGCCGTTAAAAGTTGACCCCTTATATGAACTCCTTCAACAACTTACCCAAGACGAATCCTTTTGGACTTAGCTTGGCTCTAAGGGTCCCTTATGACCCCACATCACCTCTAACACTCTTTAATTACTTAGGAACTCATCCTAACTCAGGCATACGCTTCAAAATAATTGAGTTTGACCCTACACATATACAAGAAGGGTCCGAATCTTAGCGAAAATATTTGAGGGGTATTACATCACATCCTTTTATGTACATCAATAACTCATAACCCAAAGGTCTCAAGATCTCCTAACAACCCAACAATAGTCTACATTTAATCCCGCAAGGGTCATTAATTTTCTAAACAGTTTTCACCAAGGTTAATATTCAAAGATTGAACCTTTATCACTAGTCACATAATAATCATGATTAAAAACATGCATTCCTACTCTAAATATTAATTGACAATTATTTAACCATCTACACTCTGTGTCCGAAGGCCTACGCATGAAATCTCCCATCAATCTACATTATATTAAGTAATGAAAATGAATTTATAGCTATTCAATTGAGAAAACCTAGCCTACCTGGGTTCCAAAATTTTTTAGTAGGATTATGGCATGATTCTTGACTTTCGAATGGAGAATCTATGGAGAGGGGCTTAAAATCCATAGGTTGTAGCCTTCCTTGCATTAAGAATCTCTTCTCCCCTTCTCTCCAAGCCTACAATAGATTCTTGGGGGTTTCTAGGGTAACCCTCATCTCTTTTAGCACTTAGAGGAAGAATAAGGTAATAAAAATATACCTCCCTTTCATTCTGTCCCATTAAATCCCTTACCAGCGGCCCCAATCCTGCTCTAATGTCCCAGCACGGATAATGCTCAGTAAAATAGGCATAACTTTTCACTAAAAACTCCAAATGAGGAAAATCTGGTGACGTTGAAAAGAAGACTCATAGAAATTTAATTCGATAGGTCATAGGCCCCCTCATTATTTATAGACGAAGAGATATGGTTATTTGAAATTAATCCTAGTTTGAACTCAAGTGCAAATCAAAATCAAAAAAACACTTTTAACTCAATTTTGAGATAAGAGCTTAGTACGACCTTAATTCACAACTAATACACTTGCATACCAAGGAATTGGTCCTAATCTTATGATGAAAGAGATTTATATACATTTATCGCAGATATATTTAGCAACAACGGGCTAAGTTGTTATAATCCGTATTTGAAGTCAGTTTTGTGAAACCTTTTGAAAAGTTGAGACTTTTGAAGAATTTTGAGTTTGGAAGCTTAAGATGCTTAGAAATTGGTATTCGAGGTCATTCAAAATTTTGGGTCTCAAAACAAAATTTCATCGATTCCATTATCTTTGAAATGCTAAACTTGGTCTATGAGAGTTGACAGAACCAGTGTCACGCCCCGCGAGGGTACCCTAGGTGTGGACAACACTCAGAGACCATCGCTGGCCCCGAGCAAACCACTTGGTCTAGTCACTCAGTAGAAGACTCGACTTAATAGATAATTAACTCAAGTGGGTATTTAGAAACATCATTATCAAAAAATAAATAATAGATTTATAACACCACCTAAAATGTTGTATATGGGTATTGATTCATGGATCCTTTCATTCATGAAGCCCAAATGAATTATCGAAGTTTTCTATTTAACTCAAGCATGAAACTTTATGAGTTTTCATATCATGATTCTAAATGTATAGATTATTAAATATTTGATGTTTAATTACCTATCTTATATTAGCTTATGTTGGCTCTTAAATGTATTAAATTGTTGATTTATCAAAGGTCCTTATATGAAGACATGAAAAAGTTTTAAAGTATTTTGATTATATTATGTTCTCCAATGCCTAAAGTATTTTAATTATAATTAAGTTCTCTTATGTCTAAAGTATTTTGATTATAATTATGTTCTCTCAAGTCTAAAGTACTTTGACTATATTTTGTTCTCTCATACCTAAAGTATTTTGATTATAATTATGTTCTCTCATGTCTAAAGTACTTTGATTATATTATGTTCTTTCATGCCTAAAGTATTTTGATTATAATTATGTTCTTTCATGCCTAAAGTATTTTGATTATAATTATGTTCTCTCATACCTTAAGTATTTTGATTATAAAAATTATGTTTATTTTCTTTAAGCTTTACTTTAAGGTATGTAAGATTTTAATGAGAGTATTCCTTTCGGTAAAACCCACTAAAACGTTGTATGTGGTATTTCAATTCTCGACGACAATGATACTGCTTCTGTATTTTGAGAATAACTTTTCATATAATAGTCCAAATTAGGAGATTCAAATTTTTAAATAACCTTAACGATATTACCTGCAAGTTCATGCAGATCATGTCTCAAGATTTGGAGGATAAGTAGGTCAAATAAATTAAATTTTGCAAGATATGGTGCTGTGATGAAATGTAGTATTTGTAGAAGAAAAATCATATCTCACGGTAGGATGCTCCAAATCTGTTGATTCTTGAACGACATAAAACTAGACTTCTAGATCTACACTTTTTATGAAGACACTAAATCTTATTAGGAATTTATATTATTCAGACGCAGCTCTGAAAAAAGGTATTCTGTTACAAGAGAGCTCATCTCATCTACCATGGAAAGATCTAGAACCATTTGACATCATCCATGACATTAAAGCCCTCCATTGAATTTTCAAGATCATCTTTTATAATTATTTTTATTGAATGTTAGGTCCATCCTCTACACCTATAAATATCCACCTTATTTCCTCATTTTATGATTCAGACACCAGTGTTATAGATCCTCAACAGGCACATCATTGAAGATTATTATTTTTCAGCTATTTATTGAGTCCTTCTTGTATTCGGAGGAACTCCTTATCCTTTTTTTGTTGTTGAATATTATGTTTATTTTGAGGTAGCAATAGACATGTCATTGGCATCATCTGATAGTGTTAGAATCTTCGTAGATAGAGTTTGATGATGTAATTGGAGTAGTTCTCCTTTGAAACTACTTCTTCTAAGGATTATTTCTTTCCTTTGATGTTGATGTTTGTGAGCCCACATAAGTATCCTCATTTTTTCTTACGTCTTCCACTGATGAACGAATGAGTGATGATACCAAGTGGTTCTCTTAGAGATTAGAAATGGTTTTTGAGTGTCGGCCACGCATAGGGTATCCTCTCGGTGCGTTACAAACTTGGTATCAGAGTATAGAGTTTAAGAGTCCTAGAGTGTCTATGAAGCCGTGTCTAGTAGAGTCTTGCTTCTGGGTGTGTTGTGCACCATACTTATAACCAGGAGGCTATAGGATATTAGGAAATTTTCCCTTCTTCCGTGATCTATGTCGTGCGATAGAGCATTTTCTAGGTCTTTACCCTTGTAACAATTGTTCTTTGCGATTTTCAGAAGATGCCTTCAAGAAGAGTTCCAATCCTAAGGGGGATTCATATTAATGAAGGTGGTATTCTTGTACAAAATGGTTTGGAATCATCATTGGTATCGGATGTAAAAGCAAGGCAAGACATTGGTCCAGTCTTAATTAAATAAAAGAAATTGGTGGTTGATAAGAAGTTTGAAGTTCTCTCACAAGGGGGAGATATAGTACCTAGTTATCAAGGTCGGTTGTTTGTTCTAATATTAATGATATTAGGCGAGTCGTGATATATAGAAAGAGAGCGGTGGTTCCGTATAGGGATGATGTTGGAATTCTTATTCCATTTAAGGTTATAGACATGGAAGAAGAGCTAGATAGATCTTGTTGTGCGCATTAACTAGGTAAGAGTATATTAGTATGCCCTTGATAGGAGTTAATGCAAATGTGGATGTACAACTGCTAATGTAGGCATGGAAATTCTTAAGTGATGTTGACTTTAAGAGAGCAGTAAAGTGGTTAAAATGGTATGCTTGAATGTGTGGTTGTAGATATGTGAGTGATTGTAGTAGGCTATTCACGACTTCTTGTTAAGGGTTTCAAATAAGTATATTGGGATGGTTATAGAACTAGGCTTGAATATGGCATTGATGGCATGTGGATAAATATACGATGTATTGGGTGTTTCTTTATTAGGTCTCATGGTTTGTTAAATATGGTAATAAGGGGTAGTACTCTTGGAATAGAATTTTGTATAGAGGTATAGTGCCTTAAAGGTTTTTTTTTTGTGAGTTGATTTATGAACATGATTTGTCATTAGAGTTAGCCTCGGTTCATCCGGATGTAGATGGTCTAAGGAGTTATATCTTGATGGAGGCTCATAATTTTACATACTCCATTCATCCTGGTTTGATGAAAATATATCGAGACTTAGAAGAGTTCTATTGGTGGGGTGGCATGAAGAAGGACATAGCAAGGCTCGTGTCCGAATTGCCAATAAGTGAAGGCCGAACATTAAAGGTCGAGTGGGCTAGCCCAATAAATTGAAATCCCTACTTGGAAGTGGGAAGATATGAATATGGATTTTGTAGTGAGTTTGCCTCATACCTGAAAGCGTTATGATTCGATTTGAGTAATTATTGATAGAATGGCTAAGTCGGCTTACTTTCTACCGGTTAAGACTTTCTATAGTATCAAAGACTATGCCAAGTTGTATATTTGGGAGTTGGTGAGGTTGCGTGGTGTACCATTATCCATTATTTCAGATCATGGTACCCAATTCACTTCTTATTTTTGGAGATCATTTCAAAGGGCATCGGTACTAAGGTAAAATTGAGCGCTGTATTCCATCCTCAAATCGATGGGAAAGCTGAAAGGGCGATCCAAACACTAGAGGATATGTTAAGGTCTTTTGTGTTAGAGTTTAAAGGAAATTGGGATGATCACTTATAACTCATCAAGTTTGACTATAATAATAGTTACCACTCAAGTATTGAGATGACACCATTTGAGGCTTTGTATGGGAGAAGATGTAGATCACCAATTGATTGGTTCAAAGTTGGTGAAGCTGAGTTGATTGGACTAGACTTGGTACACTAAGTTATGGAGAAGGTGAAAACCATCCAAGAGTGGTTGAGAACTACTTAGAGTTGTCAAAAATCCTACACTGATGTTAGGAGGAGAGATTTGGAGTTTGAAGTGTATGATTGGGTATACTTAAAAGTTTCACCCATGAAGGGTGTGTTGAGATTTGGAAAGAAAGGGAATCTTAGTCCCCGCTATGTTGGTCCTTATCAGATTATGAGGATGGTTGGTAATGTAGCCTATGAATTGGAGTTGCCCCCAGAATTAGCTGTTGTTCATCCCGTATTTCATATCTCTATGCTTAAAAAGTGTTTGAGAGATCCTTCACTTGTTGTCCCGACTGAGAGTGTTGGGGTGAAGGAGAGTTTGAGTTATGAAAAGATTCTAGTTCAGATTCTTGATCGTCAGGTTCACAAATTAAGAACTAAGGAAGTGGCATATGTCAAAGTCCTATGGCGAAATCAATTGTTGAAGAGGTTACATGGGAAGCTGAAGAAGATATGAAGGCTAATTATCCTTATCTATTTGTGCCTTCCTATGATGATGTTCAAGGTAATATTCGTTACTTCTACCTTTGAGTCGATGTGTGTTCTTAAATTTGAGTCATTGACCATTTGAGTATTGGAGTTTTTGAGAAATTGATGTCTTGATGATATTCGTTCTTGATGTCTCCTAGTTTCATCTTCATTTGAGGACGAATGATCCCAAGGGGGAGATATTGTAACACCCTCTAAAATGTTGTGTGTGGATATTGATTCATGGATCCTTTAATTCATAAAGCCCAAATAAATTATCAAAGTTTTCTATTTAATTCAAACATGAAACTTTATGGGTTTTCATATAATAATTCCAAATGCATAGATTATTAAATATTTGAAGTTTAATTACCTATCTTATATTAGGTTATGCTGACTCTTAAATGCTTTGAATTGTTGATTTATCAAAGGTCCTTATATAAAGGAATGAAAAAGTTTTAAAGTATTTTGATTATATTATGTTCTCTCATGCCTAAAGTATTTTGATTATAATTATGTTCTCTCATGTCTAAAGTATTTTGATTATAATTATGCTCTCTCATGTCTAAAGTATTTTGATTATATTATGTTCTCTCATGCCTAATGTATTTTGATTATAATTATGTTCTCTCATGTTTAAAGTACTTTGATTATATTATGTTCTCTCATGCCTAAAGTATTTTGATTATAATTATGTTCTTTCATGCCTAAATTATTTTGATTATAATTATGTTCTCTCATACCTAAAGTATTTTGATTATAAAAATTATATTTATTTTCTTTAAGCTTTACTCTAAGATATGTAAGACTTCAATGAAAGTACTTCTTCCGGTAACACTCTCTAAAATGTTGTATGTGATATTTCAAATCTCGACGAAAATGATACTGCTTCTGTATTTTGGGCATAACTTTTCATATATTAGTCCAAATTAGACAATTCAAATTTATAAATAACTCAACGATATTACCTACAACTTTCATGAAGACTATATCTCAAGATTCAGAGGATTAGTAGGTAAAATAAATTAAATTTTGCAAGATATGGTGCTTTGATGAAATTGAGTATTTGTAGAAGAAAAATCATATCTCACGGTAGGATGCTCCAAATGTGTTGATTCTTGAATGATATGAAACTAGACTTCTAGATCTACAATTCTTATGAAGACACCAAATCCTAATGAGGATTTATATTATTCAGACGCAGCTCTGAAAAAGGGTATTCCGTTACAAGAGAGCTCATCTCATCTACAATGGAAAGATCTAGAACTATTTGACATCATCCATGACATTAAAGCCCTCCATTGAATTTTCAAGATCATCTTTTGTAATTATTTTTATTTAATGTTAGGTCCCTCCTCGACACCTATAAATACCCACCTTATTTCTTCATTTTATTCATCAAGCTCTCTCAAGCAACTTTTCTCTCCATACACTTCTTTACTCATTCTCAAATATAGTTTTAGTTTTAGTAGTATAGAAGTACTATTCTGGTGATTCTTATACTTTGATAGTACACAAAACGCTCTGGCGAGGAGAAAAGGCTGGGGTTCAAGAGTGTTCCAATTCAGAGTAAAGCTTCGAATTTCAGGTATGTAAGGCTATTCATAATATTGGATTGAGTTCGTCCATGCACCTAATAATTAAATTCATCAAAACTGATTTATAGTTGAGTTTTACCCTAATTCTTGAATTCTAAATGAGCTAATTCTTCCTCTATTGAGTTAGATATATTTATGCATTGAGCTTATTATTATTTTTATCTCTCATATTATTAAAGTTATTGTTCATGGATACTTTCTCATGAATCCTAATTGATTTGATGTTCAAGAATATTTTTACTCATATTTTGAGTAAAGATGTTGACTTTTAATATTAATTGACAAAAAGAGTGATTTGAATTAATATTTTATATGTATTTTATTCAGTTTTGAAAGAGCAAAATAATTGAGTTTAAATGAATTTGATTCTTTGAATTAAATGATGTTTTGAGCAAGATGTTCTGATGAGATGCAAATAATATTTTTGAAGTATAATGATTAATGAAGAGGTAATGAGATGAGTTTGATGAATTAAATTAAAGTGCAATGAGACTAGATGATAATGTTAATATGAGCACATATTTTGGGAGTAGTATTGAGCACTGAGTTGGGTAAGAGTTTAATTAATTCAAACCCCAGAACTACATAGCTAGCGTAGGATGGAGGCTATGCATCTTAAGTCCCAAAAAGAGAACTTTGATGATTAGATCCAAGATGGTGATGTTCTTTACTCCAGCAAGGTATTGGATGATGTGGCAACGACATCGATTCGTTGTATCATCACTTGCTCATAAGTGATGATTGTCGGTTAAAGAACCTCCCAACTAAGTAAGCATTACTTATTATTATTTTAAAATTTGCATTACATATTAAGGTTGAGATGATGTTGAGTTCTGAACTGAGTCTTCTTAAGCAGAGTTTCTTGATGTCTGTCCTTACTATCCTGCCATTTTATATATTCGTACATTCCATGTACTGACATCATTCAACCTATATCATTTTATGATTCAAACACAGGTGTTATAGATCCTCAACAGGCGCATCATTGAAGATCATTATATTTTAGCTATTTGGTGAGTCCTTCTTGTATTCGGAGGAACTCCTTATCCTTTTTTTTGTTGTTGAGTATTATGTTTATTTTGAGGTAGAAATTAACATGTCATTGGCATCATTTGAGTGTTAGAAGCTTCGTAGATAGAGTTTGATGATGTAATTGGAGTAGTTCTCCTTTGAAACTACTTCTTCTAAGGATTATTTCTTTCCTTTGATATTGATGTTTGCGAGTCCACATAAGTATCCTCATTTTTTCTTACGTCTTCCACTGATGAACGAATGAGTGATGATACCAAGTGGTTCTCTCGGAGACTAGAAATGGTTTTTGAGTGTCGGCCACGCCTTAGGTACTCTGTCGGGGAGTGACAAGATTACAAATAATCAATGTATAATGTAACTTAACGCCAAAACTCAATTATAAAATTATGGTTTGAAACAAACACAAAAAAATCCTTCTACTCAACTCTACTCTGTCTATAACGCCTCTAATTGACTCATAAGAAGGTGCCGAGATAAGTCCACTGCTATCTCAAAGAACTACTAAATAATAAAAGAATTATTGGAAAGAAAGGAGCTCCTTCGAATGCAAAGAGGTCTCACTAAAACTAGAGATGTAGATCGTCCATGATACATCTGTTGATGATCTCTAATACCTGTGTCTGCATTATAAAATGATTCAGGCTAAATGACATTAGTATATAGAATGTACGAGTATGTAAAATAGCCGAAAAGGAGCACAATCAACAATACTCAATCTCATGCAACTCAATTCAAGAGACTCACTCTAAAATGACTTAGCTCAATAAAGCATAAAGAAGTGTAATGACCTTTCCCCGTCATTATGGATAGGCCAATGGGGAAGGATTTTGTACTAAAAAACGTCGGATAGTAACTTCAAAAAAATTTAGCCTAGGACAGACTTGGACAAATTCTGAATCAAGTGAGGTCTAGGGTGTTCTTGTGAATGGTGGGGGATAAAATTTGTAATTTGATTAGATAAGATGATAGCCAAGATGATTTGAAATATTTATGATTTTACGGAATTGCATTCAGGCGATACAACTCCCAAAATTTAACTTGGCGTGAAGGATATAATTTATTACGTCTTTGGAAGGGGGTGTGGTGTGAAATGGGGGCGTGGAGCTCAAACTCCGAGCTTACTATTTTTGTGCAACATGCTAGAGTGGGATTTCTCCCGCTAGAGAGGCCCCGACAGAGTGGGATGGTCCTGCCAGAATAGGGCAGTTGCGACTTAAGTTGAGAGGAAACCCAGAAAGGTTTATTTTATTCCCATTCTGTTCTTGATGAACCTGAAATGGGCTAGGGAGAATTTCTACTTATTTCCACTCTAATTTATGCCAAAGGTAAGTAAATTACCCCTAAACTTGTGAATTGATTCCTAGAACCCATAATCTATGGTGGGTGATCTTGAGGGAGAGTTCTGGCTGGAAAACTAATTGTGGAAAGTTACCCTAGAATGGGAATTTGTAATGACCTTCTAGATTATTTTATTCATTCTTCAATCTTTTCAATATTTAGAACTTTCCTACAGTGACTCCAAGTCATTTAGGACTTGTCGTCACTAACAATTTGGTCACTTGTTTGGGTTTTATGCCCATTTCCTTATTCTGAAGCTTTTATAACTATAAAAGTTGAATTTGGTCATAACTTCAGGAACAACTTTAGAATGAAATTCTGATAATTTCATCAGCTTTAAAATGACCAAATCAGACTAGTAGCATGGTTGGTACAAGTATCGAGAAAATTAGTATGAGTTTAGGACCAGTTGGCACTTTTGCTTTTCAAATTTAGCCTATGGTTGACTTTGGTCAATATTCTTCAAAAACGTGCTTGGATTGAAATTTTGTTAATATAGTTAGCTCCGAAATGTCAATTTTGATCTAGAACGACCATTCGTTCGCTTCTCGAGCCTTTTGTCTAATATCGAGGCATGTTGTAGAATTGGGCTCAAATTGACACTTCGGTGTTGGACCCACTTTCTGTCATAATGACCTTATATGGAAATTTTGAATGTGCCATTGAGTTTGGAACATCAAATTTGGTGAAGTAGCATATCTTATTTGTATGCACGGGGTTTCGAATAAATCCTGAGCACCTCATCAGAGAATTGGACTTGTCAAAGTCCATTTTGCACTGATTGCTGAAGGTTGCTATGATTCTGGTGAGGAAGGTTTCTTTGTTTGGGAGCATTAGAGGGCCCGGTGCAGTCAACTAGGGAAGGGACACCTGTGGCAACTGGCCCTATGAGGGTGGCTTTAGTGCCGGTCTGAGTTAGGGCTGATGTGGTTCACAGAAGGGTTCTTCTAGCCGAGATAGCCGACCTCCAACTTTTAGCCGATAGTCAAAAGGGTGTTATGACTTTGGTTTACTTGACCGCTAGTCCCGGGAGTGCCCCAAGTGATATTCGATGTTTCAGGCTCCTCATACTAATCAGACCAGAGTTGTTGGGCCTTGTTGTAGTTGTGGAGAGCTTGTCCATTGATCTAGAGATTGTCCCCGGCGTGGGACCCATGTACAGTTTGTTTAGTCAGGCCAGTATCAAGATTTTATGCCGCCTCCAGTTAGAGGTAGAACTCAGAGGGTTGCTGGTAATGCTTCAGTTATTCATGCCGAGGTCGGTCACAATCTATTTTATGCTTCTATGAGTCAGTTTGAGGCTTAGGATTCCGGTATCGGTGATATTTGCTTGATTTCTTATTTTGTTTTATATTATTCATTTGATATGGTTTTGGGGTTTTCACACCCATACGTGTCTATTTGTTTTGTTAGTTACCTTTTGACTATTGTGGTTGCCCTATTTGGACCTATGTGTGTGTGTTTTAGTTCTATAGTTGATTTCTTTTAGTAGTGGATCATTTTGGTTTTGCTATTATGCTGCAGTAGTTGTAGAGTTCTAAGTTATGGATGTTGATATTAGTTGATTTCTTTGGTAGGCTTTTTTCAACTATTTTAGAAATTCTGGGCTTTGTCCTTTTCCCTTCCTAGCTTGCCCCCCCTAGTGTGCTTAGCTGGTGTGAGGTTACTGCCGAGAGAAGGTTGTGTCAGTAGTTGTGGCACTTGTGGTCTTTTGTATATCTGGTGTGTCAATTCTTCCTTTTTTTATTTCCTATTCTTAGTTTCTAAGGTGGCGAAGCTAAGGTTTGCCCTTTGAATTGGTTGGATTATCTCTTGCTGGTAGGTTTGATAGTTCAATTATTAGTTCAACTGGTTATGTGATGCAGTGTTAGATGGCTATATTTGAGTTGAGAAAACTGGAATGAATTGTCTCTAGTTATTCTAAAAATGATGATGTTTTAACTTGAAGTGTCATGTAAAGAGGGTTCCATTGGGTTCATGGAAATGGTGGTTTTCTTATGCTTGTGATCGACCAACAATTAGAGAGAAAAGATGATTAAGGAGCGAGAGTGTTCATATTAATGAGCCTTGGTTTATCAGAATTGCCTTATTGTGCTCTTGTGATTATTGGACTTTAAGGTGATTAGTTAATACATTCTGAAAATCTTAGTCACATGCTTGTTCTACCTTACAACTAGGACTACCTTTAGTTCCATTGATTTAGTGTCATGTCTTGGTTCTACCAGAAGCTATAACAGGTGTCTCGATGTTTCAAAGAGTCAGATTGTTGAATTGGGTCTTTTGTTGTAGTGTGCTTTGACTAATTTAGACCCTTGCTTCCATGGGCAAATGGAATTTCTCAAATGACTCTCCTTTAGGATAGAGTCAAAGTAATTCATAGAATCACTTCTTGGTTTATTGTTCGAGATAAAAGGCTTGATTTTGGCATATTCAATAGGTTGCGGTATTTGTGAGTGGGAAAAGATTCCCTTGGTCTATTACTGATCGTTTGTCTATGTTTGCACATCGGCTATCGGCTTAGTATCCTGGGACTACTATGGTTGGGTCAGACTTGAGATGGCAGAGTGATTTGTTAACATCTAGTGTCGGTGTTTCGGAAGTTCCTATAATAGGAGTAAGTTGGAGGAGCTGGAATCAGTTCATCCTTGTCCTTCATGGGGTAAATTGGTCTTTTAGAGTGGAGTGTTCAGTTTCAGACGGTAAGTTTTAGTGGTTTTAGATTTTGAAGTTGAGATTGGAATTTTGGGCTTTGCCCCAATCAATTTCCTTGTTTTGGCTATTGTTATCCCTTGAGGTCCAGATGAGTTATATGACTTCCTTGAGGTTGTGCGGTGTAGTTCTTTAAGCAAGTTTCAAATGGTATTGGTAGTACTCAAGATAGTTAAGGACCGACAGAATTCCCTTGGTGGCTTGGAGGAAGGGATTTGGAAACATAAGACAAGCATTTGGAATTTTGGAGTAAGTTACATCTGCCATGGTCTTAGATTTCTTATCTCGGTGGTTTTGGTTTAGTTTGTTCATTCTTAGTTGAGACTCGGTGTTTTTGGTCAAGTTGGGGCTAAGCGAATGAGAGTTGGAGCCCATAAAGGGATTTGAAGGAGTTTTAGGAGTTTGAATGGAATCTATGATGGTGTTGTTCAATACAAGAGGGTGTACGAGGGTCTGGCGGAGCATGCGGGCCCGGTATCCTCGCCTTTTCATACCTTCAGGCTTTGACTATACTTTTACTTTCATAGACGAAAGTTCTTTTAGTAGTGCATGTTGTAATGGCCCTCCATCTTATTTTCTTTATTCTTCAATCTTTTCAGCATATAAAGCTTTTTTATTGTGGCCCTAAGTCATTTATGACTTGCTGGCACTGATAGTTCGGTTGCCTGGTCGTTCGTTTGGGTTTTGATGCCCTTTTTCGTATTCTGGAGCTTTTATAATTTGAAAAGTTGACTTAAGTCATAACTTTAGGTAAATGACCTTAGAACAAAATTCTGACGGTTCTATTAGCTCTGGAATGGACAAATTAGACTAGTAGAATGGTCGGCATGAGTATTGAGGAGATTAGTATGAGTTTGGGACCATTTGACGCTTTTGCATTCAAATTTTATTCTATGATTGACTTTGGTCAACATTCTTGGAAAACGTGCTTGAATTGAAATTCCATCAATGTGGTTAGCTCCAAAATGTTGAGTTTGGTCTCAAACACCCCTTTATTCACTTCCCGAGGCTTTCGATCTAATCTCAAGGCCTGTTATGGAATTAGGCCCAAATTGGCACTTGGGTATGGAACCCACTTTCAGTCGTAATGACCTCATATAGAAATTTTGAATGTGTCATTGTGTCCGGAACATCGAATTTGATAGAGTAGCATATCTCATTTGCACACACGGGTTCCAAACGAATCTCAAGCACCCCGTCGGATAATTGGACATGCCAAAGTCCATTTTACAGCAATTGGGTCTGGTGCCCGTTGCTAAAGCGATTCTTGGTTAGTAAAGCGAGTCCTGGTCGCTAAAGTGGCCAGGAGGTCGCTAAAGTGTCAAGAGGTCGCTAAAGCGACCCCTTGCTAAAGCGACTAGGTCCTCGCTTAAGCGAGGCCCGCCTCTTTGGGTTATTCTCTTAAGCGACCAGCGATAGTCCGCTTAAGCGTCACCTGAGGGTCATTTTAATGTTCAATTTTCAGTTATTTTTCCAACTTTGAGACTTGATCTTTCTCTCAATTTTGAGGCATTTTTGGAGATTCAAAAGGCAATATTGCATCAATTTTTTTGAGACATCCAGTGGTGTGTCTAGAATTGGGAGTAAAGACTTCGTTTGAGGTAATTTTCGCTATTCCCACTGATTTTAGTAGTTTTGGGGCTAAGCTGATTAGTGTGGTGCATGTGTGTATGGAAGCTATTTTAGTGTGCGAATTGTGCTTCCTTTTGGAACACAAGCTAGGTTTAGCATTTAGGACCTACTATCGAAGTCAATTTTGTATGTTATGAAGCGGGTTCCACAATTTTTATTTTTTACTCTGAAATTTGCCCATATTCGGATTTGATAATTTTAGCATCAAAACTATCATATTGATGAGGTGATTAAAATTTTTGTAGCGTAGTGGCGACTAGAGGTGATTCGGAGGTCAAAAGCTTCATCTTGGAGGATTTATAACTTGCGTAATCGGCTTCGAGGTAGGCTACGATATATCCCCCTTTTTGACTGAAATCTATTAGACATCGTGTAGTATATAGTTTACATGTGACTTAGGTGAGTATTTGTTAAGATTAGCATTCTTCTTATCTGATTTCGTTTTCTTATTCTCGGGTAAGCTTTAGGCTTGAATAGTCTTGTGAGATTCTTAGATTAGGTAGAGGTCCTTGGTTGTGGTGTTGATTTAACATTCTTATCCTATTTACAATTGATATTGATGGCCTTATGCTTGGTTTGAGCTTTAGGTGATTTATCAGGTGTTTATTGCCTTATTAGCTAGGCGTAGATTCGGGTATGGCTTTTTAGGGATAGGATACCCTTCATGCTAGTGCTTGTGACCTTTGTGGATCCTCGTAGCCATAGTATTGTCTTAGTTGTGCTCTTAGGGAGCTAAAATGACATATTTTGGGGTGAGGAGTCGTACCTAGAGCTATTTCTCCCACTATATGATTTTGAGCCATGTCTCGATTTTCTTACTTTTATTTGTGGTAGGCTTATGATGTCATCTTACCAGTTATATATTGTTGGATCTTTGGCCATATCCGAAGAGTGATTAGATCCCAGGTTAGTCCCTTGAGATGTTTATGTGCTAGGACTTGGTATTTTCTATATGGTTGCATGTATCTTGTTTGGATGTTGGTGATGGCATGCTTGCATTGTTTGAGCATATTCACTCTTTTTGTGGTACGATCCTCGTATTGACATTGGAATTTTCACAACTCCTTTTGAGAAGGCTTTCTCACATTTTTACCATTTTAAACTCATTTTACAAGGAGTCATACCACACGAATACTTGGTCACTGTTTTAAAACTTATGAGGCGTCGAGGATGTGCTTCTTTTTCTACTTCATGCATTAGAGGTTTCTGGGATGCGTTCAGATTTACTTGGATATTCGGTGAGTCGATGCCCTTTCTTGACCCATCGATGCCCCTAGGTTTATTCCTGCTAGGTGGGCCATCCCTGGGAGTTTATTAGCTTGTGGGCGACCCATTTTCAGGGTGCTCACAGTTGAGGTTATTCGTTTACTAATATTCGATGCAGCGTCTCCCTTTCTACATCGTCTTGGCATCTCACTCTCCGGTACCACTATGGAGATTCTATATGTCTATATAAGACCTGGTTTGGGACCAGACAGTGTATAAAACTTTTTGGGTCCCTTATAGGCCATTGTGGCTAGTGCACCACTGAACTGGATGAGGGAGTCACATGGGTCCCACCTGGCAGGCCGGGGGTCGGGGTGGGTCTATTCACTTCTTATTTTTGTTGATCTCTGAGAGCCACTGATGATGTCACTGTTTTTATTATAAACACATATTAATCAGTATCGCCTATCACCAGTATACTTGTATGGTGTGGTCCCCCAATTTTATGGTAGGCGGGGGTATCTTTGTCTTTGATTATACCTTCTAGGGGTATGGGCATCCAGTTGGTTATTATCTAATTTTACTTCTACTTTTATCTGTTGTACTTTTAGGTGGCACCTTTGGGTTGTATTTGAGTTGGATTGTGGTAGATACTCCCTATTAGGTCCAGTCGAAATAGTTCCATAGTTATTATGTTGTTATAGTTGCTAGTTACCACAGTATTTTCATTAGTAGACTCCTATGATGCCTTTTTCTTGTTGACAGGTTGTTGAATTGTGTTTCAAGTTCGTTCTTTGACTCTGTTTCTTTATCTATGTTTCCAGACTTCTTGCCTTATTTCCTATCATTATTGTGATAATTCCTGATTAGTTACTTGTGAAGTAGTTACCTGATCATATGTTAATTATACTTGCTTTATATACAGAGCTCAGTCGGTCTTGTTTCTTTATCTATGTTTCCAGTCTTCTTGCCTTATTTCTTGTCATTATTGTGATAATTCCTGATTAGTTACTTGTGAAGTAGTTACCTGATTATATATTAATTATACTTGCTTTGTATGTGGAGCTCCGTCAGCCTATGCCTACATAGTACCATTCATTTTGTACTTATACTATATTTTTGCCCCCTGCAGATCATAGTACGGGTTATCGCCGTTGATTTGGACTGGTATGGAGCAGCTTCTTATTCAGAGATTTGGTGAGCTCTTGACGTCCGAAGTTTCCTATTTCCATCTATGCCATAACAGGATTAGTCTTTACTCGCTTTTGAAGAATATCTGTACTCATATTGTATTTGTGAAAGCCTTGTACTCCTATTTTGGTTTAGATGCTTGATTATTGACTGATTTTTGTTCTTGGGGTGGTTTCTTGTGTTTGTTTCAGTTGTTCTTTCTCTTCTCATTAGCACTTACTTTGCACTTTATTTGTAGATCTCTCACTTGATAGCCCGTTGCCTATGGTTTTGGGCTAAGGGTTAAGGGTTAGGCTTATCTGCTAGTGGGTGTTAGCAGGTGCCATCACGATACTGAGAAATTGGATTGTGAAAAGTTGGTGTTGTAATGACCCTCCAAGTCATTTTCTTCATTCTCTGATCTTTTCAGCATTTAGAGCTTTTTTGTAGTGGCCCCAAGTTATTTATGACTTCTGGCACAGATTATTCGGTCACATGGTCGCTCTTTTGGGTTTTATGATTTTTTCCCTATTCTGGAGCTTTTATAACATGAAAAGTTGACTTCAGTCATAACTTTAGTTAAGTGACCTCAGAACGAAATTATGATGGTTCCATTAACTCTGGAATGGAAAAATTAGGCTGGTAGCATGATCGGCATGAGTATCGATATAATCGGTATGAGTTTGGGATTATTTGGCGCTTTTACCTTCTAAATTTGGCCTATGGTTCACTTTGGTCAACAGTCTTGGCAAACGTACTCAGATTGAAATTTTCTCAGCTCAGTTAGACCCAAATTATTAAGTTTGGTCTAGAACGACTGTTCGTTTACTTCGCGAAGCTTCCGGTCTAATCCTGAGGCCTATTGTGGAATTAGATTCAAATTGGCTATTGGGTGTGGGAACCTTTTTTAGTCGTAATGACCTCATACGGAAATTTCTAATGCGCCATTGAGTTCAGAATGTCGAATTTGGTGGTGTAGCATATCACATTTTTGCGTATGGGGTTCCAAATGAATCCCGAGCACCCCGTCGGAGAATTGGACATGCTAAAGTCTATTTTGCACCAGCTGGGCCTGGTGTCGTAACTAAAGTGACTCTTGGTCGCTAAAATGAGTGCCACTAAAGCTGCCAGAGGTTTTTAATGCGACCAGGCCCTCATGGGCAGGTGTCGCTAAAGCGACAAGGGTTCGCTTGATAAAGAGGCCAGGAGGTCGCTAAAGCGACCAGGCCCTCAAGGGCAGGTGTCTCTAAAGCGACAAGAGGTCGCTAAAGTGACCCTCGCTAAAGAGACTGGGTCCTTGCTTAAGCAAGGCCCGCCTCTTTGGGGTGGTTTCTTAAACCACCAACAGGGGTCCGTTTAAGATACACCTGAGGGTCGTTTTAAGGTTCAATTTTCAGTTATTTGTCCAACTTTGAGACTTGATCTTCCTCTCAATTTTGGGGCATTTTGGGCGATTCAAAAGAATATATTGCGTGGATTTTCGAGGGTAATCCAGTTGTGTGTCCAGAATTTGGAGTAAAGACTTCGTTTTAGGTAATTTTCCTTATTCCCTGTGATTTTAGTAGTTCTTAGGCTAAGTTGATTAGTGTGGTGCATATGTGTATTGAAGCTATTTTTGTGTGCAAATTGTGCTTCCTTTTGGAACACAAGCTAGGTTTAGCATTTAGGACCTATTCTCAGAGTCAATTCAGTAAGTTATGGAGCGAACCCCACAATTCCTGATATTTGACTCTGAAATTAGCCCGTCTCTGAATTCGATAATTTTAGCATTAGAAGGATCGTATTGACGAGGTGATTAACATTTTGGTAGCGTGGTGGCGATTATGAGGTCAAAAGGTTTATCTTGGAGGAATCGGAGCATGCATGATCAGCTTCGAAGTAGGCTATGATATTTCCCCCTTTTTGACTGAACTATATTAGACATTGCATATTATAGTTTACATGTGACTAAGGTGAGTATTTTCCAAGTTTAGCATTCTCCTTATCCGATTTCATTTTCTTGTTCCTAGGTGAGCTTTAGGCTAGAATAGTTCAGTGAAATCCTTAGATTAGGTCGTGGGCCTTGGTTGTGGTATTGACTTAGCATTATTATCCTGTTTAGGATTTATATTGATGTCCTTAGGCTAGGTTTGAGCCTTAGGTGATTTATCAGGTGTTTATTGCCCTCTTAGCTAGGCTTAGCTTTCGGTAGGGCTTATTATAAATAGGATACCCTTCAAGCTAGTGCCTGTGACTTCTATGGCAAATCGTATCCATAGTTTGGCTTAGTTATACTCGTAGGGAGCTGAAATAGGATATTTTTGGGTAAGGCATAGTACCTAAAGATATTTCTCCCCTTATATGATTCTGAGCCATATCTTTATTTTCTCACTTTTATTTGGTAGTAGGCTTATGATTTCATCTTACCTGTTTTCTATTATTGGGCCCGAGGCCGCATCCTAGGAGAGATAGGATCCCCTGTTAGTCCCTTGACTTTTTTGTGTGCTAGGACTTGGTATTTCCTTTATGGGTGCGTATATTTTATTTAGAAGATGGTGATGCCATACTTGCATTGTTTGGGTATATTCACTCATTTTGTGGTACGATACCGGTATTGACATTGGAATTTTCACTACTCCTTTTGAAAGGCTTTCTTATGTTTTTACTATTTTAAACTGGTTTTAATAGGAGTTGTACCACCCGGATACTTGGTCACTATTTTGAAACTATGAGGCATCAGGGACGTGTTTCTTTGTCTACTTGAGGCATTAGATGCATCTAGGATGCGCTCAATTTTACTTGGCTATTCGGCTAGTCGATGCCCTTTCTTGACCCACCGATTCCCCTGGGTTCACTCTTGCTAGTTGGGCCATGCCCCTGGGATTTTACTGGCTAGGTGAGCGACCCCTTTTCAGGGTGCTCACGGTTGAGATTACTAATTAACTGATATTCGGCGCGGCATCACCCTTTCTACATCGGCTTGGCTGAACATTCTATGATACCACTATGGAGATTTTATATGTCTATATAAAGCCTAGTTCGGGTCCAGGAAGTGTATAGAGACTTCCCGCTTCCCCTATAGGTCCCTCTGGCTAGTGCACCTTTGAAATAGATGAGGGAGCCGCATGGGTCCCACTTGGTAGGTCGAGGGCCTGGGTGGGTCTATATATTTCTTGTTGTTGTTGATCTTTGAGAGCCACCGATAATGTCACTAGTTTTTTCTACAAACATGCATTTATTAGCATCGCCTATAACTAGTATACTTGTACGGTATGGTCCCCCAGTTTTATGGGGGCCAGAGGTATGTTTTTCTTTGATTGTTCCTTCTGAGGGTATGGGCGTCTGGTCAGTCAATGTTTGATTTTACTTTTTCTTTTCTCTGTTGCACTTATAATTGGCACCTTTGGGTTGTATTTGAGTCGGATTGTGGTCGGTACTCCCTGTTAGGTCTAACTAGAATAGTTCCTAGGTTATTATGTGGTTAAAGTTGCCAGTTAGCACTGTATTTTCATTAGTAGACTCCGATGATGCCTTCTTCCAGTTAATAGTTGTTGGATTTCATTTCAGGTGGGTTATTTGACTCTGTTCTTTTATCTAAGTTTTGAGTCTTCTTACCTTATTTATTGTCATTATTGTGATAATTCCTGATTAGTTACTTGTGAAGTACTTACCTGATTATATATTAATTATACTTGCTTTGTATGTGGAGCTCAGTCAGCCTATGCCTACATAGTACCATTCATTTTTACTTATACTATATTTTTGCCCCATGCAGATCATAGTACGGGTTATCGCCATTGATTTGGACTGGTGTGGAGCAGCTCCTTATTCAGAGATTTGGTGAGCTCCTGACGTCCGGAGTTTCCTATTTCTATCCATACCATAATAGGATTAGTCTTTACTCACTTTCGAAGAATATCTGTACTCATATTGTATTTGTGAAAGCCTTGTACTCCTATTTTGGTTTAGATGCTCGATTACTGACTGATTTTAGTTCTTGGGGTGGTTTCTTGTGTTTGTTTCAGTTGTTCTTTCTCTTCTCATTAGCACTTACTTTGCACTTTATTTATAAATCTCCCGTTTGATAGCCCATTACCTCTAGTTCTGGACTAAGAGTTAACAGTTAGGCTTACCTGCTGGTGGGTGTTAGTAGGTGCCATCACAGCCTGAGAAATTGGGTCGTGACAGAATTAGGATCATGGGGTTTTCCTAGGGAAATCTCTTACACCTTCGAGTTGTTGAAACTTGAATTCAAGCTAGGTGATGGTTTTGTTTCTCGTATGTGTTTCATATACTTGTTTAATTGCTTCATGATATGCATATGTGTATATGAATAGAGAAATATGCTAGATTATATGTGAAATAATCACTTGCTGATGGTTTTGTGATGAGCCTATTCTTGACTATATAATGATGAACAATGAATGAAATTATGGTTGTTTGTATACTAGAATCGGGTGTCACATTTCGATACATAAATTTGATAGAGTGTCATGTTCCATCACATATTTAGTTTGGGTGTCACGTTCCGACACAAACCTTAGATCAGATGTCATGTTCTATTACAACTTGAGTGTTTTTAGTTCCCATGAGAGGACCCTTATGTGATCATGGGGTTTTCCTAGGGAAATCTCTTACACCTTCGAGTTGTTGAAACTTGAATTCAAGCTAGGTGATGGTTTTGTTTCTCGTATGTGTTTCATATACTTGTTTAATTGCTTCATGATATGCATATGTGTATATGAATAGAGAAATATGCTAGATTATATGTGAAATAATCACTTGCTGATGGTTTTGTGATGAGCCTATTCTTGACTATATAATGATGAACAATGAATGAAATTATGGTTGTTTGTATACTAGAATCGGGTGTCACATTTCGATACATAAATTTGATAGAGTGTCATGTTCCATCACATATTTAGTTTGGGTGTCACGTTCCGACACAAACCTTAGATCAGATGTCATGTTCTGTTACAACTTGAGTGTTTTTAGTTCCCATGAGAGGACCCTTATGTGAAATTGCATGATATGGACTTGGATGAACTGTGATCTTGTTGAGTGTTGGATTGGGTGGAAATGGTTAACTTATTATATATATATATATGTGTGTGTGTGTGTGCGCGTGCGCGCACACACGCTTATTGTGTCAATTTTACTTATCTATGATCCTCTTACTGGCTAACGTGTGATCCTACCCGTACACTATTGATTTTGTGTACTAATACTACACTTTCTCTGTCTTTATTGAGTACAGGTCATATTTAGCCAACTGCGGAGAGACCTCGCCTAAAGGTGTAGTGATCTTATTTAAGTTCAAGGTGAGCTATTCTGTTTTGCTGTCGTGGGCTCTCTCATCTATTCTAGTCCTTCTTTTGGGACTTAGATGTTCTGACGATTGTTATTCTTAATGACTTCTTTTGAGAATTGCATTTTCCTTTCCAAACTTGTTTACATTTAGAGTTTTGGTACGATTACTTTTAATTCTTAGGATAATTCCTTATTTTTAGTTGTTGTTTAGATTTTTTTTTGAGTTTATGGGGACTCAGAGTTATTCTTGATTTAATCTTTCTTCCGCAAATCTTAGATTGTTATATTTCATAAGTGTTGATAACTTGGGGTGTAAGAATAGGTTAGTATGAGTGCCAGTCACGGTGAGTCGGAATCTTCACAAAGTTGGTATTAGAGCCTAGGTTCATTGATCTTGTTATACCAAAATGAGTCTAGTAGAGTCATGCGGAACTGTATGGAGACATCTGTACTTTTCTTCTAGAAGCTACAATATTTTAAGAAAAGTTTTGTTGTCTTCTTTCCTTCGTGGTATAACTTGATTCCAATTGGTATCTAACTCTTTTTACTCTCTTATCCGCAGATGGTTAACACATGCTATAATGGTGTATGGCCCCTAGCTCTACTGGAGCTAGAGAATGAGCCCGTTGTTCGAGGGAGAGGCCGAGATAGGGGCAAAAAGAGTGCAGCACCTGCTAGAGTAGAGGTTTCGATTGAGAAGGTGCTAGTAGGTGAGCCTCCCTGCTTTCTAGAACGAGTTAGAGGGATAAGTAGAGGTTGGAGGAGGAGAGGAAAATGTTGAATAGGAAGAGGACACATAGACTGGGGTTGCTAGTATTCACCTTTTGGACCCTATTTTGGCACAACAAATTATGGATTTTTTGAGGAGGCTAACTGGCACTGGCACCATTCCCACAATGCCTGCAGCACTAGCTCCAGTTGCTCATCCGTTTGCTGCTACTACTCTACTAGCAAATGAGGTGGTAGGCATATATGCCTTTTTCAGAAAATTAATAGGTCCTGTGATAACTAGTACTGAGCATGAAATGCTCACCAATTCCTAAAGCTCAAGCCTCCGTTCTTCCATGGTACTGAGAATGAAGATACTTATGAGTTTATCCTTGATTTCTATGAGAGGTTGCAAAAGTTGGATATAGTGCATCAGCATAGAAGTGAGTTTGTGACATTTCAGCTGCAGGGTGAGGCCAAATAGTAATGGAGGGCTTACGTAGAGTGTAGTTCCCCAGGTTTCCCCCACTTACTTGGGTGCAGTTTCATGCCCTGTTCCTAGAAAAGTATGTCCCTCATACTTAGAGGGATAGAAACAAATATGAATTTATGGCACTGGAGAAGGAAGGGTTATAAGTGGCTGCTTATGAGGTCAAGTTTCATGCTTTGTCCAGGTATGCTACTCAGTTGGTCACTACAAAGAAGGAGGGGATCAGGTTTTTATGAAGGGGTTGAACCCCAAGTTGCAGGTGTTGTCTGTTCATATGACTTCATTAGGCAAGAGTTTCAACGAAGTTACTGACTTTGTAAAAAAAGTGAAAGGTATGAGAAGAGATGGGTAGGCCAAAGCTTTGGCTAAGAAGCCCAAGAGCATAGGTAATTTACAAGGATCCTATTCGAGAGGGTCAGGCAGGCCGATAAGTGCAACACGACCAATTCAGTCAACGTTGCCTACTTTTAATGGCAATTTTTTAGGTACTTTATAGCTGTATCCGGCCCATGAGGGTCAGGGAGAATCATTCCCAGGTAGCCGTCCGTCCCTTGATCACGACTGTTTTAGTTAGACAGAGTTGGGACATATACAGAGGGAGTTTCCACACCTCCGTGGGATAGTTTCAGCACCCCAGCAGTCCAGAGCAGTGGTACCAGTGGTTGGGGGAAGAAATGGTAGAGGATGTCCACATGGTGGGCAAGGAGGAAATCTATGAGGTCGTGGGTGCCGAGGTAATGATAATGCAGGTTGAGGAGCAGACCATCTAGGAGGTAGCCTGTCAGGATGACTGGGCTAAATTTTATGCATTTTAAGGCAAGACCGAGGCAGAGACATTTGATGCAGTGATCACATGTACTATTCTTGTCTGTGACCGGATGGCTACCATTTTATTTGATCTAGGTTCTACTTATTCTTAAGTGTCTGTAAATATGCCTTGGGTTTTTATGCACTGTGTGATATACTAGATACCCTTGTTCATATTTCTACCCCTGTTGGAGAGTTAGTCATAGTCACTCATGTTTATCGTGCTTGTTCGGTGATGTTTATGGGATACTAGACTTGGGTTGACTTAGTAATTTTAGACATGATAGATTTTGATGTGATCTTAGGAATGACTTGGTTGTCCCAATATTTTGTTTTACTAAATTACAATGCAAAAAATGTGGCTCTAGAGACCCTGAGGACGGAAAAGTTAGAGTAGGAAAGGGTATACAAGTCTAACCCAACTAAGGTCATATCTTTTCTCTAGGCTAGAAAAATGGTGGGGAAGGGTTGTTCGGCCTATTTGGCCCATATTTGGAATGTGGATGTAGAGTCTCCTTCTATTCAGTCTATTCCAGTAGAGTGTGAATTTCCAAAGGTGTTTGCTTCAGACTTTCCTGGTATGCCTCCTGACTGAGATACAAACTTCTGCATTAACTTAGAGTCGGGTATGTCACGACCCAATCCTAGGGTCTAGACGTGACATAGCGAATAAGGAACCCGAAAGTACCTCAAACAAGCCTTTTAGCATTTTTTTAGCCTTTCATATGTAATGACGATAAATAAACAAGCGGAAATTATAATAGTAAATTATCAACTTACATATGTCCAACAATACCTCTAACTTTTAGATTTGATGAGGCTAAGAAAAGTCCCTAGCTCACCCTCAATCATAATAAAAAGAAATGGTATAGTAAGTGTCTAAAGATCTCAACATCTCATAAGATAGAAAGATAAAGGAGTATTGTTCCCGGAACATGGGCACTCACCAAAAGTAGCCTTCAAACGAAATCTCAACTAGCCACGTGGAGGAGAATGAGGAGGAGCACCAATCCCTACATGATGATATCATGTAGAAAAAAGAGTATGCGTTAATACTTTGAATGTACTAAGTATGTAGGCATTCATGACAAAGTAAAATATTTAGGACATTTATAAGGTAAAGTACATAAATGTGTGCATGCATGAGTAATCAAGTATATATCATTTAAATCATATATATGTGAATATATACATGTATGAGTAATCATGTAAATAGTATTTGAAATATTCATTTGTGGGAAGTTGACTATAACCGACATTAATACCATGTGAGCTATTACATGGAATCCAACATAACCCCCTACGTTGGCCGGGGAGTCTACTTGCCTAGGGTAGAACTCCGTCAACTTTACATTCATTCTTTAACTGTAACTTTAAGGGCTTTCATAGATCCATTAGCGTAAGACTGCAAGGGCTCCTATGTTGGCACATAGTTAATGAGACAAGGGGTTGCTACTAGGATTCCCTTACCGAATCCCACCTCAATAACCCACTCGGTTCTAAGTCAATCCCACACAATAGTTTAATATTTCAAAATAGTCATAGCATATAGCTTGAGAATTCAAAACATCATATTCGGTAGAATAGCCTATTAAAACATATATTGATTCAAATATGCAAGAATTATGCTTATAGCATAAAGAATGCATCATTCATAGTATTTCATCATTTTTTTATTTTATAAGACTCCTTTTTGATCATTGACATTTCTTTCATAAATATTCATTTGGAGATAAAACTTTTAAGTCAAACTTCATTGAAAATATTGTAAAACTTGGTGGGTTCAAATCACTTCAACTTTCAAATATGTATGTAAATGAATATGCATAAATACTTTTAAATCCATTAACTAAAAATCATACTTTAAACAACCCACCATGAATTTCAAAAACCTTTAAAGAGCTAAATAGAGAAAATACTTGCAAACCATCAATTCATATATGTGAAATCATTTTGCATCAAAATAGACCAATAATCATTAGTTTAACCCTGATTCATGCTATTAAGTAAAAATAAGAATTATCCATAAGAAAATATTACTTGAAATCAAGAGATTTAGTTGAAAGAATTTTGGACTACATGGGTGGAAGAACCCATGGATAAACACCCACATAACTTAGAGTAAAGATTAAAGATAATAAATATAATTTATCATATAATCAAAATACTTTAGGCATGAGAGTGGAAAGAATACTCTCATTGAAGCCTTACATACCTAGAATCCAAAGCGTTACTCAGAATCGAAGGATTTAATGAACACTCTTGAATACTAGGCTTTTCTCCTCGTCGAAGCATTTTGTATACTATCCGGAGTATATGAATCACCAGAATAGTATTTCTATATTACTAAGAACTAAAACTATATTTTGAGAATGAGTAAGGAAGTGTATAGAGAGAAGAGTTGTTTAAGATAGCTTGATGAACAAAATGATGAAATAAGGTGGGTATTTATAGGCGTGAAAGAGGGATCTAACAATAATTAAAATAATTATAAAGAAAAATCTAAAAATTTAATGGAAGATTGTGATGTCATGGGTCATGTCAAATGGAGGAATATTGATGTCATAGGTGATGTCAAATGGATCTATATCTTTCCATGATTGGTGAGATGAACCTTCTTCTAACGGAATACCTTTTTTTGGAGCTTCGTTTGAATAAAATACTTCCTCATTAGGATTTGGTGTCTTAATATGAATTGTTACTCTAGAAGTCTACTTTCATGTCGTTCAATAATCAACTGATGTGGAGTAGACTACAGTGAGATATGATTTTTCTTCTACAAATACTCCATTTTATCACAACATAATATCTTGTAAAAAAATAATTTATTTAACCAACTAAACCTCCAAAACTTAAAATATGGTCTCGCAAAAATTGTAGGTAATGATGTTGGAGTTATTAAAAAATTTTAATCGCCTAATTTAGACCATTCTATGAAAAGTTATGCCCAACATACCGAAGTTGTATTATTTTCTTCAAGAATTGAAACACCATATACAACGTTTTTAGGGGGTGTTTAGGGTACTCGTGCATCTTCCATTCCTCCCTACCGTATGGCTCCGAAAAGGTTAGAGAGCTTAAGGCTCAGATTTAGGAACTTCTTGATAGGGAATTTTTTCATCCAGCACTTCCCCTTGGGGTGCTCAAGTGTTTTTTGTTAAGAAAAATGATGGTAGTATGAGAATGTGCATTGACTATCGACAACTGAATGAGGTTACCATCAGGAATAAATATCGTTTACCTCGTATTGATGAACTTTTTGATCAGTTGCAAGGTAAATCAGTCTTCTCAAAGATTGATATCAGGTATGGGTACCATTAGTTGAGAATTAAGCCTGAGGATGTGGACAAAACAACTTTTAGAACCAGGTATGGGCACTATAAATTTTTGGTGATGTCTTTTGGGCTGACCAATGCATTTTCACCCTTTATGAGTTTGATGAATGGGGTGTTCAAGTTGTTCCTGAATTTGTTTTTGATATTGTTTATAGATGATATATTGGTTTATTCAAAGAGTGAACAGGAACATGAAGACTATCTCCGTAGGTGTGTTTGGAAGACAAAAGTTGTATGCAAAATTGTCTAAGTGTGTGAATTATGCCATGTTGTTTCAAAGGAAGGGATAATGGTAGACCCACAAAAGATTGAGGCAGTTAAGAACTGGGCTCGGCTTAGTTTCGTGACCGAGGTTAGAAGTTTTATGGGACTGGCCAGTTACTATCGCTAGTTTGTGAAGAATGTTTCTTCTATTTGTACTCATTTGACCACACTAACTAAAAAGGAGGTGCCATCTAAGTGGACTGACAAGTGCGAAGAGATATTCCAAAAGTTTAAAAATCTTCTGACCACAACACCCATCTTGACCCTGTCGGTCGAAGGTAAACACTTCATTGTTTATCGTGATGCTTCACATTTAGGTTTGAGTGTTGTGTTGATGCAGGATAAGAACGTTGTAGCTTATACTTCGCGATGGTTGAAGGTGCATGAGAGGAATGACCTGACTCATGACTTGGAGTTGGAAGTGATAGTGTTTGCACTAAAAATCTAGAGGCATTATCTGTATGACTTCAAGTGTGAGGTGTTTACTGATCACCGCATCTTACAGCATGTGTTCACCTAGAAGGACTTGAATTTGAGACAGTGAAGGTGGATGGAGTTTCTCAAAGACTATGATGTCACCATCCAGTATCACCTAGGTAAGGCTAATGTGGTAGAAGACGCATTGAGCCGGAAGACGTTTAGCATGGGCAGTCTAGCTTATTTGGGAGTCCTTAATCAACCCTTGGCTAGAGAAGTTTCAAGCCTTGGAGGCCAGGTCTTAAGGTTGGGCGTCTCCGAGAAAGATAGGATAATGACCAGTGTTGATCTAAGACCCACTTTTATAAAATAGATCAAGACCAAGTGTTTTATCGGAAAAAGACGATTAAAAATTAATTTCAACTTTTTAGAGAAAAATCAATTTTAGAAAAGAAAGTTGTAATATCCCCTAAAAACGTTGTATACGATGTTTCAATTTTTGCTTAAACATGATACAGCCTCTGTATTTTGGTCATAACTTTTCATAGAAATATCCCAATTGAGTGATTCAAATTTCTGAGTAACCACAAGATCATTACCTACAACTTTTATGAAGACCATATTTTAAGATTCGGAGGTTAAGTAGGTCAAATAAATTAATCTTTGTAAGGTAGGATGCTGTTACGGAAATGAGTATTTATAGACGAAAAATCATATCTCACTGTAGGTTTATCCAAATTGGTTGATTCTTGAACGATATGAAACTAGACTTCCATATCTACAATTCTTATGAAGACACCAAATCCTAATAAGGAATTTATCTTATTCAAACGCAGCTTCCAAAAAGAGTATTCTGTCAAAGATAACTCATTTCACCTACCATAGAAAGATCTAGATACATTTGACATCACTCATGACATAAATTGTCCTCCATTTAACATCATCCATGACATCAATATATTCCACTAAATTTTCAGATTTTTATTTATAATTATTTTATTTATTGTTAGGTCATCTTTCTCACCTATAAATACCCACCTTATTTCCTCATTTTATTCATCAAGCTTTCTCAAGCAAATCTTCTCTCTATACACATTCTCAAATATAGTTTTAGTTCTTAGTAGTGAAGAAATACTATTCCGGTGATTCATATATTCCGGGTAGTACACAAAACGTTCCGGCAAGGAGAGAAGCTAGGACTCAAGAGTGTTCATTAAGTCTTCCGGTACCAACTAAAGCTTCGGTTTCCAGGTATGTAAGGCTTCAATGAGAGTATTCCTTCCACTCTCATGCCTAAATTATTTTGATTATATGATAAATTATGTTTATTTTCTTTAAGCTCTACTCTAAGTTATGTGGGTGTTTATCCATGGGTTCTTCCACCATGTAGTCCAAAAACTCTTTCAATTAAATATCTTAATTTCAAGTAATATTTTCTTATGGTAAATTCTTATTTTTACTTAATAGTATAAATCATGGTTAAACTAATGATTATTGCTCTATTTTGATGTAACATAATTTCATATGTATGAATTGATGGTTTACAAGTAATTTCTCTATTTATCTATTTAAAGGTTCTTGAAATTCATGGTGGGTTGTTTACAACATGATTTTTAATTAATGAATTTCAAAGTATTTATGTATATTTATTTACATACATATTTGCAAGTTGAAGTGATTTGAACCCATCTAGTTTTACTATGTTTTTAATAAAGTTTGACTTGAAAGCTTTGACTCCAAATAAATGTTTATGAAAGCAATATCTATGATAAAAAGGGGAGTCTTATAAAATGAAAGAATGATGAAATGATATGAATGATGGATTCTTTATGCAATAAGGACAATTCTTGCATATTTGAATTATCAAATGTTTTAATGAGCTATTCTACCGAATATGATGTTTGAATTCTCAAGTTATATGCTATGAATATTTTGAAGTATTAAACTATTCCGTGGGATTGACTTAGCACCGAATGAGGCATTGAGGTGGGATTCGGTAAGGGAATCCTAGTAGCAACCCCTTGTCTCATTAACTATGTGCCAACATAGGAGCCCTTGTAGGCTTAGGCTAATGGATCCATAAATAGCCCTTAAAGTTAAAGTTAAAGAAATGAATGAAGTTGACGGAGTTCTACCTGGCAAGTAGTCTCCCCGGCCAACGTAGGGGGTTATGTTGGATTCCATGTAATAGCTCGCATGGTCTTAAATGTCGGTTATGGTTAGCTTCCCACAAAATGAATGTTTTAAAGGATATCCATATGATTTATTATGTATGTATTACATTATGTTCCATATTACATAAATGTTATAATATTTTCTCAATGTTCATGCATCCTTACATACTTAGTACATTCAAAGTACTAACGCATACTCTTTTGCCTACATGATATCACCATGTAGGGATCGGTGCTCCTCCTCGTTCTCCTCCACGTGGCTAGTTGATATTCCATCGAAGACTACTTTTGGTGAGTTCCCATGTTCCGGGAACAATACTCCTTTGTCTTTCTAGCTTATGATATGTTAAGATATTTTATTATGGCATTTCTTCTATTATGATTGAGGGTGAGCTAGGAACTTGTCTTAGCCCCATTAAATCTAATAGTTAGAGGTATTGTTGGACATATGTAAGTTGAATATTTATTATTATGATTTCCGCTTGTCTATTTATCATCATTACCTATGAAAGGCTAAAAGAATGCTAAGAGGCTTGTTTGAGGTACTTTCGGGTTCCTCATTCGCTATGTCACGTCTAGGCCCTAGGCTTGGGTCGTGACAAACTTGGTATCAGAGCCCGAGGTTTTGAATGATCCTTGGAGTCCAACATACCGCGTCGAATAGGGTCTTGTTCATGGTTGTGAAGCGCGCCACAATTATGGATAAGAGACTATGAGGCGTTTAGGAAAATTTTCACTTCTTTCAAATTCATGTCGTGCCTTAGAGTGTCCTAAGCTTTCCTTTAACTAATTACCCATTTTGTGTTCTCTAGATAATGACTCGTGGAAGACCACCTCAAAGAGCAAGGATTGACAATGAGGACCAAACTCCTCCGATTCCTAATGCCCAACATCATGAGGATGGGGTAACCCATGCCGAGTTTCGCAGTGTTATTACTTTGTTAGCTCACGTCGTAGCTAACCAAGGGAATCTAGGTGTTCCTCCTCCCCAAATGCAAAATCCAGCCTCTAGGATTCGGGATTTCCAAAGGATGAATCCGCCCGAGTTCGATGGTTCTAAACTAGATGAGGACCCTATGGAGTTCATTAATGAGGTGTATCGGATTGTGGCTATCATGGGTGTGCCACCAAATGAGAAGGCCGAGCTAGTGGCCTATCAACTCAAAGGTGTGGCTCGAGTGTGGTACGAATAATGGATTGTTGAGAGGGATGAAGAAATAGGGTCGATAGGATGGGAAGAGTTCAAAGGTGCCTTCCTAGACCGCTTCTTCCCATTGGAGCTAAGGAAGGCCAAAATCCAAGAGTTCATCAACCTCCGTCAAGGAAGTATGAGTGTGAGGGAGTATGCTCTCAAATTCACTAAGTTGTCAAAGTATGCTCCCTTCATGGTCTCTGACCCAAGAGCTAGAATGAGCAAGTTTATTTCCGGTGTCTCAAGCTTGGTGTCCAAGGAGTGCAAAACGGCCATGTTGATCAAGGAGATGGATATCTCTCGGTTAATGACTTACGCAGAACAAATTGAAGAAGAGAAGCTTAGAGAGAGATCAAGGGGGTTCAAAAAGGCTAGAGTGGATGGTGGAGGGTTTAACCCTCAAAGGTCCGATTATGGTAACAATGGCAAAGGCCAAGGTGGGCAACGATTTATGGGGCAAGGTTCCACCAATACTCCTCCTCCAAGGTTCAACAAGGACAAGAGTAGTAAACCAATGATTCCCAGAGAGAATGTTGCTACTCAAACTTTCCCTACTTGCAAGAAGTGTGGAAGGACTCACAAAGGGGAATGCTTAGCTGGCTCCAATGCATGCTTTAAGTGTGGCAAGCTGGGCCACCATGCTAAGGATTGTAGAGATGGTGGTGGTAGGACTCAAGGCCAAATTGCTCATGGTCAACAAGTCCAAGGAGGTGTCCAACGCACCAACCGCTTTTATGCCTTGCATGGGAGACAAGAGGTTGAGGATGCACCCAATGTCATTACCGGTATGTTAAAGGTCTTTTCTTTTGATGTGTATGCACTATTAGATCCGGGTGCAAATTTATCTTTTGTTACTCCATTCCTTGCTAATAGATTTGATGTTTTACCTGAAATGTTATTAGAGCCTTATTTGGTGTCTACCCCCGTTGGTGAGTCAGTTATTGCTAGAAAGGTCTATAGGGGTTGCCTTGTGTCTATCTTGCATAAAGTTATTCCTTGTGATCTCATTGAGCTTGATATGATAGATTTCGATGTCATTCTTGGGATGGATTGGTTACATGCATCTTATGCTTCCATAGATTGTAGGAATCGTCGAGTCAAGTTCCAATTTCCAAATGAGCCTGTTATTGAATGGCAGGGTCGTGATTCGGTGGTTAAGGGTCAGTTTATTTCTTATCTTAAGGCTCGCAAAATGATTTCTAAGGGATGTATTTACCATATTGTGAGGGTTAGGGATGTCAACTCCAAAAGTCCTTCTCTTGAGTTAGTTCCTATAGTCAATGAATTCCCCGATGTCTTTCCTGATGACCTTCCCGGTGTCCCTCCCGAAAGGGAAGTTGATTTTGGTATTGATATCCTCCCCGATACCCAACCTATCTCTATTCCTCCTTACCGCATGGCCCCAGCAGAATTGAAAGAGCTAAAGGAACAATTAAAGGACTTGTTAGAGAAGGGGTTCATAAGACCAAGTATTTCTCCATGGGGTGCTCCCGTTCTATTTGTAAGAAAGAAGGATGGTTCACTTCGAATGTGCATAGACTATCGGCAATTAAATAAGATGACCATTAAGAACAAGTACCCACTCCCTAGAATAGATGACTTGTTTGATCAATTACAAGGGGCAAGTCACTTCTCCAAGATAGACCTTCGGTCCGGCTACCACCAACTACGGGTAAGGGAGTGTGATATTCCCAAAACAGCCTTCCGAACAAGGTATGGTCACTATGAGTTTGTGGTGATGAGTTTTGGGTTGACGAATGCACCGGCGGTGTTTATGGACTTGATGAATAGGGTGTTCAAACCTTACCTTGATACCTTTGTAGTAATCTTCATTGATGATATTTTAATTTACTCTCGGGGTGAGGAAGAACATAAAAATCACTTGAGAGTTGTGCTTCAAACATTGAGGGATAAACAATTATTTGCAAAATTTAGTAAGTGTGAATTTTGGTTAAAGGAGGTAGCATTTCTTGGTCACGTAGTGTCCGGTGATGGAATCAAGGTTGATCCTAAGAAAATAGAGGCAGTCAAAAATTGGCCTAGACCATTATCTCCTTCAGACATTAGGAGCTTCTTAGGTCTAGCCGGGTACTATAGACGGTTCCTCAAAGGCTTTTCTTCCATCTCATCTCCTATGACAAAATTGACCCAAAAGAAATCCAAATTCATATGGACAGATGAGTGTGAGAAGAGTTTCCAGACCTTAAAAGATCGACTTACCTCTGCTCCTATTTTGACTCTCCCAGAAGGATTAGAAGGGTTTGTAGTTTATTGTGATGCTTCAAAGATTGGTTTAGGTTGTGTCTTAATGCAAAAGGGCAAGGTAATAGCCTATGCTTCTAGGCAATTAAAGGTGCATGAGCGCAACTACCCTACCCATGACCTTGAATTGGCGGCTGTTGTTTTTGCTTTGAAAATTTGGAGGCATTACCTCTATGGGGTGCATGTGGATGTCTATACTGATCATAAGAGTCTTCAATATGTGTTTACCCAAAAGGACCTTAATCTAAGGCAAAGGAGGTGGCTAGAACTCCTTAAGGACTATGACATGAGTGTGCACTATCATCCGGGTAAAGCCAATGTGGTTGCTGATGCACTTAGTAGAATATCTATGGGGAGTGTGGCCCATGTGGATGAAAGGAAGAGGGAGTTGGTGAAAGATGTTCACCGATTGGCTAGATTAGGGGTGAAGTTGGGTAGTACTAATGATGGGGGTATGGTTGTTCAAAATAGTTCTGAATCCTCTTTGGTGGTGGATGTTAAATCAAAGCAAGATCTTGACCCAAAGTTTATCGAGTTAAAGAAGTTGGTAAAGGAAAAGAAGATAGAAGTCTTTTCCCAAGGGGGAGATGGGGTTCTATACTACCAAGGTCGGATATGTGTTCCAGATGTTGATGGCCTAAGGAGTTTGATCTTGATGGAGGCTCATAATTCTAGATACTCCATTCATCCCGGTTCAACAAAAATGTACCGAGACTTAAAGGAGTTGTATTGGTGGGGTGGCATGAAGAAGGACATAGCAAGGTTTGTGTCCGAATGTACAAATTGTCAACAAGTGAAGGCTGAACATCAAAGACCGGGTGGCCTAGCCCAAGACATTGAAATCCCAACTTGGAAATGGGAAAATGTGAATATGGATTTTGTAGTGGGTTTGCCTCATACCCGGAAACGTCATGACTCGATTTGGGTAATTATTGATAGAATGACTAAGTCAGCTCACTTCTTACCGGTTAAAACTTCCTATAGTGCCGAAGACTATGCCAAGTTGTATATTCGGGAGTTGGTGAGGTTGCATGGTGTGCCATTATCCATTATTTCGGATCGTGGTACCCAATTCACTTCTCACTTCTGGAGATCATTTCAAAAAGGCCTCGGTACTAAGGTAAAGTTGAGCACAGCATTCCATCCTCAAACGGATGGGCAAGCCGAAAGGACGATTCAAACACTAGAGGATATGTTAAGGGCTTGTGTGTTGGAGTTTAAAGGGAATTGGGATGATCATCTACCTCTCATCGAGTTTGCCTATAATAATAGTTACCACTCAAGTATTGAGATGGCACCATTTGAGGCTTTGTATGGGAGACGATGTAGATCACCGGTAGGTTGGTTCGAAGTAGGTGAGATGACCTTGTTGGGCCCCGATTTGGTACTTGATGCTTTAGAGAAGGTGAAGATCATTAGAGAAAGGTTGAAGACGGCTCAAAGTCGTCAAAAGTCCTATTCTGACACTAGAAGAAGGGATCTTGAGTTTAATGTGGATGATTGGGTGTATCTGAAGGTTTCACCCATGAAAGGTGTGGTTCGATTTGGTAAGAAAGGGAAATTGAGCCCTAGATATGTAGGGCCTTATAGAATCGTGAGACGTGTTGGTAAGGTTACATATGAGTTGGAATTACCATTGGAAATGGCCATGGTTCATCCGGTGTTTCACGTGTCTATGTTGAAAAAACATGTGGGTGATTCTAGTTCCATTGTACCTATGGCAGTAGTGAATATTGAAGAAAACTTGACCTATGAAGAAGTTCCTATGGAAATTTTGGACCGGCAAGTTAAGAGATTGAGGAACAAAGAAATTGCATCTGTTAAAGTCCTTTGGAGGAATCAACAAATAGAAAGTGCAACATGGGAAGCGGAAGCGGATATGATTAAGAGATACCCTCATCTTTTCCCCTCTACCCAAACCTAAGGTATTAAGTTGTCCTTGCTCAATTACTTGAAATCCTTACATCTCAACTTTTCTTGTCACATGCTTGCAAAATTATGAAATATTTTTTTAAACGATATTTTAAATTACACTGTTGCATTAATGATAGGTTGTTTGTTAATACTCTACTCTACTCAAGCTAAGTCTTTTCTCATTCGAGGACGAATGTTCCCAAGGGGGAGATAATGTAATATCCCCTAAAAACGTTGTATACGATGTTTCAATTTTTGCTTAAACATGATACAGCCTCTGTATTTTGGTCATAACTTTTCATAGCAATATCCAAATTGAGTGATTCAAATTTCTGAGTAACCACACGATCATTACCTACAACTTTTATGAAGACCATATTTTAAGATTCGGAGGTTAAGTAGGTCAAATAAATTAATCTTTGTAAGGTAGGATGCTGTTACGGAAATGAGTGTTTATAGAAGAAAAATCATATCTCACTGTAGGTTTATCCAAATTGGTTGATTCTTGAACGATATGAAACTAGACTTCCATATCTACAATTCTTATGAAGACACCAAATCCTAATAAGGAATTTATCTTATTCAAACGCAGCTTCCAAAAAGAGTATTCTGTCAAAGATAACTCATTTCACCTACCATAGAAAGATCTAGATACATTTGACATCACTCATGACATAAATTGTCCTCCATTTAACATCATCCATGACATCAATATATTCCACTAAATTTTCAGATTTTTATTTATAATTATTTTATTTATTGTTAGGTCATCTTTCCCACCTATAAATACCCACCTTATTTCCTCATTTTATTCATCAAGCTTTCTCAAGCAAATCTTCTCTCTATACACATTCTCAAATATAGTTTTAGTTCTTAGTAGTGAAGAAATACTATTCCGGTGATTCATATATTCCGGGTAGTACACAAAACGTTCCGGCAAGGAGAGAAGCTAGGACTCAAGAGTGTTCATTAAGTCTTCCGGTACCAACTAAAGCTTCGGTTTCCAGGTATGTAAGGCTTCAATGAGAGTATTCCTTCCACTCTCATGCCTAAATTATTTTGATTATATGATAAATTATGTTTATTTTCTTTAAGCTCTACTCTAAGTTATGTGGGTGTTTATCCATGGGTTCTTCCACCATGTAGTCCAAAAACTCTTTCAATTAAATATCTTAATTTCAAGTAATATTTTCTTATGGTAAATTCTTATTTTTACTTAATAGTATAAATCATGGTTAAACTAATGATTATTGCTCTATTTTGATGTAACATAATTTCATATGTATGAATTGATGGTTTACAAGTAATTTCTCTATTTATCTATTTAAAGGTTCTTGAAATTCATGGTGGGTTGTTTACAACATGATTTTTAATTAATGAATTTCAAAGTATTTATGTATATTTATTTACATACATATTTGCAAGTTGAAGTGATTTGAACCCATCTAGTTTTACTATGTTTTTAATAAAGTTTGACTTGAAAGCTTTGACTCCAAATAAATGTTTATGAAAGCAATATCTATGATAAAAAGGGGAGTCTTATAAAATGAAAGAATGATGAAATGATATGAATGATGGATTCTTTATGCAATAAGGACAATTCTTGCATATTTGAATTATCAAATGTTTTAATGAGCTATTCTACCGAATATGATGTTTGAATTCTCAAGTTATATGCTATGAATATTTTGAAGTATTAAACTATTCCGTGGGATTGACTTAGCACCGAATGAGGCATTGAGGTGGGATTCGGTAAGGGAATCCTAGTAGCAACCCCTTGTCTCATTAACTATGTGCCAACATAGGAGCCCTTGTAGGCTTAGGCTAATGGATCCATAAATAGCCCTTAAAGTTAAAGTTAAAGAAATGAATGAAGTTGACGGAGTTCTACCTGGCAAGTAGTCTCCCCGGCCAACGTAGGGGGTTATGTTGGATTCCATGTAATAGCTCGCATGGTCTTAAATGTCGGTTATGGTTAGCTTCCCACAAAATGAATGTTTTAAAGGATATCCATATGATTTATTATGTATGTATTACATTATGTTCCATATTACATAAATGTTATAATATTTTCTCAATGTTCATGCATCCTTACATACTTAGTACATTCAAAGTACTAACGCATACTCTTTTGCCTACATGATATCACCATGTAGGGATCGGTGCTCCTCCTCGTTCTCCTCCACGTGGCTAGTTGATATTCCATCGAAGACTACTTTTGGTGAGTTCCCATGTTCCGGGAAC